>NC_062965.1:39224394-39369488 GCF_023119035.1 Salvia hispanica
CTACCCAGTTAGACTGGTAGTCGGGGTTTGTTGGTCCGCGGTTGGGATATTGGTTCGGTTGGGGGTTGGGTTGATTTGGAGCCTGATTTTGGTTCTGATTCTGATTTCCATCTCCCCATCGGAAATTTTGGTGGTCCCTCCATGGTGCATCTCTTTGTTTCCCCGGAATCCAATTGCCGTTGGAATTGTAGTATCCTGCGGCATTTGCTTGCTCCACATCCGGCAAGTTGTCCGGCTGATCATATGGTAGTGCTGGGGCTTCTTGGCTTCCAGTTGGAGAAGGTGGTGGAGTGTTCTGTTTGATTGCAATCAGCAATTCCTTCTTCAATTCCCCCATCTTCAAGTCCATCCGTTCCTCCTGGTCAGTAGCCGAAGCACTAGCTACCCTTTCTCTGCTGTACCCATCTCTCGCGTTATCGTACGTCTTCTTCGCATTCAACAGCTTGCGTAGCACCTTTTTGGCTTCACTTACTCTCAACTGGGTGAAATCACCACCAGATGATGAATTCGCCAGATCCTTGGTTTCCTTGTTCATCCCCTCATAGAAGGTGTGGTGCACCTCTATCTCCTTCATGCGATGGTTGGGGCATGACTCCAGAAGGCTCATGTACTTCTCCCAGTACTCGCTCAGGGTTTCATCATATTCTTTCCTTATGCACGATATTTTCCTCTTCAATGCACTTGTCTTCGAAGACGGGAAAAACTCGGCTAGGAAAACTGACTTGAAATCGGCCCACGTATTGATAGAGTCGGCCGGCAGACGCATGAACCAAGTGTTGGCCTCTCCCTTTAGGACAAAAGGTAGGGCCTTCAGTCTGTAATCATCCTCGCTCGCTCCTGCTGGCCGCCTCTGTGCCTTACAGATCTTGCAGAACTCATTTAAGAACTCGTAGGGTCCTTCATAACTCTTCCCATAGTAAGTCGGTAGGATTGCAATCATGTGGGGTTTCACATCACAGGCGGTCTGGCCTGGGGTGACTACTATGGCTTGTGGGGGATCTCCGTCGGCGTGCGCGGTAAGCGTTGCGAGCTCGGGATCGTCCTCACCTTGGTCAGCCATTCTCACTAGTGTTCTTACTGGTTGGGGTGGAAGCTCCGGGAGTTGGTACTCTGGCTCCTCTTTTTCTTCGTCACTACTCGTTCCTAGGTCGGACAGTGCTGACGACAGACCAGAACGAGTGGTAACGAGTATTGTTCCTCGGGGAAGTATCCTTGGTCTCCACTGGCCAGGAGCCGAGCCACTTCTCATAAACTGAAAACAAAAAGAAAAGAAAAATTATAAACAATATGTACACCAAAAAGATCACACACAATAACAGGTATGAACGCCATCCATCCCCGGCAACGGCGCCATTTTGAAGGGTTCCTCAGGTTCCTTTCCACTCTTTTTGGGTGTTTTGTAGTTTATCGTATGTAAATTGGAGTGTTTCCAACTGATCAGGAAGCGATTCCCGACCTAGCTGAGTCATTGGTACGATAACCGGGACCTGGCTTCAAACAAATTTCCTCAACCCATTTCTACTGGCTAGTATAGTGGAGGTAAGGGTCGAATCCCACGAGGATGGACACGTTTTGAGAACTGTGGTGACTTTCCTGGGTGTTTTGGTTAGCTACCACGCTTGGGTTGAGATTTTACCTAGACAGGAATTAAAGGTGGTACTCTACTGACTAGTAGGCGGAAAAATAACAGACATGTGGGAGTGTTCGTGAAAATAGGGGACAAGGTGTATCAGAGACATATGGAAAGTGGACAGTTACTAAAAGGGGAAATTTAGACAACAAGGTATATCGATGGTGGGGGCTTCCTGACAGGTCTCGATAGTACATCTGAAAAGTAGGGAACAAAAGTAAAAGTAACTTAAAAGTAAAAGTGGTCCAAATAAAGTTGATTTTGACGTTTTCTTCCTCACCAAGTATTGACAAAAATCATATGAACACAGACACCATAACTAAAACTTCAGATTCATAAATTCAAACTCAAGATCCATCAATTAAAATGCTTAAACTTAAATTAAACGGTAAAACTGCAACTTTACTTCTACTGACTGACATGCAAGGTGGTAATCGCGGCGCAGAAAAGAAACTCATGCATGAAAACTTGACTAAACATAGCTACAACTTTTGAATCAACAACTCCCGATAAGAAAATACTTAGAAATTGAAAGCAATCACTAAATCTAACTTTCCTAGGCAGAATGAAGCAAACTCGAACCAAAGTGACATGCGAAATAGAAACTTCATAATGCAAATGTTGGAAAATAACAAAGTACTTCAAAAGAGCAACAAAGATGAGTGTTTGCAAGTAACTTAAATGATGAAAACCATTAAACTTTAAACTAAGAAAGCGATTAAGATTGTTTATGCCACTCCGGGCGATGATACTACTACACTGCTACGACAACTGGCTGGAACGGCGGACTGATGACTTCTCCGGCAAACTCTGGACGTCAAGTGACCATGGCTGTGGCGAGGAATGAGAGGTGGGATAATGCTGAAAGATGGATCTTCTAGAGAGAATTCTACTAAGTGTGATTGTCAAACTCCGAACTGAACTCCTTCTCTCTCTCCAAGTGGCTTCTTTTATAGGGAGGCTTGCCCTTGCTTTTAGGGTAGACTTCTCCCGCATTTTGACCTTTTTGCCCTCGTCAATGATCATCCTAGCTATCCTCCTTCTCCATCTCGAGCCTTTTATCTGGCATGCATCCTGGTCAGTATCGCACCCTTCTGGAGCCCTTTTCACTTGCGTCACCCGAATCGTTTCCTACTGACTTGGATCCTTCAATCCTGCACACTTGAGCAACTGTTTTGCAGATAATACATGAATTTCACGACATACTGACCGGTAACCAAGGCTTAGAATTCGACTTATCATGGGGCCATAGGGAATGGGCTGGAGAGGATGCCGGACGAGCTGCCATTAATGGCTAAGAAGAAGAAGTTGCAAGAGCAGCGTGGAGAAGGCTGATTGAAGTAATTCCAGAATGGGGAAGAAGTGTGGAAATCGTCATTATTAGATTTCTATATTACTTCATTTGATTAGGTCATTACTTCATATATTAGGTTATTACTTCATTTGACTAGGTCATTCACCTAAGTCACTGATTTAGGGCAAACAACGACTATGATGTAGTTGTACATCTATGGTTCTCGATTGTTTGCAGATTATGAAATTTGGTTGAATATTATTTCCATCAAAATTTTGCTCTCTCTATCTCTGTCTCTCTCTCTCTCAAATGTTGGGGTTTTTGTTTGAATCCTAATTTGTTTTAAAGCATCTGAATTCTAGCTAAATTGGCTGTTGTTTTGAGTTGTGCATATTCCACTTTAGCAGCTTTCAGCCTTAATTAGTTTATCCAATTTAGCATTGGAAAATCTCCATCACGAGGAGGCTCGATATTTTTGACTGAATTGAATAAAAGTGAGAAAATAATTCTGCCAAATCCTCGACATTTGAGTTATATTATTGGTTGTGTTAATCTTTGTGTGTGTTTCTTCTTGTTTCTTGTTTCGTATTGTTTAGTTGTGATGCAGATTATTGGCAAGCATAGAGTGCAAAATAAAAATACTACTTAGGAGAATTCATCAAAAAGGAAATGCATATATTACTTGATTCGGGGTAGAGAAGCTTTGAGAACAATTGATCGTCATCCTGTTTGATTTTGAAGGATTTCTGGCAGAAATCATCATTGTAGATTGAAGGAATTTTTTGAAGTTGAGAAGAACATTTGGAGGACTGCGTTGTATGTATAGTTTGCGGAGAATTAATATTGTAATGAACTAAATAACGTACTTGATGAAGTTATAACCTCAAATAATGAAGTGATATGGACATAATTGTATTATATGCATAGTTTGTGAAGAATTATAATTTTAATGAACTAAATAACGCACTTGACGGAGTAATAACATCAAGTAATGAAGTAATATGAATTGAACCATGTTGTATGCATAGTTTGTGAAAAATTATATTTGTAATGAACTTAATAACATACTTGATAAAGTTATAACCACATGTAATGAAGTAATGCACCACTAAAATGAAGTATCAAACCTACTGGAATGAAGTAATATATTACAAACAAATAAATGTATCATTATATTGTTAGAAAACAAATAAATGAAGTAATAAATTACAAACTAGTAGATGAAGTGATGGAACTATCTGAATTAAGTAATAGCTTGGTTAAATGAAGTAATATATAATGAACGAATAATATTAGAAATGAAAAGAACCAAATGACTATTAATATTGACGTATAACATATTGTACTAATAAATTGAAAAATACCAGTGCAGAACTTATTTCCATTAGGTATTACTTCATTTTAGTAGGTTTTTAATTCATTCCAATAGGTGTATTAGTTCAATCCAGTACGTAATAAATTGAAAGTGAATATATTTTACTTCATTCTAGTACGTTTATACTTCATTCAAGTAAGTGTATTACTTCATTCCATCCATTACGTAATAAGTTGGAAATGAACATATTTTTACTTTATTCCAGTAGGTTTATTACTTCATTCAAATGGGTCATTACTTAATTAAAATAGGATTTTAGTTCATCCCAATAGGTTTTTACATGATTCAACACATGTTTCTTTCAAATTCATTGAACAAGGTTTTTTACTTTGTTCACTGTAAATAATAGTACAATTTATTCCAGTAGGGTTTATTACTTCATTATACTATGTTTTTACTTCATCCAGTAGGACTCCAAATTCTTCTACAAATACTTTGTTTCTGCAGTGTCCCCGGAAGAGCCTTCAGCTTCAAAAAACCAAAACTCTGCCCCAATAATTGAACAAATGGATTGAGTAATCAAACGAAACGCATCACCTTTTTCCGCACCAATCTCACTTGCTCATTGCATTTTTAATCAATTATGGCCAATCCAAGAGTTATTTGTACTCAGAAACAACAGCGAGGCAGTTTTGTCCACGGTGGTCACTCGACAACAGCAACGAACACGGTGAGCAGATGCATCGCGAAGGAGATGACGACAATGTAGCTTCGAGTGGAAATAGGCAGAGGTGGAGCCAGACAACTCCGAGCGCAAACCGATGGTGGCTGGTACAACGCATTTGCAAATATGATGAGGTGACGGCGCTGAAGGGGCGTGACAGCCATGAGAGTGACGGCAGCACATGTCGTCTCACGCTGGTTACGGTAGCGGTACCGCGAAGGAGGGACAGATGCGTTGAGGACGACGAGTTCTAGGGATTTCAATTTTGTTTAGAGAGAGAGAGATGGATGGAGGAGAGATTTAGACGGGGAAATAAGATAATATGAGATGGGGTAGGAGATGAGCTCATATATGTTTTGACCGAAATACCCCTGCATTGAAGTATATTGTCTACCTAGTGAAGGAGCGAAATTAATATATCATGGTCTAATCTCATCCATTAAACCCTGGATCTAAGGGTCCTAATTTGGTCTCTAGTTCGTTCTTTAATACTAGATTTGTGAATAATGGGACTCAGAGTTGTGATCATTGTCGAATCAATTTTAAAGACCGAACTAGAGACTAAATCTGGGCCATTAGATCTAGTTTTTTTGATGAGATGTGTTGCTGTGAAAATTTTTTCGGCTTCATTACAAGCCCATTTTACTTCATTATATAGGTTTATTACTTCATTCTGTACGTAATACCTTGAAACTACAACATGTTTTTACTTGCTTAAGTAGGTTTTGAAATGATTCAACATATGCTTCATTCAAATTCATTGACGTGGGTTTTTGCTTGATTAACATTTAAAAATGCAATTTATTCAAGTCAGTTTATTACTTCATTCAGAAACGTTATTACTTCATTGGATAACATTTTTACTTCATTCCAGTAGGACTTCAAATGCTTCTACACATACTTCATTCCAATAATTTATTACATTATTCCATGTGTTTATTAAACCATATTAGCGCCATGGCGTTGGTGATAGATATTGTAGAGAGAAAGAACGGCACGCGACGGCGAAACCACATTTACGTACTGGAATGAAGTAAAAACCTACTGGAATGAAGTAAAAACCTACTAGAATGAAGTAAAAACCTACTATAATGAAGTAATATATTCTGGAACGAATTTAAATCTTCGTAACATGTTAGTATGACTTATTTACCTTCAGATGAATTAAAATAGGCTCGTGATGAAGGCGAAAATAATTTATAAATTTCTGTATCTTATCCATAAAAAACTAGATCTAAAAGCCCTAATTTGGTAGGGTTCGGTGGTTCGGTCTTTAAGAGTGGATTTGTGGATAATGAGACTCTCTCTCTCTCTCTCTCTGTATATATATATATATATTGTGTGATCAAATACTAACTAAGTTATGGTAATAACTAATAACTAATATCAATTTTGTATGTTAAAAACATCAACACAAAGACATAAATTTATCAATCTTCTTGTGTTGATAAACTTATGTCTTTATGTTGACATTTTAAATTCGCATGTTGTATTGATATAATTATGTCTTAGTGTTGATAATTTTAACACACAATATTGAAAGTTATTAGTTATTACAGTAAATTAGTTAGCACACTAACGCAACCCTATATATTGTGTATATAGGAATGTGATCAAATGAAAACTCTAAATATTGTACAAACTCAAAACTATGATCTGGACCATTGAAAAATGTCAACAGATCACAAAAAAACATCAACAAGAAAATTGTCAACAGAATTTCAACGGTAGTCAATGATTGATGCTGTGTTGATATTGTTGACAGTAAAATCTTGAAATTTTACACTATGTTGATATTGTATTGAAACAGTGTTGAAGCTGTGTTGAGGAGTTTTGAGTTTGTACAATACATAAGTTTGCATTATATTACTACCCTATATATATATATCTATATGGATATATTCATATCCTTTTCCATCTTTTGTTCTTTTTCCTTCTCAATCTCCACCTTCCATTTTCATGTTCTAAGGCTTAAAATAGGGCCTGATTTAATCATTTTTAATCATTAAAAAAATAGAAAAGGGCATTTAGGGTATTCACATTCACGTCGGTTATGGAAACTGCTTGATTCTCTCCATCCCAAAATATCGCAGCGGTTTTATTCAAAGATTACAGAAATATTTCTTCTCTTTCCCCGATTATTCTCCCATCATTCTTCATTGAAGAAATTTATGGTTCTAAAATATCTGGCAAAATTTGCATAATTTTTAATAATTCTTGTTAAAATTATATTTTGTCGGAGCGTCCCCGTAATTTCTTCTACAATGGAAGAAGGTTGTTCTTCAACATTGGAAGAAGGTAATATTATTAGAAAAGTCTTTGTTTAGATTAAACTCATTACTGCAGTTGAAAACCGTTTGGTTGGAGTTTTCGTTAATTGCAAATAGATTATTGTTTCCACGTTTCATTGGTCTACGATTATTGTTTCCACATTTTATTTATTTCGAAGGAGAGATGGTATGTAGGGATTACCACAACCGTTTCCTAATTGTATCAGTGTTGATTGGTCTCGCACAGGGTATCGATTTTGTTTAGGCTAGGGTTTAGATATGGTCTCTGATAGGTAGTAGTTATAATGGTAATTATAGACTATTTAATGCACGGTTTATGTTGTGTTTTGTGTATGATTTGTCCTATTTGCTTATTTGGGTCACGTTTCAGTTATTACCCAATGGTTTAGCCATGCTTTTGGGCTAGGGTGTATTATGGTGCTAGTACCACAATCGTTTACAAGGAGCACGAGTTTAGTTATGGTGTCGGCTAGGGTTTATAAATCGAGGCAGCCAGGGAGTTGTTTTATTTGATAAACTTAATGTATATCTATTACTGTGTAATGTAATGTTTTAAATAAATAATGCACGTTTTATTTGGTCTATGCTAGGGTTTAGCAATCTAGGCGGCTAGGGTGTTGTTTTATTAGATAAACTTAATTTATATTTAGTACTGTGTAAATAAATAATGCACGTTTTATAATTCGTAATGCGTATGGTAGCTGAGACATGTTTTTTGTGATTTTATACAGTGGTTGTTGTACCTGAATGTTCTTCAGATTTGAAGCCTGTGGTTGGGCAGAAGTTCAAATCACTAGATTTTAGTTTCGCGTTCTACGATGTGTATGCCCGTGATGTTGGTTTTGATATGGGCAAATCACAAATGAGGAAAATAGATGGTATTGCTACTTGGTATAATGTTGTATGAAATAGGGAAGGCAGCAAGAAGTCGATCGAGGATGGCCAAGCGAATGCACGGTCAGGTTTTTCGATCAAACGCTGACGGTTATCCAAGCGGTGTGGTTGTAAAGCCAGTATATCATTCAAGTTCTTTTCCAAAGGAGGAGTTCCAAGTTATATTATCGAGGAGTTCAACGAGGTTCATAGCCATTTTATGGTTGAGTCAGAGCATCAGCAGTTTATGTCACTCAATTGAAAGTTGGAGGATGATGGTGACGAAAATGAGAAAAACTTACCTAAATAGGCAGTTTCGCGATTCTGCCTCTCACGCAGCGACCGCTGCGGAACTTCAGAAAATGGCGCGCTCTCCCGAGCCGTTGCGGCCGCCCTAGGGCCCGGCCCTGTACCTGCACACGTGTTAAAACGGTAGCAACCGCTGTAGATTGTGCAGCGGCTGCCGTGAGATATATTTTTTTTATATAAAATAAAGTAGGAAAACAAAAATAAAGAAAATAAAAGGAAAATAAAAGAAAAGAATAAAGAATTGGGTTGCCTTCCAACTAGCGCCTTTATTTTAAAGTTATTGGCTCGACTTGAAGTGACCCAACTAAATGGGCGAATCAACGAACCTTGTACTGAAAACTGCGAATTGGACCAATTTCGTGCCCATCTTTTTCCAGCATTTGTACTTTCAATCCGCGGTCTTAATCACATAAACTTCGGGGTCAGCTTGTGACTGAGCCTTCTTTTTCTTATTCCTCTTTTGTTTTTCCTGCAAAGAAACTTTAGGTGGGTTAGGCTCTCCCTTTTTCGGAGCTAGAGGTAAAGCATTAATGACAAAATTAGAAGGGTTAGAACAATCCTCCCCTTCTTTCGGTCCTTTAGGCTTTGTTGTGTTGGTCATCATCACGACCCTTCACCCGTACTCCATCTTGGCTCTTTGTGCCTCCTCGTATTTTAGCACTTCGTTTTCTATATTGTAGGTGGACTTGCTAGTATTGTCGCTAAGCGTGATCTCCCCTCTACCTACATCAATAAGAGCTTTCCTTGTGGCTAGAATATCTTTGCCGAGGATTAGAGGCACATTCTTATCAACTTTCATATCAAGTATAATGAAATCAGCGGGAAAAATGAAATCATCTACCAACACATCCTCGATCATGCCCACCGCCTTGATTGCAGAGTTATCGGCCAACCTAATCGTGCAATCTGCAATTATAAGTGGTCCGATGTTGAGCTTTTCGTAGTACTTGAGTGACATGATGTTGATACTAGCTCCAAGATCGCATAGAGCCTTGTCCACCTTTCCTTGCCCAATTGAATACCTGGTGATGAATTGGCTGGGATCCCTCTGCTTAACCGCCTTCTCTCGTTGAATGATCTCACTGCAATTGAATGGAAACTTAAGATCCACCTTCGTAGGCATCTTCTTCCTCATAACGGCCTCCCTAAGTAGTTTTGTGTACCTAGGTATTTCATGCGATGATTCGACGAGAGAAATGTTAATTTGAACTTTGTAGAACATATTCAAGAAATGCTTGAATTGCTCCTCAAGCTTAAACTTCCTCTTTGGCTGAAAAGGGAGTACAATCCCATTGTGTCGCACGAGTGCATCCTTATTCGCGGGTGTTTCAGCCGGCTCGATAACGGCCCACTGCGTAGCTTGCAGCGGTCAGCTGGGCGTCGGGTAGACTCCAGTTTGCGCCCCAGAGCTGCTTTCTGCACTTGTTTTCTGCTTCGCAACCCACTTTTTGTTGATGTCAGCCACTCGAGGTTGTTCATCCTTGCTTCCACGACTACAATCTTGGTGTCGTTGGTCTTTCTGTACTGCACTAGCACTTCTAGAATTTTCATGATCCCTGCATCGTATCTCTCTTCCTTCTTTGCGGGCTCAACTACTCCACCTTTGCTCACATTAAATCATGCAGGGGGTTGTATGAAATTATTGTTAGAGTATGAAAGGTTTGGGTGAGAACGGTTCCCATTAAAATTGTTGTAATTACCGCCCCCTTGGTTAGGGCGATAATTATTATTATTGAAAGGCCTATTAGGTCCGCCTCCTTGTTGAACGTAGTTGACATCCTCTCTTCTCAATGTGTCCATCTGATTCACCCTAACGTTGAGCTTGGCTAACTCCTTTGCAAATGAGCTCTCCTCGGCTGCTTCAACGGCCGGAACCCTTCTAGATTGATGCCTCTTGATAAGGCCAATTTCATGCATCGGTTATGGGGGTAAATTCAGTGATTTCTAGGGTCTAACACATGGTTTAAGTCAGGTTGTGTAGAGCACCAAATTTTCTCTTAGATTTCGTCGTCAGTTTCTCTAATGCTTGCATCGATCGTAATTGTAGCCATTGAGTTAACAGCTTGACCTCGTAACTTCCCGCTTAGCTGGTGTAGTCTACTTTGCTATACATGTTTCGTCATGATTTAGCACAGACTTTTTTTTACTCATGTTTATCTTTGAATACTGGAATAGTGCGTGTGGAGGTGTAGACTCCTTTCTCCAGACATTGCTAACTCCATACTTCTTCGCATTTTGTTGCTAACGTTCATCCTTACTCCATGTTACAGGACACCAAATTCGTTCTCTTGCGATAACCCTTTAAAGAAAACTTCGATTCTCCTCTTCCGTGGTAGGGATGGTGAGGGTAGCGATGCTATCACGCGTTCTTTTTCCCGAATGTCCCTCCAGCTTTGGCCTTTGCTAGCCACCTTTCAAACGAATCTCTTTTGTTGATGGAATTCGTTTCGTCGATCATAAACTACGAATTTACTCGCATTTTCTCCATGGTTTTCATTACATAACCATGATTGAGTCTTCATTTCTTGTGGCTTGCTTATCTTACTCGTAATAAGCGTTTTGATCAACTAAACGTTTATATATATATAGGTCTTGCACATCATCAAAAGTCATTTGATCCATGTATATTCCATTGACATTTCTCTTCTCAAGGCTAGTTACCTATCTACATAGCATAATATTAGATCTTTTACCAACTTGTTACAAGTGGTATGTATATATGAAATATTTAACGTTTCGTGTTGTCTATTATGCGACGCTTTTGGTCGATGAATCATTTTCTGCACGTGTGTCAATAGAGACTTATTTATCATACATATCTGAAAGAAATTAAGGCTGTGCCTTTCCCGAGAGTCTTGTATCGAGAACTCAAAGATTAATCTAACAGTCTTAACTTGGATATGAAACATAGAAGGAGCATGACTGAAAATTTGGAGGGCTCCACAATATCAAAGGGGACAAGAATATCATCTCTTGTTCGACTCTTATGAATTTTCATCATCAAATTGCGACAATTTATTTTGAAGGAAAATACTAAGTTCAATGGAATTTATCATGTCAATTCAAGGAACTAGGTGGTCCAAATGGTTTCAGATAAACCCATAGAATTTGAAAACTCACTTCTGATGGGAGCTTGAAAGAACATGAGGTAGGTCATGAGAATAAGATGATATTGTATTAACTCTCAATTTCCATAGTAGGCTGTCAAATAAGATAGTTCAATTGTCCGCTCAAATTGACTAGATCCGTACATCAAGGATGATGGTTTCAACATTTCAAGACCTCAGATGATTAGTCGCAGGAGGGTTTAGAAATGTAAACAATTGCCATGATTTAACGTTGATCATGGTTCACCAACATCATAATGTGGAAATCATGGAAATACATCAATGGATTCACAGGTAGCGACCAAAGTGAAAGAAATATTTGTTTGGAGAAGTCAACTACCATCAGGGAAAATGCAGTACATTAGCCTTAACTTATTGTTTCAGAAAGAAATCATGAGCTAGAAACATTGCATGTAGTGGAACTGGGCAACAAAAAAAATAAAAATTCACCCATATAAGAATGAAATAGTCACAATATGGTTGTCAAATAAGGAGGTGAACAAAAGTTCCACTTTAGGTGCCATTCTCTGAGGAGAGATGTATGAACAATCAGCAAGTGAAGTTATATCATGAGAGTTAAAGAAACCAGGATATTGATCTTGCAAATGGGGGGTCATAGGAGACAACAACCAACAAAGATGTTTGAGAACATATGAGTCTTCTGAATTTAAGATTTGAAAGTAAGTCACCACTTTCGTTGAAAAAATGATAGTGACTTATTACTTGCCAAAACGTGAGTCAATCAAAAGTCTTAAAAAGACGGCAGGACACCCTTGTTAAGGATGTTCAAAATGAGATTATTCTAGAGGGCATGGTCGTAAGCAACTTTAGAATCGAAGGTTTACGACCGAAGCTTATGAATTCAACACTTTACATTTTCTAAACAAGGAGCTCAACTACTATAGCCAACCAACTGAAAGAGAGTCACAACTTTCAAAGGAAAGGAAAAAGTGAGGCATTACTTGCATAAATGCAAGTCAATCTAAAGTCTAAAGTAGACGAGGGCATTTTCATTAAGGAGGTTCATAGAAAGAAATCGATTGGAATCCAAGTAAGTACTGTTGATCATAATCATCTGTTCCAGTTATGTGACACTCCCTTGTTTGTTCTTTCGGAGCTCGGACATGATCAGAGCGTTATAGGAAACCATACATTCCAAGCTAGGATTCCTGGTGTTACAACTAATAACTGCCGTTGAAGGTCATATTTTCATAATGTTCTCGATAAGTCAGAAGGGTCATTCTCGTAAAACATTGCACTCTCCTTCGTGCTTCACAGCGTGCTATAAGCATTGTTTTGAGATCGCGTAGCCTCTTTGACTTGCTAAGCAAGACTGGATCACTTAATTAGATCGTAGGTACGATATTTTTTTCGTGTAAGGATACACCTCCTTTACTGGATCGAGGGTACGCTCATTTTGGTTATGATTGAGATCATAAAGACAAATGGAACTTTCTATTAAAACGTTCGATAGACGCCCATGTGTCGTAGGTAGTTTCTCGTATCTCGTGCGATCGTTACCATCTAAGAATAGATGTGTCATTTATAAATTGTTAGGTTCTTTCTTGTACATAAAATTACAACATCATGGATCGTGGTCTCATCAAGACATAGGGTAGAGGAAAAGGTGTGGGGTCCGCTTTTAGACACATTCATCTATATTTCCTCATTTTCAAAATAAAATTAGGGGTTTGCCCTAACTTGCATATACTCGTTCGTTTTATCTCTTAGAAAAGCGGTGAGGAAGTCATCGACTTACAATACTGTTCAAGAGCGTTTAGCCTAACGTACTTCTTAGGCATTCTATGTTCACATGCGTTAGTCATTCCGTAACTTTCTAAAAATTCTTTAGTCTACCATCATACTTCACATAATCGAACATGCGCAATTCATAATACTTTAGCATTTGTCTCAAAGACTTCCTTATGCTTAACATTATAAGCTTGAAATTCCACAGTTCGTAGAAAAAAATAAAATTTACATGCTTTTCCTTGAAAACCTTGAATATTTTCAAAATATCTTCATAAATAAATCATTTTTCCATTTATCAAGTTCCTTCATGAATAACTAAAAACTTTCTGGTAAGAACTTCTTTCTTACCTCATTGTTGCGGTTGAACGTGACGAGTCGAGGTGTTGGGTCCCTTTAAGCTCCCCATTTTAGTCATATTCTAGTCTAGTACTATCATTCTTGACTAAGGCTTGAAAGAAGGTTCTTGGGTCCAGAGCGAAAGAACGTTGCTCTGATAACACTCTGTCACGACCACAACTCCCTAGTACTAGTGAGCGAAGCTATTTCGTGACTAAAATAACCTCATCAATCATGAAATAAACATAAAAGCAATAATTCAACTCAAGGTAATAGTTTCAAGGGCGAATGGGTACATAGTCAAAAGGGAATTAGAGTATCAAGACTAAACTCATAAGTTTCTAGAACATAGTTCTACTGCATCGGAAGAGTCCAAGACAAAATAATATGTGTGAAGACATACTACTTTCGGCTACCTAACTACTTATTAATGATCATTTCCCAACACCTTCGCCTCCTCGTAAACGTTCAACCTGTACATTAGAAAAGAAACATGCAGGGCTGAGTATTTGATATACTCAGTGGGCACATTGCCGAAACATAATTTTCGTAAAAAGTTTTGTCAGCCAGTTGAGTGAACACGGAGTTTTAACTTAAAGGGCCCGAGTCACTAAAATTTCTTTTTTGTTCGTAAAATTGATTGCACAATCACATAACATATATACCATATCTGAAACGTATGTGAACCGGGAATGTGGCCACATTCCACGACGGTCACTGGATCGGCCAACTTAAAAGCTAGCTCACGATCCCCATATGTGTACACTAGTCCGAGTAGGCTTTACTTCCCTACTGGGACCCGAATTCGATTAAACATAATTGGCATAGCCAAGCAGATAGGTAATCCATAAAACATAAAATAGCATGACAAAACATAAATAGCATAATTTCACATAATCATGCTAAAAGGCAAGTTCACATTTAGAAAGAAATGCCCACCTCAAGTGTGAGGACGTGTGAGGACGTAACATAAAACATAAAATGGCATGACAAAACATAAATAGCATAATTTTCACATAATTTTCACGTAATCCATAGTCGAAAATTCCTTGACTTGATCTTAAACGACGTGTGAGGACGTCCCTTTAGAAATAAGGTAATACTTTAAATTAGACTTTAAGAAGTCAAATAAACTTAAACATTAATGCATCCTAAGTGCGTGTCCATTTTATTCTTCTTCTTAGTCTTCTAGAAAAGTTCTAGAAATCTTGAAACATTAATTAAATCGGGAGATTTAATTGATGTGGATGTTAAATAAAAATAATTCCATTAACTTTAAGAGTATTATTTTTCCACGTATCTTGTTCGTGATTTAACTATCATCTAATGATTTAATTAGCAAACCCTCTCATGAAATAATTTACTTGGTCGTTTAACCTTGACAGAGTCCAAGACTTAATTTAGTATCCAACTATAGGCCCAACCATTTTAATAGTTCCAGCCCATTCCTACTTTAATTAATTTAGGCCCACTTCTTAAATTATATCCTTAGTCCATACATTTAATTATAGAGGCCCAAAACTAATTAATAGTTGGCCCAAGACATACTCCCCAATTCCATCGGTCATCTCCTTCTTTCTCTTCAAAAATTCCCAAATTGAGGGGAAATCCCTAATTTCCTTCTCTCTCCCTTCGCCTCATTCTCACCGCCACCGTCGACACCTCTCGCCGGATTATGAGCTCGATCTCTCGGCTACTACACAGCACCGCCGCCAACCGCCTGACGACGAGCCGGTGTCGCTGCTGTCGCGCAGCCGACTCTACGCCCAGCCGTTGCTGGTGTTGCACCGTCGGAAGAGAGAAGAAGGCATCGCTTCCCTCCGCACAGAGCTCCGACTGCCTCCGTGACTTCCTCTGTTCTCTAGAACGGAGTCGATCAGTTCGGCTCCCTTCTTCGAGCTGCGGTTCTGCCCGTGAGCCACGCCGATTCGTCGGCCAGTAGCTAAGTCCCTACCCTCTCTCTCTTAGTTCTTTTACAGTTAGCTAAAAGTTGGATTTTTAGAAGGTTCATGGTATTAGAGTTGAACAGATTATGGTTTGAGGCTTGAAAACATGACCTTTTTGGAAATTTGCATTCCATGCTTTGAGTTTTATGCGTACCAGTTATGCTTGTGCTTTATGTTCTATACATGATAAGGTTATTTCCCATATGATCATGTTGTGATGTTCTAAGTGGGTGAAAATGAGGTATAAGGGTGAGTATGTGCTACCTGATTCCTTGTGGCTGGTGGTTGGGAAAAACTCCCACTTCTAATGGTCTTTGAGAGGCATAGCAACCTATACTCACTCTCTACTCTCGGTTGTGATTTGTGGGGGAGAAAGAATGAAATTTTGAAGTGGTGAGTGGTGAAGGGAAACAGATATTGAAGGGGAAAAACATATATATAAGTTGTTGCTGCAATTTGTTGAGATATGGCAGAAATCAAATCAGCATTTTTCTGGCTCTTTGTTCACATTGATTGGCTATTTGTGGGGCAGTACATATGTTGTACTCGTGAATCAATAAATGGGCTGATCCTATTGTGCAGCGAATCCCCTCTTTGCAGCTCCTTAGTGTGCTTTGAACTTAATTTGTTTTGGTGGCATTTGGAGTACGAGAACTTGGGTAAAAACTCCCTTTTGTTTTCTTGTTGCAGGTAGATCCTCCTTTTTAAGATCTTCACTGTGCTTTTAATTAATACATTCGTCTCTTTCTTGAAGCATAAGTACTCCCTTCATAAAATCACTTGTTTGCTTATTGCAGGGGTGGTATTGTAGGGAAAAGTAGTATGTGGGTGCTGTTTTGAGGAGTGGGTCTTGCAGGCATTGACTTGCCTTATTGGGTAAGTCCTTGGTCCTCTATAGCTAAAGAGGGGTTGTCTCTTTTCTTCTAATAAAATTTCTTTAATCTCTCTTGTTCCTTAGTCATTAAAACTTGTTTTATCTTGCAGGAGAGGGAAAGGCTTGGCTCCCACGTTGCTGTCCAAGACATGGGCTTGCTGCCCCAGGCCCCACGGGCTGATCAGACATGGGCCGTGGTGGGGTGTGATTTGGGCTCGGGAGAAAGAGGCCCAAAGTGCAACTCATATAAGATTTTAGTTTCTTAAGCCCTTTATCCCATTCATAAGTATTTTGTAATAGTGTAGTGTCCCATATTCTTTTGTTTCCATTCATAAATCACACGTGAGGTGATTATGTAGGTTAATGTATTATTTGAGATGTAAGCGGACACTTCCGTCCGGGGAGAACAACTTCATATCCTTGTATAATGTTAAATTTTATTCCATAACATACATTAGTTTGTTTTAGTTTGTTCGATTATCTTTTTAACTTATGTTTAGCGAAACAATAACATTGAGTATTAATCAAGGGGTAACGAGTTCCATTTAATTCAATGAAGCAAGAGGGTGACATTTCTCTAGTTCGACATTTAAACATAAAGGAAAGGGTAACAAAAGAAACGGGTATTACATTCTACCCTTCTTAACAAAAATTTCGTCCCGAAATTTGCTTATGTCACTCAAATAGCTTTGGCTACTTTTCCTTCATCTTTTCTTCCAATTCCCATGTAGCTTCTTCGTGGCCGTGATGCTTCCACAGTTACAATAGATTTATTCCTCAACTCTTTTACTTTCCAATCCAAAATTGACTTTGGCTTTTCTTCATAGCTTAAATGTGAGTCTAACACTATTTTTTTCTTGGTAGACTATGCATTTGAGGTCGAACACATATTCCCCAATTGTGACAGATCAAAATATTGTGGACGTTTCCGAAACTCGGTGGTAGTGCCAATCTATACGTCACGGTGCCAACTTCTTCTAGAATTCCCTATGGCTCGATGAAACGCGGCCTTAGCTTGCCTTTGACACCGAATCTTGTTATCCTTTTTGACGGAGATACTTTCACAAAAGCTTTATCTCCAGCCTTGAACTGTAGGTCGGTTGCGAACATCTGCATACGACTTTTGTCTATCTTGAGCTTCCTTGGTTCTTCCATAGATCTGTCGGACAATTTCTATCATCTCATCCACAGGATACGGTCCAAGAATCTTTCTCTCACCAACTTCATCCAAGTATAGTGGTGATCTACCTTTCTTTCCGTATAATGCTTCATACAGGGCCATGTTTATGGTAGCCTGTTGTTGTAGGCAAACTCTATGAATGGTAGTGCTGGCTCCCAGCTTCCCCCATGGTCGAGTACTATGGCTCTCAACATATCTTCCAAGGTTTGGATTGTCCTATCAGACTGCCCATCAGTCTGCGAATGGAATGCAGTACTAAAATTCAGTCGGGTTCCCAACTCTCGCTGTAGGCTTATCAAAAATCTAGAAGTAAATTTTGAATCATGGTCTGATTGTCACCCGTACTCCATGTAAGCATATGATCTCTCGTACATAGATTTGAGCTAACTTGTCTGATCCAAGGGTGATATGAATTGGTATAAAGTGAGCATTTTTGGTGAGGCGATCTATAATTACCCAAATAGCAATGTTTCCTCGGTGCGACTTTTAGCAATCTTGTCACGAAATCCATCGCAATGTGCTCCCATTTCCATTATGGGGTCTCCAGGGGTTGCAACTTCCCATAGGGTCGTTATGTAGAGCCTTCACTTGCTGATATACCTGGCATCTTTCTACAAACGACGATATGCTCCTTTTCATGTCATCCCAAACGACGCTATGCTCCATGTGTTTCATGTGCTTCACTCATGATCTCATACCTGAGTGCCTCATCATTGGGCACACACAATATTCCATCGAAGTGAGGTCGTTATTCGCCTCTTCGCCTAACTCACCTCCTTCCTCGTCCTAACTTTAAGACGAATTTTCTCCAATGATTCATCACTCCTTTGAGCCTCAACGATTCTGGCCCTTAGGTCTGGTTAGATTACCAAGGTAGCGATCCTCCTTTCCACCATCTCCGGTGCTCTTACTACCTCCTATCGCATCTTACCAAACTCACGTATCAGATCTTCATTCTGTGCGAGAAAGGTTGCCAATTGGGGTGCAGTCTTTTGCTTAGAGCGTGTGCCACTATGTTTTCCTTGCCTAGATGGTAACTATACCACAATTATAATCTTTTACTAATTCGATCCATCTGCATTGTCGCATGTTCAAATCATTTTTCTCAAAGAAGTATTTGAGACTTTTGTGATCCGTGAAGATTTCGCATCGAACTCCGTAGAGGTGATGTCTCCAAATCTTCAAGGCATGTACCACTGCCGCTAGTTCCAGATCATGAGTGGGGTAGTTTAACTCGTGATGCCTAAGTTGGCGTGACGCGTATGCAATCACTTTACCATTCCGCATCAGCACGCACCCCAGACCAAACTTCGATGCATCGATATACACCACATAACTTGTCCCTGATCCTGGCACAGCTAGAACTGGTGCGGTAGTCTCAACTTCTCCTTTAATACTTAGAAGCTTGCTTCACACTTTGGTGTCCAGTTGACTTTATCTTCTTTCTTGAGCTGCTGAGTCATGGGTTTTGCTATCTTTGAAAATCCCTCAATAAACCTTTGGTAGTATCCGGCCAAACCTAAGAAACTTCGAATCTCATTAGGTGTTGTTGGTGACTGCCAACGTTGTACTGCTTCCACCTTTGCAGGGTCCACTCGGATCCCTTCTGCCGTCACTATGTGCCCAAGGAAGTTCACCTCGTTAAGCCAGAACTCGCACTTGCTAAACATAGCATAGAGCTTTTCGGCTCTTAACGTCTCTAAGGTGGTCCTCAAATGTTCCTTGTTTTCCTTCTCGTCCTTTGAGTAGATGAGCACATCGTCAATAAAGACTAGGACGAACTTGTCCAAGTACGGGTGGAAACACGTGGTTCATTAGGTCCATGAACACAGTTGGGGCGTTTGTAAGCCCAAAAGGCATTACCGTGAACTCGTAATGGCCATATCGAGAAAATTGAACTATATGATGTGAGCCTGAAATGGTTGTGTTATTTGATATTGATGTTGTAAATGATGTGGATATGTGATTTGTGCAATGAATATGTATTGGAATTATTATTGATGACATATGAGTATTTAATTGGTGCAATGGATACGATTGATGCATGGTATTGGAATTTTTTGAACCATGGAATTAAAGAGGATATGTGACAATCTTGCCCTGGGTTTGATATACAATGGAAAAAGACCTACGGGTCATATTCAATGATAATGGACCTACGGGTCAAAGAATATATGCAAAGAGGGACCTTCGTGGAAAGGTCAAATCAAAGAGGGGCCTTCGTGGAAAGGTCAAATAAATAAAACGGACCTTCGGGTCGTATACAATGGAAATCCCGGGCAGATACCGGGCTTGATCTGTCACAGAATAATGAAAAGAACGGAGAGGCATATGCATATGAATATGAAATTGTTTACGATATCTATTACTTCTGGTGATATATGTTGGTGAAATAATATGTTTGATATTTGTGTGTGAAATTAAAGGTAAGGTTTAGATGCACTGAGTTGTGGCTCATATAAACCACTAATATTTTTCAGGAATAAGATATCAGTGAACCTTTTTTGTCAACGTGAGTCATAGGAACTCCATATGTCATCAGGGTCGGCGGCTGACGCGTTTTGACAACCTTCTCCTCCTCATCATTTTTGCATGTAGATAAATGTGTAGTATATAGAGTGGTGAAAGGTCCCACTACGGTTTAGAATGTTTTGAAATATGTACCTGATAAAATATGTGGATTATCGCGGAGGAATTTTTGGGTGTGACACGAGATACCCCTACAATTTCACTCTCCAAACTTCGAGGATCGCGGAGGAATTTTTGGTGTTATGTGACGTGGGCGACGGGAACGGTCTCAGTTACAAGTTCCAGAGAAATTGGCCGTCATTTAGGAAGTACAATCTTGAGTTTCTTAGCTCACTAAAGGTCACCAAGGATTGCCGCCACAATGTCCCGTTTAGCATCGACGTCCGCCTAGGCAACCGTTGGCACTCGCTTACTATGGATGAGCTCAGTGGAGTGTTCCATTGCCTTGACCCCAACCCTGAGGAGGACAATGACTATGATTTCTCCGAGGTTTGGGGCGCGATGACTAATGAGAAAGAAGCATGCCACGGGTTATGCCACGTATTCATCGATCCGCAACCCCATTTTGAGGTACCTCCACCACGCTGTGACCCAACTCATGTTTGCTAGGGTCGTTGGGGGAAGTGTCTCCCAAACGGAGCTCAATGTGATTTGGTGTCTTCTCAGCAAGAAGGGGTTCGACTATGGAACCCTCTTCACTCTCTATGCGGACCGGATCAGGAAGAAAGATGGAGGCGTTATTTGTTGTGGGGGATTGATCACGGCGATTGCCAAACACTTGACATATCTGTTGCCGGATTGACGGAAGATGGCGGGGAGCGCTTTATCACTTATGAGGTGCTCTTCTCGGTGGGATTGTTGAAGACCGACTATTGGGGTCAAGGATTTTTCTTGCAAGTGGTGGGGGATCACTTTCCCGTTCCAATTCCGCAGCTGACCAAGGTCGAAGTTTGGGCGAACCAAGTCAATTGGAAGCTCGACACTCCGGCCCACCGAAGAGCCATTGAGGCCAACCCCATCAATGGGGAGTTTAGGAAGAGGAAATTCCCGGCTCGCATCCCTGTCTTTGAGGCCGAGGATTCCTCCACTTATAATGCCATTGACCACTATAATGAGGAAGGGGAGCACTCGCATGCCCAAGTAAGTGGAGTGCCGCCACCAGCGCCGCCCCAACATCGCGAAGAAGAAGAGGAAGTGGAGGGCCATCGCCGCCGGACTCGAGCGAACCGCCGCCGCGAGAGGCCGAATCCTAATGATGAGTTCCAAGCAAACACCTCCGCCCAACTTGGAGACATCTACTCCTACATGCAAAATGTGTCCAACACTTGGGACACCCGTTGGGTGGAGCAACAAAGAGAGAAAGGCTACAACCGCCAAGGGTGGAGGGCTCAAGGCGATTGACGTACGGCGGAGCAACAATTTTGGGAGCAACAAAAGCTAGAAGACGTGCATCGCCGTCAACAAATTGAAGAGCTTCAAAGGAGGGTCGTCGAGGCTCGACAAGAGCGCCAAACCATGAGTGGCGACATCGCCTATCTTATTGGCGCGTTCGACGACCTCAATGCTCGTTTCCCTCCTCCTCTTCAAGATTGAAGAAGTCAAGCTCAATGACTTTAAATAAGCACTTGTATCATGTTTTTGGATAGTTTTAGACAATTTCTTTTTATGCTTTTGACGATTTTTGCTTTAATTCTTAAGTATTTTTGGTTTTAGTTTAATTTTCTGCTTTGAAAAATTTTCGCAGGTTCTGACCCTTACGTGGCTACCACTGCAAGTGCTGCGGCGGTCCGCCACCTGAACGCTTGAACCATCTGACATCGTGCGGCGACTGCCGCGGCGGACCGCCACCTGAGCACAATTTCCAGCGTGATTTTTCGAAATTTTTCGAAATTTTGCCCCGTCCAACCTCTACGCAAAATTTTTCAAGGTATGTTTTCTTTTTAGTAGTTCACTCACGTCCCAACCGACTCTACAAACTTATCTTACATTTTGTTGTAAATAAGTTTGGGGGGATGAAGTGGTGGACCGTGAGTTTTAGGGTTTTCTTTTTGCTTTAAGTTTTTGTTTTTGTTTTTCAAAATCTCGTAGGAGAATTTTGTGTTCTAAAAATATTTTCTTGAATCCATGTCGTCAACTTAACATGAAGAACTTAGAAACACGCAAGCTTAGTTACACACTTTAGATCGAGTTGCCGATGATATTATATTCCATCTATGTTTAAGTGTGGCTTAACGTTTTGATTCGATGGTTTGGTGAAAAGGTGCATAGTTAGTGAATTGCTTGTTTGCCTTGAATCATCCTTATAACTTGTGAGGATTTGAGCCTTAAATCTTTCTTGTGTGATTTATCTGCATTCATGTATATGTTTCTAGAACTTGCTCCTAGTCTGCCTAAAGTTTACATAGTGTTTAAGTTGATTTAGGAGGATGATAGGCCATATTTTCAAGCCTACTTTTATACCTAAATTTTTTGACCCTCTCAAAATTTCAAAATTTTTCCCTTTGGAGCCAATTTTGAGCCTTTAAACCTTTTCTTTGGAAGCCAAAATAATGGGGACAATTCCTTGGGTTAGTCTAGTTTTTATTATCTTTTGTAAAGGAATTGGAGAGATAAGGGGTAAAGTATAAAAGTAGTGTGATTAAATGTAAAGAAAGTACAAGTTGTGAAATAGAAAAATTCGAAATATGTGTGCTTGATTTTAGAAAGGATGCCTATGAAAAAAAAAAAAAGTTGTGAAAGGTTGTGAAAAAAAAAGAAAATCATGGGACTGGAAAGTGAGTTGAAGGAGAAAAATAAATTGTTAATAGTTTCTTGGGGTTTAGAAAAGTGGAGTCACTTTAACTCTACTTGGGATATTTTATTTTTGAGTCACTTTTTAGTCAAATATTCCTCACCTACCAAAGAGCCTACATTACAACCAAAGATAAAGACCTTTCGGACTTTTGATGCTTAATCACATCTAGTGTAGGAGGGATTGGACTTTGAGCAAGCCTATGGTAAACTTTACATAATGCATGATACGGTCGGATTTGAACAAGGCCATTATTTGGTCCGTTTTTTATGTCAAAGTCACTCTACGCGTCCATTATTTGCATATTTCGTCTATTTTGGTATTTTGACGTGTTTTGTGAGAAATATGCATAATTGAGCCGAAAAAGGGAGTCAAAATAGGCTAAAGTTAACAAGACACCTCAAATTAATACCAACGGACTGGCAATTGAACGGTTTAATCTGACCGAATTGGATTAGAGCTTGAAGTACACATGGTGACTTAAAGAGACAGAGAGAGACCGATGGTATTTGGTGGCTAGAGAGCTCCCCCCTTATTGTGATAGAGATGACATATCTCCCCCACTATGCTAATTAAATGGCCTCACTTAATATTATATTGCATGTATTCCTCTCCAAAAAGTTGACAAATGGCATTATAATTGTTGTTCTAGATTTTTCTTCAATCTTCTAGTATATATCCAATTTAAGGGAAACTTTTTGTCTCCTATATAAAATGAATCGGCATTTTTATTTGGAAAAGTATATTCTATCTGAGTATATTTTGGAGTATTATATTTATTATTGCAATTTCTAATGTCAATTTATTTGTTGAAAACATAAATCCCCATTTTTTCTAATTATAATAGCACATTTCGTCTAGGGTCATTTTTGGGATGTTACATTACTGTTCTCCAAATAGTAATTGAGTCTTAGTAGAAGATAGATAGTATGTGTTTACCTTCCCCGTGTTCGATATCCGGTACTGACCTTTGCTATACTATTTCTATTCTATATACTTGCAGATATTAATAGTGCTTAAAAATAGTGCATCAAGTTTTTGGCGCTGTTGCCAGGGAAGACAATTCACTTTGGAGTGATATCTTCAAACAGACAATTTTGCTACTTTGGATTTTAATTGATTTCTTTTTTTATTTTTAATTTTAATTTGTGTTAGTTTTTGTTTCTTGCAGGTCTTGTATGCGAATGCGCTTTGGGAAGGAGAGCCTAGAACCGCTCGATTTAGAACTTGAAAGAACTCGTAGGTGAATAAGGAGTGAAAAAGGATCAGGATCGATGGGTGACAAAACGGACCTTGAAAAGCTGCAGGAGATGGTCCAGATGTTAATGGACGAGAGAGATGCGGAGAGAGTAGCCCGCGAGGCACTGGAAAAGAAGAACAAGGAAATACTACCCGTGATGAACATGTTCAATCATGGGAATACGATTGCTTTTCCCGAAGGTCCTCGTATTGATACTAACAATTTTGAGTTATGCATGACCCTTATATAAATGGTCGAGCAAACTTCTTTTGCAGGTACAGCCGCAGAGGACGCCAACCGCCATCTTTCCAAATTTGTGGAGATCACAAACACTCTTAGGTTAAATGGTGTCAACGATGATGCCATAAGAGTAAGACTCTTTCCCTTTTCATTGATTGATTCTACTAATGAGTGATTTGAGTGTATGCCCCTAGAGAAGGATTCCACATGGAAAGACATCGTAGCTGCCTTCCTCGACAAGTATCACCCGCCAGGCACCATCTTGAAGCTGAAAAGCGAAATATTCCAGTTCATCCAAGGCTATGACGAGCTCCACTATGAAGCGTTTGCTCGTTTCAAAGCTCTCCACCGAAAGTGCCCTAACCACGGTTTCACCGTGGACCATCAGGTAGGAATCCTTTACAACGGATTTAACGAAAAAAATTGTGATATGTTGGATTCATGGGCAAACAGAGGCTTTTTGAGAAGGTCAAGAGAAGATGCAATGACGGTAATCGAGGAATTCGCCATTAACAGCATGGGGTGTTCGAAAGAAAGGCATGCTTCAAGGAGAGTAGCAGCGATAGAAGAGGCCGATGAAAGTTCTTTTGCGAAGGAATTGGCCGAGCTCAAAGTTAGGGTAGACCAAATGGACACATCGAGGACGGAGGATCCGATTCCACCAACCTCCATCATAGTGGTCTTTAAACCCAAAGCTCCTGCCCCGATAGAAGAGGAAGTCAACTACATATAATGAGGTGGTCCCAATAGAAGTTACAATAATAATTATTGCCCTAACCAAGGGGGCGGTAACTTCAATAATTATAAAGGGAACCGACCTCATCCAAATCTCTCTTATTCTAATAATAATTTCTTGCATCCCCCCGCAGGATTTAACGTTAGGAAGTGAGGAGTAGTTTAGCCAATCAAGAAAGAAGAGAAGTATGACCAGGGAATCATGAACATCTTGGAGGTGATTACTTAAGACTTAAAAGTTAATGATACCAAGATCGGAGTGGTGGAAGCTAGGATAAACAGCCTCGAGCTAGGAATGAACAAGATCTCAACTGCCATAGCGAACATCAAAGTGGGGTATATGTAATACTCTATAAGTGGGGACTGCCCAGTCGCCGGCGGACCACCGCCGCCACCGCCACCAAAGTGGGGTATATGTAATACTCTACAATCCATTTTTAACCCGATTTAGTATTATTCGAGCAGTTTTGCACGAATAGAATCAGTATATTATTACATTGTGTTTTCTTGTGCATTTATAAGATGTTTTATAAACATTTAAATGTATAAGAAGCAAACAAAGTCTAAGTCTTTTGCTTAGTAGACCGGTTGTGGGCGTCGTCCACTTTAAGGTAACACGGTCAGATCTATGCAATGCTTTGCAAAAGAAAAAGAAGAATTTCACAACCTAGATCCTTGTCTGGGCCCAAAAAGGAACTTAATATAAATAGGAGAATAAAGGAGATAAAATTATTCATTAATTCATTATGAAAAATTTTGTCCATCTCTCTCTAGAGTAGGGACAATATTTTTCTTATTTTCTCCTCCGTGAGAATTCAGCTCCTCCTCCGTGAGGATATTTCTGTCTTCTTTATTCGAGCCCTAGTATTTTGATAAGATCAGCCCACCCTGATATTGAGATACAGTTCGGGAACCAGAGAGAAGATCTGTGGTCTAGTATTGAAGATCATCACGTGGAGAAGGCGCGAGCAATCGTCGATTCTTTGGAGAATCAAAATCGCATGCAATTATCTGTTTAACATTTGAATTGATTAATCTCATAATCGGTCAAATAGATCTTTATCTGATTAATTTTTCTTGTACAAAGTCATCCATTGTGCAAGGGGCACCAAAACCCCAACAATGTTTACATGCTTCCATCTAGGATGTTATGATACATAAACTTGCACATGATTGTTGATTTTTGGATTTTACTTATGTGAGTGCAAGTTTGAGGGAACCTTTGGATTTTATCTTTTAAGAATATAAATTTTCTTTTGTAGGATTATGGGATCAAAGGAAAAGCCTGAGAATGCGAAGAACTATGGCATTAGCCTTGCCACGGATGAGCAAAAGGCTATGTGGAAGAAGGTGTCGCGAGAGAGACGGCACCCTCAAGATATCCCCACGATTTCCCTTCCAAACTTTGGGGATCATGGAGGATTTTTGGGCATTGTGCGACATGGGCGATGGAAACGGTCTCACTTACATGTTCCAGAGGAAGTGGCCGTCGTTTAGGAAGCTCACTCTTGAGTTTCTTAGCTCGCTCAAGGTCACCAAGGATCGCCGCCACAACGTCCCGCTTAGCATCGACTTCCGCCTAGGCAACCGTTGGCACTCGCTCACCATGGACGAGTTTAGTAGAGTGTTCCATTGTTTCAACCCCAACCCCGAGGAGGATAGTGACTATGATTTTTCCGAGGTTTGGGGCGCGATGACGAATGAGCAAGAGCACGCCGCGGGTTATGCCAAATCTTCATCGATTCGCAACCGCGAGCATGACCCAACTTATGTTTGCAAGTGTCGGTCGGGGAAGTCTCTCCCAAACGGAGCTAAATGTGATGTGGTGGTTACTCACAAGAAGGGATTCGACTATGGAACCCTCTTTACATTTTATGTGGACCGGATCACGAAGAAAGACGGAGGCGTTATTTGTTTTGGGGGTTTGATCACGGCGATTGTTGAACACTTGGGCATATCTCTCGTCGGATTGACGGAAGATGGCGGGGAGCGTTTTATCACTTATGAGGTGCTCTTCTCAGTGAGGTTATTGAAGACCGACTATTGGGGTCAAGGATTTTTCTTGCAAGTGGCGGGGGATCTTTCTCTGTTCCAATCCCACAGTTGACCAAGGACGACGTTTGGGGAGTTTAGGAAGAGGAATATTCCGGCTCGCATCCCCATCTTTGAGCCCGATGTTGACTCCGCCTTCGATGCTTTTGAAAATTATAATGAGGAAGGGGAGCATTCACATGCCCAAGATAGTGGAGTACCCCCACCACCGCCGCCCCAGCATCGCCAAGAAGAAGAAGAAGAAGAGGAAATGGAGGGCCATTGCCGCCAGATTCAAGCAAACCGCCCAATTAGGAGAAATTAGGAGAAATTTACTCCTACATGCAAAACGTGTCCAACACGTGGGACAATCGATGGGCGGAGAAACAAAGGGAGAATGCCTATAACCGCCAAGGATGGACGGCTCAAGGCGATTGGCGCACGGCGGAGCAACAATGTTGGGAGCAACAACGATTGGAAGACGTGCATCGCCGTCGAGAGATTGAAAAGGTCCAACGGAAGGCCGCCGAGTGATACGCTCGCATTTTGCACTATTTTAAGGCCATTTTGTGGTCCGTTTTTAATATCAAAGTTGCATTACATGTCCATTATTTGCATATTTCATCTATTTTAGTATTTTGACATGTATTGTGAGAAATGTGCATATTTGAACCTAAAAACGGAGTTAAAACACAAAGTAGGAAATCTGGAGAGCTTCTCCGGCGACCGCCGCAACACTTTTGGCCACCGCCGGCGCTCAGCGGTGACAAAGACATGCCTGGTGACCGCCGGCAAGTGCGTGGCGACCGCCACAAAGAGTCAGAAGCTTCTGGACTGCGCCCGACGACCGCCGGCCAAGGTGTGGTGGCCCGCCACAAAAATGCGGCGTGCGACAGCTGTCTTCAAACTCAATTTTCCGGCGATACTGAACTCCGATCAGGGATTTCTACACACCATTCTCTTCATCTTGAAAAGAGACTCAAGATGGTACAGGCATCACCTCAATCGGACTTTTGTGGAGAGAGTTATGGCCGTTCTACCAAAGTCGCGCAAAGCTGTCAACTGCAGTCTAGGCGGAAATTTGAAGAAGGAAAGAAGATATTACCTTGTGAAGCGAAATCTTTTCCTTATACTATGGGGAACGAAAATTACATCTTTCCTAATGCTTGGAGGAAACTTATTACCAAATTCAAATCCTTCTCAAGCCTATATATACCCCATAACCCCATTCATACAATTCAACCCTTCCATAGCCCCCAAAAGAGGAGCCTTCATGGCTCCCCCTCCATCCTCCTTCTCTACTCCATAACCTAATTCTTCCACAATTCTTGGAGATTGAAGCAAGGCAAGAGGAGCATGGAGACTTCAAGATTCATCTTTGGGTTTTGTTTGTTTATTTCATGTCTCGTACTTTAATTATTGTTTTAGTTCATCTGTCTATGGATTGCTAAACAATAGAATTTTGAGGTTTGATAGTATTTGACTTTTATGTAGTTCTTTTTATGTTTAATGTTCAGAACTCATTTCCACTTGATTTTTCTTGAACTTTTGTTCGACTAATTGGCCGTTACCTGGATTATTGTCAATCTTTGATCGGTGATAGCTTTGCTTGGTTTATCTTATATGTTCATACAATAATTATGACATGAGTATTGATGCATGATAGTGAGAGATCGTGGTAAAACTCGAGTTGGATGAACGTAGAACTAATTAGAATAACTAAAGAGTCAATGAAATCATTATCCTTGAAATTCCTCTATTTGCCTAATTCTATCTTCTTTGCCCTTATTCTTTTACTTTATTTAATTTTGTTTAGTTTAAAACCCAAAACTTTTGTTTCTCTAGATAGTATTTGACGCTTAGTACATGATAGCCAGTTGCAATTATATTCCCCGTGTTCGATATCCGGTACTGACCTTTAACTATACTAGATCTACCCTGTATACTTGCAGGTAATTTTAGTGCTAATAAAAAGTGCATCAAGTTTTTGGCGCCGTTGCCGGGGAATACTACTTTGGATTATACTGCTTTATTTTCTTTGGTTTATTTTATTTTATTTTATTTTATTTTATTTTATTTTATTTTATTTTTAAAAGTTTATTTTTTTTGGTGATTAGCGATGGGGAAATGGCTAAAGAATTGCCAGCCATGAGAATGAGGATCGAGAAGATCGAGTTGTCTAGAAGAGAGAAAAGTGAAGCTACTACTATGGAGGACATGCACTATGGCCATCAAGGATATCAGAATGGACACTTCAATGAATATTATGACCCTAGTCAGGGGGATCATAATTATAATATTTGTTCTGATTATTTTTATCCTCCGAATTTTTCAAACAATAATGGTGGTTTTGGCAAATCAAATGTAGGTGCAGAAGAGGAAATTAGCGAAAGGGAGCTGCTAATAATCGAATTCATGTTGGGTAAGATGTGGGATGAGCGATGGATTCGGATACAAATCCGAATTGAGAAGCTTGAAGCCATGATTGAGAAGCTTATAGCCTTGATGCTCTCCTTACAAACATCACTTTTCAACATGGCTACACGCTTAGGAATTGAACTTCAGCCACATCAATTTCCACATTACAAGAATGGGGTCCCCATTGATTGTCATCCTAAACAGGGGGCTAATAGTTCTTTTGGTTTTGGTAATCATCCTCATTTTTCATGTAACAATTCTAACAATGCTTTGCAACCATGTCTAGGATTTCCAGGTGAACACCAAAAGATTGATGAGCCCAAAAACCAGATCACTAATGACCTATTGGCATCTTTTATGGAGAACACCAAACAAATCAGCAGGTTGGAGGCCACAGTTGCTACCATTAGCTCCACTGTCATGTCCATGAACACTCAACTTGCCAACATGGCAAGCATGCAGTTCCAAGAAAAGGGAGAACCCACAACCCAGAATGTTGAACCAAATAAAGAAGAGTGCCCGAAAGCTACCCCAATCTTGACTTCTCTTCAACCACAAATTCCTTTATCTTCAGAGAAAATGCCGAAGCTGAATAAGTGGTTTCAAAAATCATTTGATGTGTTTTGCAGGGCACAGAGTAATTCCCAGTTAGCAGCAGCTCTACAACTTGTTCCCAGTTATACCAACATGCTGAAGGAAAAGGTTGATAAGAAAAGAAACTTGAATGATCTTGAAGAAATCCAGTTGTCAGCTAATAGTGGAGACATCATTGTAAACCATCGGGCTGTCAAGCAAAAGCATAAAGATCAGTTCATCATATGGTGTACACTTGGGGAAGCACCATCAGGTAAGGCTTTGTGTGATTTACGTGAGATCATTAATTTAATGCCTTTGTCTCTTTTTGTACAGTTTAACATAGGGAATCTAAAACCATCAACAATCAAGCTGAAAATGGGGGATGAAACAATTTAACATGTTGGTATAGTTGAAGATGTCTTGGTGAAAGTTGACAATTTTATTTTCCTTATAGATTTTTTAGTGGTTAACATGCAGGCAGACAAGAGTCTTGGAAAGCCCTTCTTAGACATGTGCAAAGAAGTAATTGATAGAGTGCAAGAAGAGATTCGAATTAGTGAGAAAGAGGAAAAAAGCATTTGCCGCATTCAAAAGATTATGATAGAACATGAAAAGATGCAAGAAGAAGAAAGGATGTGGAAAGAGGATCAGAGACTACGACAGTCAAGGATTACAAATCCAATAAACTCTGACCCTTCACTAGTAGTTTCAAACGTTAACCATGTTGTGCATGACTTGAATGTTCCTAATAACTGTGCTTCAATGCAGGTACCACCAAAGAAAAAGAAGAAAAAGAGAAGAGCTAAGAAAAAGAGCAAAGAAAAGATGTTGACAACTCTAGTGGGACAACATTTTAGACATGGCTGAATGGTGGATGAAAAAGATTGAAGGAATAATGGGAGTGGTGATTGGAAAAATTCAAGAACACACATGCACTTCCACAAGACCACCTTGAGCAAGATAGACATGTCAAGCTAAAGACTATAAAAGAGCGCTTGTTGGTTTTGGTTTAATTTTGTGTATTTAAAAATTTTCCGCAGGTTCTGACCCTTACGTGGCGAACGCCGCATACACTGCGGCGGTCCGCCATCTGAATGCTGGAATTGTCTGAGATCGTGCGGCGACCGCCGGAGAGGCCACGGCGGCCCGCCACCTGGGCAAAGTCTCCAGCGCGATTTTTCAAAATTTTTTGAATTTTCGCCCCGTCAAACATCTACGCGAAATTTTTCAAAGTATGTTTTCTTTCTAGTAGTTCACTCACGTCCCTACCGACTCTACAAACTTATTTTACACTTTGTTGTAAATAAGCTTGGTGATGAAGCGGTGGACCGTGAGCTTAGGTTTATGTTTTAGGGTTTTCTTTTTGCTTTAAGTTTTAGTTTTTATTTTTGTTTTTCAAAACCCCGTAGGAGAATCTTGTGTGCTAAAAATGTTTTCTTGAATCCATGTCGTGAACTTAACATGAAGAACTTAGAAACACGCATGCTTAGGGACACACTTTAGACCGAGTTTCCGATGATATTACATTTTATCTATGTTTAAGTGTGGCAAAACGTTTTGATTTGATAGTTTGGTGAAAAGGTGCATAATTAGTGAATTGCTTGTTCGCCTTGATTCATGCTTATACCTTGTGAGGATTTGAGCCTTAATTTCATTCTTGTGTGATTTATCTGCATTAATGTATTTGTTTCTATAACTCGCTCTTAGTCTTGCCTAAGTTTACATAGTGTTTAAGTTGATCTAGGAGGATGATTGACCATCTTTTCTTAGCCTACTTTTATACCTATATTTTTCAACCCTCTCAAATTTTGAAAATTTTTCCCTTTGGAGCCAATTTTGAGCCTTTAAGCCTATTCTTTGGAAGCCAATATAAAGGGGACAATTCCTTGGGTTATTTAGTTTTGGTTATCTTATTTTGTAAAGGGATTGGAGAGATAAGGAGGAAAGTATAAAAAAAGTAGTGTGCTTAAATGTAAAGAAAGTGCAAGTTGTGAAATGGTGAAAATTCTAAATATGTGCTTGATTCTAGAAAGGATGCGTATGAATAAGAAAGAAAGAAAAAAAAAGAAAAAAAGAAAAAATGTGAAAGGTTGTGAAAAAGAAAAAAAAAGAAAAGATTGGTAAGTGAAAAGAAATATAGACAAAGTCTAAGTTTACTGAGATTGGAATCGTTGGTTGAGTGCTAAGTTTGATGAGGTAGAAATTGATCACTTTTGCTATATTTGGGTTTAGTCACTTTTTAGCCAAATTTTCATCACCTACCAAAGAACCTACATTACAACCAAAGATAAAGACCTTTCGGACTTTTGATGCTTAATCACATCTAGTAAAGGAGGGATTAGACTTTGAGCAAGCCTATGGTAAACTTTGCATGATGCATGATTTGGGTGCTTATAACCACATTACCTTTATACACTTTGAGAATGAGAGAACACTTCCCATCTTTGGAAGTTTGCCACATGTGAGTGCATGAATTCAAGGTGTTCCACGAGTTAGTAATGAAAGTGCACTAATAAGCCTTGCTTGATTTGATTGCGTTAATACATGCTTAATCTGTTCTGTCATCTTTTGAGGCAATTATGACGTCTAGTCCTTGTGCATTCCGTGCGCCTATTATTGTGTCTTTATTGTTTTGTTCGAGGACAAACAAAAATGTAAGTTTGGGGGAGTTGATACGCTCGGATTTTGCACTATTTTAAGGCCATTATTTGGTCCGTTTTTTATGTCAAAGTCACTCTACACGTCCGTTATTTGCATATTTTTTCTATTTTGGTATTTTGACGTGTTTTGTGAGAAACGTGCATAATTGAGCCGAAAAAGGGAGCCATAACACAAAGTCTCGGAAATCTGGAGTCAGACGGCGACCGGCGACCGCCGGTGCCCCGTAGGCAGATCAATGCAGCGGTCCGCCTCGGAAAAATATGCTTGGAAGAGAAGTCTCGTTCGGCGACCGCCGGAAGTCGTGCGGTGGTCCGCCGCCGAGGGAACAGACTCTCTGGAGTCCAACGCGGCGACCACCGGCCAAGGTGCGGCGGCCCGCCGGAGAAAGGCGGCGAATCCGATAAGCCCTAGGTTTACACCCATATTTACCATATTTTGGATATCTTTTCCTTCTACAACAAGGATTGGCTTACCCCTAGATTTACGCCCATATTTATCTTACTATCGTTATCTTCGTCTTTGAAATAGCTTCGCGTGCATATCTTGTACGCCTCAATCGTAACTCGGATGAAGAAGTTATGGCCATTTGATGAAGGCTACGACCTTTGTGCGACCTTATACTATCATAATGGCCATAACTTCTTCATCCGAGTTCCGATTGAGGCGTACAAGGTACCCACGCGAAGCTATTTCAAAGACGAAGATAACGATAGTAAGATAAAAAAAATTGGACATTGTCTTAATAGGAAACGGACAGTTTGAATCTGACCGGAAAACCTGACATGGGAAAATGGCAACCGACAATAAAGTTCGTGACATTACACGAACATTTTAATGTTCGTGGGAAAAATCAGAATTCATGGAAAGTTGGTGACTTTAAAAAAAGTTACCCCAAAATTTAACTAGTAATTTCATTCATAAAAATATGCTTATTATATTGAATTCTCTTGTAAAATGTTCCTCATGTACTCTGAAATGGATTAACCAAATTTTCACTATTATATCCATACATACATATTCAAAAGCATACTTTCTATAGTCAATTTAAATCATAAAAATGCGTGTATCCCCAACCCAACTTTAGTTTATTTATGTTCATCCCTTTGGAAAGTTATACTTTGGAATTAGTACTCAAAACATGCTTAAAATTCCTTCTGGATTACATATTCATCAAAAGCGTATGGATTAAAACCACCTTTGAGTATCTACCATAAGTGCTAAAAATGGAGGATATGAAACTTAGTGATATATGAATGTTCATACTACAAAAATAGGCTAAAGTTAACGAGATACCTCAAATTAATACCAACGGACTTGCAATTGAACGGTTTAATCTGACCGAATTGGAGTAGAGCTTGAAGTACACATGGTGACTTAAAGAGACAAAGAGAGACCGATGGTATTTGGTGGCCAGAAAGCTCCCCCCTTTTTGTGATAGAGATGACATATCTCCCCCACTATGCTAATTAAATGACCTCACTTAATATTATATTGCATGTATTCCTCTCCAAAAAGTTGACAAATGGCATTATAATAGTTGTTCTAGATTTTTCTTCAATCTTCTAGTATATATCAGATTTAAGGGAAAATTTTTGTCTCCTACGTAAAATGAATCGGCATTTTTATTTGGAAAAGTATATTCTATCTGAGTATATTTTGGAGTATTATATTAATTATTGCAATTTGTAATGTCAATTTATTTGTTGTAAACATAAATCCTCAATTTTTCTAATTATAATAGCACATTTCGTCTAGGGTCATTTTTGGGATATTACATTTCGCTTCTCCAAATAGTAATTGAGTCTTAGTAGAAGGTAGACAGTATGTATTTTCCTTCTCCGTGTTCGATATCCGGTACCGACCTTTGGCTATACTATTTCTATTCTATATACTTGCAGGTATTAATAGTGCTAAAAAATAGTGCATCAAGTTTTTGGCGCTGTTGCCGGGGAAGACAATTCACTTTGGAGTGATATCTTCAAACGGACAATTTTGCTGCTTTGGATTTTAATTGCTTTCTTTTTTTATTTTTAATTTTAATTTGTTTTAGTTTTTGTTTCTTACAGGTTTTGTATGCGAATGCGCTTTGGGAAGGACAACCTAGAACCGCTCGATTTAGAACTTGAAAGAACTCGTAGGTTAATAAGGAGTGAAAAAGGATTAGGATCGATGGGTGACAAAGCGGACCTCGAAAAGCTGCAGGAGATGGTCCATATGTTTATGGATGAGAGAGATGCAGAGAGGGCAGCCCGCGAGGCACTGGAAAAGAAGAACAAAGAAATACTACCCGTGCTGAACATGTTCAATCATGGGAATACGATTACTTTTCCCGAAGGTCCTCTTATTGATACTAACAATTTCGAGTTACGCATTACCCTTGTACAAAGGGCCGAGCAAACTCCTTTTGCAGGTAGAGCCGCAGAGGACGCCAACCGCCATCTCTCCAAATTTGTGGAGATCGCAAACACTCTCAAGTTAAATGGTGTCGACGACGATGCCATAAGGGTAAGACTCTTTCCCTTTTCATTGACTGATTTTACTAAAGAGTGATTTGAGTGTATGCCCCTAGAAAAGGTTTCCACATGGAAGGACATCGTAGCTGCCTTCCTCGACAAGTATCACCCGCCAGGCACCATCTTGAAGCTAAAAAGCGAAATCTTCCAGTTCATCCAAGGCCATGACGAGCCCCTCTACGAGGCATTTTCTCGTTTCAAAGCTCTCCACCGAAAGTTCCCTAACCACGGTTTCACCATGGACCATCAGGTAGGAATCCTTTACAACGGATTTAACGAAAAAATTTGTGCTATGTTGGATTCAGGGGCCGATAAGGTTAATTTCATGCATTGGTTATAGGGATAAATTTTGTGATTTCCTGGGTTTAACAAGGTTTTATAAGCCAGGTGTGTAGAGAAATCGCCAGCCCCAGGAAAAAAGACGAAGATTGCCTGGAAGAAGAAGCTGGCGGGAAAAGTAAGCAGAAGAAGGAAGAGTTACTAGACTAAGGAGCATCCAATTGGAGGAAAAATGGGAATCACAAGAACAGTCTAGAAGCTCTACCCCTCCTATAAATAAGAGCACGCGATCAACATGAAGATATCTCTTTTTCCACTTCGGCTCTTAGCTTATCTTTTTCACTTTTCTCTACACACACTTGAGGGGAATCATTCTGGGGAGTTCACGTTCGGATCTAGTTGAGGTGTAACACGTCTCTACGGAGGCAAAGATACAATCCTTTACTGCTTTCTATTTACATTTCGTATTTCCGTGAGTCTTCACTGTTCGAAGCTCGGTTATGCTTGTTATTGTCCCGTTGGATATTTCATATTTTGCGATGGAGATTGCTATTTTGGTTTCAGTTATGATATTGTCCTTTTATTTGTTTGTTTTGGTGGATATTGTTGGTTGATTTGATTTTGGAGTTTGAATTGCGTGGAGATTTGTAAGTTGATCGGTTGAATCTAGTTGAATCTGTGAAGATCGGAGATGGAAATGGTGTTTGATTGTTGTGGATGGCTTGGATCCGGAGTGGATGAAGCATCTGACGTGTAGAACTATTCGCATTTGCATGGTTGTAGTATTTTGAATTCTATTTACTTGCTTGCCTCGTCTAGTAGTCATGGATCTGTGTTAGCTTCAATAGTTCTTTGAGTCAATCGGTTTAATTTTGTTCGCCCTGTTTCGTGATAAAAGTTAGAGAAGATGATGTCGCTTTAGTTAGTCCTTTAGTTAGTTGATTTGCAGTTTTTTCCGTCGTACTATGTCGTTTTAGGAAATTGTCCCCACGTTTCGCTTTTCGTCTGTCTAGGCTAGCTTAGGAAGTCATTTACCCAGTCAAGTAGTTATTTCAAATACTTTCAGTCATTATGCATGTCCCTGCCTAGATCTAGTTGTTAGAATAGAGTATTATATTTACCCAGTCTAGGAATTAAAGCTCAACCCCGAAAATTGCGTGGTAGCAGCCAAAAAATAGCTTCTAGGTCTTTGAGCATGTTTTCTTACACATCTGTCTCTGTGGATTCGATCCCTGCTTCCCTGTACTAATCTTTTTAGCTATAGCGGGTTGAGGGTTTTGAAGGGTGAAGGAAGTGATTGTGTGCCCAACGACAGTTTACCCAAGGATTCTCTGAGTTCCTAGACCTGGTGTCTAGTGGATTATCCGGATCGGGAGATTTAATTTCAAACACACCTCACTGACTTTTCGACACTCTTCAAATGGCTCCGTTGCCGGGGATGGATAGCGTAGTTTGTTTACGTGTTTAAAGATTCGGTGTATATAGTTTTAATTTCTTTTATTTGTTTCTTTTCCGGTCAGTTTATGAGCAAGTGCTCACGATTTGGAAACTGGAGTAACCCATCTGGGTCGAGGGACGCTCAAGTCAGGTGGCAGGTTAAGGAATCAATATCCACAGTCACCACCAGATCAGGGTTTACGATAGTAGATCCATTTCGTTACGAATCAGAAAGTGAGAAGGAGTGGAATTTGTGAAGAGGAGAAGACCCGAAGTCATCTACAGAAACAGTTCACTCCAAAACAGAGGAGGAGGCAGACGTAGATATGGCACACCTGGAGGATCCTGATCCGGAGATCGGTTCACTCACCGCGCATCTGGATGGTGAATCCGCCCATGCCATAGTCTCGAATCAGCGACAGAGATCTATTGATATTAAGACAAACGTGCTGGGTGTTTTACCTATATTCTCTGGACTAAGGAATGAATGTCCTTACGAATTCCTAAACGAGTTTAGTAAGCTGTGCAGCATCCAAAAACGACCCAACGATGCCACTGAGGAGGACTACCACCTGCGTGCAATCCCATTTGCCCTTAAAGGGGAGGCCAATACTTGGCTGCTGAGGCTTCCACCTGACTCGATCAACACATGGAAGGATTTCAAACTAGAATTCTTGGACTATTTCTTCCCGTCCAACAAAACAAATGCCTTAAAGAAGGAGATTCAGGAATGTAAGCAGGACTACGATGAGTCCTTGAGCCAATACTGGTCTCGGTTCAAGGGGTTGCTCGACGCTTGTCCTAATCACAGGATGATGGAGGCTGAAACCTTTTACTTGTTCTATGAAGGAGCTAATCCTGAGTCTAAGGACTTAATGAATTCCTCGAGCGGGGGGAATTTTACCAAGAACAAGGCAAGCGAAGCACGTGAGATCTTGGGAAGGCTGATTGATGCAAAAAAAAGGCATACGACCACCCACGTATCATGAGGAGAGGTTCAGCTGATGCAATTAAGGAACAAGAAGTAGAAGGAGTCGGGGACAGGATAGATCGGTTGGAGAAGGCACTTCTGAGTGCAATTGAGAAAAAGAATTCTCCTACCTCGCAGGAGAAAGAGAAACCGCCAGGTCCAGAGGAAAATCAACTTCAACTCTATAATGGCCCACCGTCCGATGGAGAGTTCCAAGCCCAGGTGAATGCAGTGGGGAATTAGAATACTAGCTGGAATCAGTGGAAGATTAAGGAGGCACCATGGACAGACAACCCCTCTTTCAGGTGGACAGATGTGAACCAACAGCTCCAGCTACAGTACCCAGGTCCAGTAGAGGTCTAGCAGAATGGCCTAACCGCAGTTAGGACCGACCATAGCATAATTCGAACTGGTCGGGGAAGAATCAGGAAGGGCCAAACAATTGGGGTTATCGCAATCAAGGGGATCAACCTAATTGGAACAACAGGAACCAGAGTTATCAACGGAGTTCTTATGTGCCACCATACCAGAGGAACGCCACTGGAAACAATCAGAATTTCCAGCACTCACACCAGGGAAATCAAGGGACAGGGAGCCAGTTCGGTAACAATCAAGGAGGTCAAGGGAACTATCGCCCGAATCAGGGGTGTGGACCGAGCCACAATCAGGGGTCAAGTTCAAATCAACCGAACTATAAGCCTCCGAGGAATCTGGATGATATGGTACACGACCTAGTCAGCTCCCAAGAACACATGCAGAACAATATGCGGGCAAACAATGATGTGGTACACAAAATTCAAGATGCAGAACAAGAACAAAAGTCTGCTATGGATATGTTGGCCAAGCAAATTTCGCAATTGGCCACTTCGTTGAATGAGATGAGGGGACACGAGGTAAGGATACCAGCTTTAGTGAAACCACCTGACCGGGCAAATATCAGTCAGATCACTCTAAGGTCAGGACGGGGCTATGAGGGTCTAGTAATGATAGATGATGAGAGTACACCTCCTATGACAAGCTAGGAAGACAGGAAACTGACCACCGATCAAGGGGATGCTGAGATAAGGAACACCAGGGTAGAAGATGGCCTTCAAATGGGTGATCTGGAGAAACCACTACCTCGTATGGTTGACCCATTTTTCTTAGACCCAGAGCCTGGATTGGAGATTGAGGAAAGAAGGAAAGAAGTTGGAGAATCTTCCGTCCGGGGTCCAGCGGGAAAGTTGAAGCGCATGAAGCCATTTCCTCACCGAGGGGAAGCTAAGAAGAAGAAGGATGACAACGAGGACTTCATGGAGATCTTCGGCAAACTGGAAATCTACCTACCCTTCCTACAAGCTTTGAAGCTGCCTACATTCAGTAAATTCATTATGGAGTTCATAGCGGGTAAAACTAAGCCCGACGGGAAGATAGTAATTGGAAAAAATGTGTCGGTTGTGATACAGAAAAGGAGGTAGCAGGGTGGTGTGAAACCCTATTAACTCAGAACCTGACAGACGAACAGATCAATGAAGCGATCATGGCGTTCTGCCAACAACCATTGTCATTCGAGTCCACGGGATCTGTTCAAGTGAAGAGCCCAGATGAGGGAACTGACTTGGATGAAATAGCAATCAGAGGCCTGGAGAAAAATCCCCTGCCCCAGGAAGCCATCACACCAAAGAAGGAGCTGAAGAAACTGCCCGAGACCCTAAAATATGCCTACCTTGGGGAGGATGAAACATTCCCAGTAATAATCAACAGCCACTTGACAGCGGAGCAGGAGAACGATCTACTGGAAGTAATCCGAAGAAAAAAGAAAGCCATAGGATGGACTCTCTCCGACCTGGTGGGAATTAGCCCAGACCTTTGTATGCATCACATCCGACTGGAAGAAGGGGCAAAGGCTCATAGAGATCCACAGCGTAAGCTAAACCCAAACATGAGGAAAGAGGTTCTGAAGGAAGTATTGAAGTTGATGACCTTGCGTATTATTTACTCTATTCCAGATAGTGAATGGGTTAGCCCAGTTCACATGATGCCAAAGAAGTCAGGAATACAAGTGATAGAGAACAACAAGAATGAATTGGTACCTACTAGATTGGTGACTGGATGGAGGATGTGCATTGATTACCGGAAGCTTAATGAAGCCACCAAGAAGGACCATTTTCCTTTACCCTTCATTGATCAGATGTTGGAGAGATTGGCTAGGAAGCAATACTTTTGCTTCCTAGACGGATACACTGGATACTTCAAGATTTATGTGGATTCTTCTATATGCATATAGAAGAATACCGTTTGGTTTATGCAATGCACCGAGCACATTGCAGCATTGTATGATGAGCATATTCTCTGATTTGTTGGAAGTGTGTATTGAAATCTTTATGGATGATTTCACGGTGAAATTCCTTTGATGCGTGCTTGGCCAATTTAGATCTGGTATTGAGAAGATGCCAGGAGAAGAATCTAGTCCTAAATTTCGAGAAATGTCATTTCATGGTGCCAGAACGAATAGTCTTAGGTAATGTGGTTTCTGAGAGAGGGATTCAAGTGGATAAGGCCAAGGTAGATGTGATCTCGAAGCTACCCTACCCACGAATCAAAAGGAAGTTAGAGGGTTCTTGGGTCATGCAGGGTTTTATAGAAGATTCATCAAGGACTTCGCAAAGATTGCCCAGCCACTTACGCATCTCTTGCACAATGCTGTGAAGTTTGATTTTGATGAAGGTTGCAAGAAGGCTTTCCAATTGTTGAAGGATAGGCTTGTCTTTGCCCCAATAATCAGAGCACCAGATTGGAACTACCCTTTTGAGGTGATGTGCGATGCAAGTGATTTTGCGGTAGGAGTGGTCCTAGGCCAGAAGATCGACGGGAAAAGCTATGTCATTTTCTATGCCTCGAAGGCCCTCAACCAGGCTCAGAAGAACTATGATACCACAGAAAAGGAGATGTTAGCAGTGGTATACTCATTCGAGAATTTTTGACCATACTTGTTAGGGTCGAAGGTGATAGTTTACACTGATCACACAGCCATCATGTATCTCCTGGCCAAGAGAGAGTCTAAACCAAGGTTGATTAGGTGGGTGCTATTATTGCAAGAATTTGACTGGGAAGTAAAGGATAAAAAGGGGACGGAGAACAAAGTTGCAAATCATTTAAGTCGAATATTCCAAGGGACACAGACGAAGCTATATCTGATGCCTTCCCCAAGGAACATCTTTATTGTTTATGGAAATCTGCTAGACCTATTAACTGGGAAGCAGTGTTGGCAGTAACAGGTCTAGGAACATCAGACAAAGGGAAGCATCCGTGAAATGTAGAGTCATGGTTCGCTGACCTGGCTAATTACTTAGTCACAAGAGAAATGCCAGGTTCCCAAGAAATTTCCCGGGCCCAGAGAATGAAGTTGAAGAGTGAAGCCAAATACTACTTTTGGGATGATCCCTACCTCTGGAAGATGTGCTCAGACCAGGTAATCCAACGATGCATTCCATAGTGGGAATAAAAGGATGTCCTAAACCACTGCCATGCCTTAGCCTGTGAAGGTCATTTTGGACCTAGGAAAACTGCCAGAAAAGTTTTGGATAGTGGATTCTATTGGCCAACCCTAAATAAGGATGCTTTTGAATATTGTCAAGTCTGTGAAAGATGTCAACTAACCGGAGGGAACGCATTTCTGCAACCGCACCACAGAGGCTTTGATGAGGAAATACGGTGTGCATCATCGGTTGTCTACACCATATCACCCCCAATCAAATGGTCAAGCTGATGTCTCGAATAGGGAAATCAAAAGCATTTTGGAAAAAACGGTGAACACCACGAGGAAAGATTGGAGTAATCACCTCGACGATGCTCTATAGGCGTACAGGACTGCTTACAAAACACCAATCGGGATGTCACCTTATAGGTTGGTGTTCGGGAAAATGTGTCATCTGCCTGTGGAAGTGGAACATAAAGCTTATTTGGCCGTTCAAGAGATGAATATGAGGGCGTCGGCCTGTGAAGAAGAACAAAAACTCTAACTACAAGAACTGGAGGAACTGAGGCTAGAGGCCTTTGACTCAGCCATGTGGTATAAAGAAAGAACAAAGCTCTGGCACGATTAGAGCCTCCAAGTCAAGGAACTTCGAGTAGGGCAGAAAATACTTCTTTTTCAATCTCAGCTGAAGCTAGTGCCTGAAATCCAAGTGGAAAGGACCATACACGATCGTTGGCCTTCGAGCAAATGGAGCAGTGGAGATTCAAGGAAGCGCCCCAAATTCTGTTCCTTTCTTAGTCATTGGACACATGGTGAAGGTATATAGAGATAATGCAGATCTGCATGTGGTGGAAGAAACGCCACTACATGCATCTGCTATTATTTTTTAATTGGTCAGGAAAATGGATATTCTCAATGAATTCCTAGGTCAGGTAAAATGAGGATACTCATTTGCAATTGTAAATAGTCTAGTTGTTTTCTAATACAAGAAAATCAAAACAAATTAATTTTTTTTTTTAAATCTTCCAAAAATATTTTTCGAAGCACCAAACTCTCTAGGGAAATTATTTTGTCACGCATGATCTCCGACCCGATAATTTGGTGTTTCATTTCATTTTTTTTAGGAATTGTGAGTTGCTAGGGGGAGGAAGAGTTTTCGCAATGAGAATTTGGAGGGAAGGCGGTTCTTTTCGAATTTCGAATTCCGCTTTTCGAGGGGACGTACGGTTGCTTACATCATCACGCAACCGTTCGCCTGCCATTCTGAAAAGCCCAGAGATTTTTTTCAAATCAGAAATTAATCGGTCTTTTCTCTCTCTACTCTCACAATTCTCTCTCTCAGAAGTCTTTTCACCAAATTTCTTCAAACTCTAACCAGAATTTACCCTAGAAACTGTGAGTTTTGCAGAAAAATCATGAAGAAAGCACAGGATACCATCGCGAAGAAGGGAAACCCTTCTACCAAACCACCGTCTGGTGAGTCGTCCAGAAATCTGTCGGCTCAGGCGACTTTTCCAGTCATGGATATATGCTCTGAGTGGGTTGCACCCGCAATACCGGAGCCCACTGTCGTCAGTAACCCTGAAGAAGAGGCGTTCATAAAGGAGTTGGAGGAGAAATTGGCGGAAAGGAGGAGGCCATGAAACTCTTCTCTCGCTTCTCAGCATTCCTCCAACAACCACAAACGATTCCTGACAAATCGACGGCGCAACCACCGAGTTCACACCCAGAAGGATCCCAAACCCTAGATCTGGCACGTACAGAGACTAGGCCAAACCCAGACATCGAAGAACAGGGAAAGAGTGGTGGCGGAACTGTGGAGAAGAGCGTCTGTGGTTTTGCGGACGAGATTGACAGGATGGCGGTGGATCACTCTATGGATGAAGCCGCAAGGGAAGGTAACACATCTGCATTACAGTCTGTGGGAGGGGGAAACCCTATTGTTAAATCTGTGGAGGGGGAAACCCCTGTTGTTAAGCTTGTGGAGGGGGAAACCCCTGTTTTTAAGTCTATGAAGGGGGAAACCCTCGTTTCTAAGAATGTGGAGGGGGAGACCCCGAGTCTGTATATAGAGGGGTGAACCCCGTTTGATTTTGAGGGGGCAACCCCAACTTTGTTCGTTGAGCGGGAAACCCTAATTATATCTGAGGGAGAAATCCCTCACAAACCTGAGGAGGAGACTCCAAATAAATCTATGGGGGAAACCCCAATTATGTGTGCTGAGGGAGAAATCCCAAGGAGGACGGGCCGTTGGAAGTTGTAGATCTGGACACTGTGCCAGAGGACTCGCCGGTTAATCTGCGAGAGTCGAGGAGAATGGCAAAGAGAAGCATGCTGGACGAGAAGGAGACCGATCTAGGGGATCAGGGTTCCTAGCCCCAGGAGTGAATAGCGTGCAGAAGGTAGATGCCGCAGAAGAGCGTCGGGTGGACAGGGAGCGCAAAAGAAAAGGAAACACAACGATCATCCCTCGGGCTAGGAAGTCACAGAGACTCATCTCAGTCAGGGAATCTCCTCGCACGCTACCCAAAGCTTCTGGACCTGGTGATGTGGACAGCGAGACAGAGGAAGAGTCAGAGGGAGAGGAGAAAGTCCCTAACTTCAAGCGAGAGGAGATCTGGATCACAAAGAAGCTCTTGGGAGCTATGGCTAAGTTTAATGACTCCAGGAGGGCACAAACATATAAGGATCGGAGTGCAGAGGAAGAGTTCCTTGGCCACATCAAGGGAATCGGTTTTGAATGGCTACTGAACCACAGCGAGCAGGAGGTGCCAGTGGAAGCAGCATGGGAATTTTTCTCTACTTTTCGTTTCAAGACAACTACCGATCCGGATGAAAATTCCATCTCATTCCGTCTCTTTAATATCGAGCACACAATGAGTGTTAGGGAGTGGTCTCTCATAATGGGGTTATTTACAAATGCTGAAGATGACGAGGGCATTTGGGATGACAGAGTATACGGCCCACCAAGAGACACACCTGGATTCTCGCCACAAACAGCTTGGGAGTATTTAACACACGCAAGGAGTGGGACTTTTAAATCCAGTGTGTCGAAAGGATCCACATCACTGACCATCTCCTCCGATATGCCCAGGAATTCATTGATTACAATTTGATGGGCACGGCCAGTTCCAGCATCATCACCAGCGAGCTCTACTTCACATGGTGCATGTCCAAACGCATCAAAGTCCACCTGGGGTATTGGTTAGCCCAAGCCTGCCATCAGATGACAGCAACCTCTACCGCCACATGTACACCTGCCATCTCCTGGGCGCCTATATAGAACGCAACTTCGTGATGAAGATTGGGAAGGCGGAGCCCAGTGTGACGATGTGCGAGCCCCCGGAGCTATTTATCATGGAATAATTTTTCAACAAGGGGCTCTTACACATGGAAGGGCAGGAGTTGTGCTTCTACAATATAGGGGCAAATGTGGACAAGGTAAAGCGTGAACCGAAGCTGGTGGAGGATGTGGTGACTGTGGACGTGGCAAAGCTTCAGAAAGAGATTGCCGTGATGAGAGAAGAGATCGGGGGAGTCAAGAAAGAGCTGCAGGAAATTAAGGGGAGTCTGGATGCCCTAGCCGAGCGGTCATCTTCCCAGAATGATAGGATGACCGATGCGGTCAAAATTATGAAGAAAATGGCAGAATGGTTGGGAGAGGTGTTTCCCCAGACCTAGCAGAAGTTGCCCTCTGGACCCAGCAAAATGGTCCGGCAGCCCGGTCCGGGAAGCTCCTCCCAACAGCAGCCTCCACCCCCATCCAAGCTATTGGTAGCCCCCTATGCATCTCCAGCCCTTGTGTCCATCTCTGGAGTAAACCCCTGTCACTAACCCCCTTGATTACTGAAGAGGAAGCCGGCAAAGAAGAAGTTGAAAGTGAACCGCCCCAACGTACCACCCAGGTCTGGCTCCCAAGGGGAGCCAGACCCAGAATTGAAATCCCCCCCCTATTGACCAAGTAAATTTTAATTTCAGTCGTTTAGTTTTTTTTATGTTTATGCTTTAATTGTGCTGAGCGTGTATAGTTGTTTTTATTTTCTGTGTGTTCTCCCACTTAGCCCAATTCTTGGTCTAAGTGTGAGAAGTTTATGTGTTTATTTAGCATGTGTTTTGTGTTTTATGTCTTTTTTTCTCCCACTTAGCCCGTTGCACGGTCTAAGTGTGAGAAGTTTTTGTTATTTGCTTTGATTGTGTGCACCAATTCCCTTAGTTCCCCTCTTCACTAGGACAACTTGGAGACAAGCTAGACTGAAGTGGGAGGGGGTAGGAGAGTTGGTACAGTTTGTGCTCAGCATGTGTAAAAATCCCTAGGTCTAGGAGTTAGTCAGTTTTTTTTTTTAGGTTATGTGTTTTAAGCATGAATCAGCAAGGATAATAAGGCAAGATTCCCTTAGGGAGAGTAATTAAAAATAGGATACATTACAACTTTGAGGCCTCTTTCCTTAATAAGCTAAAATCGGTTTGGAAGAAGTGAGGAAGATAGAAGATGCCTTAGCATACCTAGTTGTGAAACCCCATAAATATCAGTAAGGTATAAGCTTTAACATTGAGTGCTAAAAAATCTAAAAAGGGGAACTGCCACCTGATGCTTAGGGAGAAGAATATAGAAGGGAGAATAAAAAATAAAAAAAAGGGGGAGATAAAAAATATATGTTCCAGAAACAGGAGGTATAAGCTGGACGAAGTCCAGAGAAAAAATATATAAAAAAAGAGGAGAAAGAAAGGAGGTTAGAAGGAGAAATTCTCATAACCCGAAGCATCGATGGCAGAAAATAACTTAGAGCGTTTGATCCTAACATCCCTGGTGAGGAATGAGTGATCGAGCGAATCCAACAACTGGTAAAGCTAAATGCTATCTAGACAAACTGACAAACCGACTAGGTGAAAGAAGGGAAGGGGAGGATTTGGAGAGTGTAGACTATTGGATTGACCTTAAACTTGTGGGGACAGATGCTTAAAAATCTGAACTAATTCACGCCTATGTGTTTCATTTTCTTAACTGTTTGTTTCTTTTGTGTGTAGGATGTCTAGGTCTTGGAGTTTTTAGTGTGTCGGTCAGGGAATAACGATGCATTGAAATTCTCCTTATTTCTCTTTTTCTTGTCTTTATACTTGAGGACAAGTATGGTTTAGTGTGAGCAGTTTGATAAGGCTAACTTCATGCATTGGTTATAGGGATAAATTTTGTGATTTCCTGGGTCTAACAAGGTTTTATAAGCCAGGTGTGTAGAGAAATCGCCAGCCCCTGGAAGAAGACGAAGATTGACTAGAAGAAGAAGCTGGTGGGAAAAGTGAGCAGAAGAAGGAAGAGTTACTAGACTAAGGAGCATCCAATTGGAGGGCAAAATGGGAATCACAAGAACAGTCTAGAAGCTCTACCTCCTATAAATAAGAGCACGCGATCAACATGAAGATATCGCTTTTTCCACTTCGGCTCTTAGCTTAGCTTTTTCACTTTTCTCTACACACACTTGAGGGGAATCATGCTGGGGAGTTCACGTTCGGATCTAGTTGTGGTGTAACACCGTCTCTACGGAGGCAAAGATACAATCCTTTACTGCTTTCTGTTTACATTCCGTATTTCCCCGAGTCTTCGTTGTTCGAAGCTCGATTATGCTTGTTATTGTCCCGTTGGATATTTCATATTTTGCTATGGAGGTTGCTATTTTGGTTTCAGTGTAGATCTGTTCGCATTTGCATGGTTGTGGTAATTTCGGATTTGGATGGGGAGAGTTCAATATACTTCTGTAATGGTTTCTCGTAATATTCCAATATAAGCTTGTATTAAATTATGGGTTCAGTTTAATTAGTAAAAAGCTAATTGGGGGAGCCAATATTCAAAACCTCCCATAGATCCATGTCTGGGCCCAAAAGGAACTTAATATAAATAGGAGAATAAAGGAGACAGAATTATTCATTAATTCATTATGAAAAATTTCGTCCATCTCTCTCTAGAGTAGGGACAATATTTTTCTTATTTTCTCCTCCGTGAGAATTTCAGCTCCTCCTCCGTGAGGAATTTTCTGTCTTCTTTATTTAAGCCCTAGACGCTACAGTTAGCTTCCTTTAAAACGACACTGTTAATCGAGAGTGAGGACTTTTCAAGGGTCTTAGGAGCTTTTTGGAGTTACGTGTTAGGATTGACAACCCTAATCTTGTAATCAACATTTGCATCGCATGAGCATGAGCTAGGTGACTCGTTCTATCAAAGTAATAACTGTGTAAGGTATTGTACATACTTGGAATTACCTTTATCTCTATCGTTTATGTTTGTGTTTTATTTGCATCTAGTTGTTATTTTCTTTCAAATATTTTCAGTTTTAAAAAGTTTTCAAAATCTCTCGGTTCTCCAGATAGTAATTCAGTTTTAGTAGAGGATAGACACTTTGTGTTTGTTTTCCCCGTGTTCGATATTCGGTACTGACCTTTAGCTATACTATATATACTCTGTATACTTCAGGTTTATTTTGTGCTAAAAAATAGTGCATCAAGTTTTTGGCGCGGTTGCCGGGGAAGACAATTTACTTTGTAGTGATATCTTCAAATGGACAATTTTACAACTTTGGATTTTAATTGCTTTATTTTTATTTTTATTTTCTTTTTGTTTTAATGGATTTCCCCATAAGCATAGAGAAACCATAAGGTTACTATGACGAGCAGCAAGGGGGATATTACGAAAAGTGCTACAGCCCCGACCATGGGGGATCATACTCCAACCCAGACTGCTCTGATTATTCCTACGATGCACAAGATTACTGCTCTGATGGTTATTCTGAAATATGTGCAGGTATGGAGGATCAACCCTGCTCCAATTGGGAAGAACTGTTTGAAATATGCATTACTGAAGTTCTGGAACATAGGAAGGTGACAAATCGGAGGTTGGAGATTGTGGAAAGGAATACAGGCATCTTAGAAAGAGGATTGGGAAATCTTGTCACTCAAGTCGGGATGCTGGAATTCAATATTAGGATCCTAGTTACAACCATAGGGAGCAAACACACCTCGGGGACGCTTCCTAGCTTACCAGAAATTAATCCAAAAGGAAAGTGTCATGTTGTGCAGCTACGTAGTGGGACCACATATCAACCTCCGAAGGCAGGAGACTGAAGATCTGCTAGACACACTAGTGTGTGGGTAGTCACTGTGTGCACAGAAAGAAAATAACAGGTTTCCTAGGTCCAGCAAATCCGCTAGATCACACGGTCTAGGAACTCGTTGGTCGTCGGACACACAGAGCACTCCTTCAAAAACCCTCAACCACTTTACTAAAACCTAGCACAGGGAAGTAGGGATCGATCCCACAGAGAAGGATGCGTAATAATCATGCTCAAGGATTTGGGGATTGTTTTTGGGTTGGCTGCTGCCACGCATTTTTTTGAGTTGAGGAAATCAAACTTAACATGGGATTTTAAACTGCTACGCTAACAGCTAGATCTAGGCGAAACAACAAAAGCATGCACGGAAACTAAACCGAACAATCACTAGATCTAAGAAACTACTCTAATTACCTAGATCTGGGAAACAAATTGACGGTGGGGACCATAACTGAAAAAGCAGAGTACGGACGAAAAGTTGGAAAAACAATTAACTAAGGCACTAACTAACAGCGACATCATCTTCTCCAATCAATTTGCGTAAAAAAAAACTCAGAAGAAAGTAGCATGAGCGAAATCGGAACAGAGCAGACTAGATTTAAATAATTTTAATGAGTAACAATTAAGAACTAAACAGATCTACGGATGCTAGACGAAGTAAAACAGAAAGCAAGCAGAAAACTCAAAATCCATGCATAACTCGACTTCCCCTGTTCAGATCCAACCTCGAACGCTAAATCCACTCCGGATCCAAGCGTCCGACACAAACTCCAGCCAAAAGAAACATTTCATAACTTCAGATTTAACCAACAACCTCTGATCAACAATAACAACGAAAGCGAAAAAGTGCATAGATAATCAGTAACATCAACAACCAAATCGACTTCCAAAAGTGAAGTTCGAACGAAAAGAGAGTGCAAAAGAAACTGAAAATAAAGAGATTGTATCTTCGCCCTCACGCGGACGGTGTTACGACTGAAATTTTCTGAAGAATTGACCCCTTGAAACCGAAAACTATCCCAGAACTCCCATTTCCCAAGTGTGTGTTGTGTGTGAGCTAAGAGTGAGCAAAAAAGAGTGATATCTTGTGTGTTGCATGCTCCTCTATTTATAGGCGTTGAAGTTGGGCCCAGCGAGGTATAGATAGACTTTGTTGCCCTCAGCTATTGACTTCCTTCTTCAAGCCTTCTTTTTCCTTAGATTCTGCTCACTTCTACTTCATTCCTTTGCTAGACTGTTTCCTTCAGCATCTCCTGGATCTAGCGATTCTGTCACACACCTGGCTTAGAAACCGTGTTAGACCCAACAAAATGTAATGTTTTTCACTATATAACCGATGCATGAAATTATCCTTATGAGAGACCTAGGCAGGGGAAGAAAGGAAGCAGAGAAATAAACACAACCCCACAGCGGTCCGCCAATTAGCCCCCAGCCAGTTGAGCTCTATTTTTTGGAATAGACACTGAGGAATCCCCGGCGGCCGCCACACCTCATCGCAGCGGTCCGCCGGCCGAGAGGCAGCAACTGGACGTTCCACCACACTACAGTGTCACTATTCCATATCCTCAAAGGTTGAAGAGTAAGAAGCTTGACGCTCACTTCGCCAAATTCTTGGAGGCAATGGGCAGAGTCCACATCAATATTCCACTGGTGGAAGCTCTGCAACAAATGCCTAACTACGCCAAGTTCTTGAAAGACGTGGTCGCTAAGAAGTGGAAATGGGAAAAGTATGAGACAGAGGGTTTAACTGAAACCTGCAGTGCTATCATTCAGAAAGGCTTACCGAAGAAATACAAAGATCCAGGGAGTTTTACTTTATCTTGTGTTCTAGGGAATGATGTAGAAGGTAGAGCATTGTGCGATCTTGGATCCAGTATTAAATTGATGCCTCTGTCTTTTTACTGGAAACTCGATGTTGATAACATCCGCCCCACCTCGATTACCTTGCAAATGGCGGATCGGAGCACAACAACACCAATGGGAATAGTGGAAGATGTCTTGGTAAGAGTTGGAGAATTTATTTTCCCTGCTGATTTTGTTGTGTTAGACATGCATGACGACAAGAAGGTGCCATTGATTCTTGGAAGGCCATTTTTAGCTACCGGAGGAGCCATGATAGATGTACAGAAGGGGGAGTTAACATTGAAACTACATGATGAGAGCATCACCATCAACATCTACGACGCTCTAAAATTCCATGGAAAAGAAGGGGCAGAAGGCTATCAAGAATGTAGCGTCATCCAAGTCGTCACAGACTGTGTGGAAGTCACCTATCATCAAACTCAGGATCCCATCGAATCATGTCTCATAAACTCTTTCACTCCTAACACCGATTTATCTACTTGTGATGCTAATGTTTGTGCTATGGTTGCAGAACTTGAGGTGCTCTCTGAGAGGATCCCTCAAAAGGGGATCTTATTTTATAGAGATGTACGATCTTATTTTTGGGATGAGCCCTACTTGTTCAGAAGATGTGCAGATACTATATTTAGGAGGTGTGTACCTCAAGAGGATTGAGCGGCTATAGTTGAAAGATGTCACTCGTCAACAACGGGAGGACACTTCGGTGTGCAAAGGACCGCGATCAAAGTGTTGCAAAGCGGGTTCTATTGGCCTACGATTTTCTGTGACTCCGCGAGCTTTGTTCACCAATGCAATGAATGCCAACGCACGGGAGGAATCTCTAAGAAGAAGGAGATGCCTATGAACACCATTATTGAGGTAGAATTGTTTGATGTATGGGGGATAGATTTTATGGGATCATTCCCAAAGTCAGGAGAGTACCAATATCTCCTACTTGCAGTTGAATATGTGTCTCGATGGGTGGATGCAATTCCAACTAAAACTAACGATTCTATGGTTGTCACTGCTTTTGTTAGAAAAAAACACCTTTTGTAGGTTTGGTACACCACGTGCTCTCATAAGTGATGGAGGATCTCACTTCAACAATAGATGGCTAGACAATGTATTGGACAAATACAGAGTCAAGCATATAGTCACCACACCGTACCATCCTCAAGCGAATGGGCAGACCGAGTTAGCAAACAGGGAGATCAAGTCAGTTCTACAAAAGACAGTGAGTGTCAACACAAAGGATTGGGCCCTTCGGTTAGATGATGTGTTGTGGGCATACCGCACCGCGTACGAAGGCCCTATAGGTATGTCTCCTTATCAACTCGTATTTGGAAAATCATGTCATTTGCCTCTTGAGATGGAGTACAGGTCGTATTGGGCAATCAAAAAGTTAAACCAAGATTTTCAAAAGGCCGGTGAGGAGAGACGTGTTTTTCTCAATGAGATGGACGAATTTCGAATGGAAGCCTATGACAGCTCATCCACATACAAGGAACAAATGAAGGCTTACCATGATAGGATGATCAGTCCACGAGAACTCACTTTGGGGGATGTAGTTTTGTTGCACAATTCGAGACTTTCTCTGTTCTTCGGGAAGTTGAAGTCTAAATGGAATGACCCTTACATGATCAAGAAAATCTATGACAGTGGAATGGTTGAGTTGCTAGCCCCGGATGGACAGTTGTTTCAAGCCAATGGCCACCGTGTGAAGAAGTACTACAGTTCAGACAAGGTGGTGGAAGAAGAAGTTGATCTAGAAGAGCCACCCAAGGAGTAAAAAAAGGGGTAAAGAAAAGCTAATGACTTTAAAAGAGCGCTTGTTGGGAGGCAACCTAACCATTTTTGATAATTTTTTGCTTTAATTTCTATGTACTTTTGGTTTTGGTTTAATTTTGTGCTTTGAAATTTTTTTCGCATGTTCTGACCTCTACGTGGTGGCCGCCGCATGAGCTGCAGCGTGCCGCCACCTGCTCGCTTGAACAATATGACGATGTGCGGCGATAGCCGGATGCGCCGCAGTGGACCGCCACCTGGGCACAATCACCAGCGCGATTTTTCGAAATTTTTTGAATTTTCACCCTGTACAACCTCTACGCAAAATTTTCAAGGTATGTTTTCATTTCAGTAGTTTACTCACGTCCCAACCGACTCTACAAACTTATTTTACACTTTGTTGTAAATAAGTTTGGGGGGGTGAAGTAGTGGACCGTGAGTTTAGGTTTTTGTTTTTAGGCTTTCGTTTGGGGAGAAACACGCATGCTTAGGGACACACTTTAGACTGAGTTGCCGATGATATTACATTCCATCCATGTTTAAGTATGGCTTGACATTTTGATTTGATGGTTTGGTGAAAAGATGCATAATTAGTGAATTGCTTGTTCGCCCTTGTTTCATGCTTATGTCTTGTAAGGATTTGAGCCTTAATTTCTTTCTTGTGTGATTTATGTTTCTTGAACTTGCTCCTAGTCTTGCCTAAGTTTACATAGTGTTTAAGTTGATTTAGGAGGATGATTGGCCATCTTTTATTAGCTACTTTTATACCTAAAATTTTCGACCCTCTCAAATGTTTAAAAATTTTCCCTTTGGAGCCAATTTTGAGCTTTTTAGCCTTTTGTAAATGGGGACAATTCCTTGGGTTAGTTAGAATTTTATATCTTTTGTAAAGGAATTGGAGAGATAAGGAGGAAAGTATAAAAAGTAGTGTGCTTAATGTAAAGAAAGTACAAGTTGTGAAATAGAAAAATTCAAAATATGGGCTTGATCTAGAAAGGATGCTTATGAAAAAGAAAGAAAAGTTGAAAAAAAAAATGTGAAATGTTGTGAAAAGAAAAGATAAAAAAATCAAAGGATTGGAAAGTGAGTTGAAGGAGAAAATAAAGTGTTAAAAGTGTCTTAGATTTAGAAAAGTGGAGTCAATTTAACTTTGAGGGCATCCATCATCCATTTTTGCTCTTAGCTCAATTCTCACACTTTACACACACATTAGGGGTACCAATTTGGGGTTCGGGGTTCGTAGTTTGCATCATCGTGGTGTACCACCGTCTCTACGAGAGGCGAAGAAACAATTTATCGCTTTATGTTTTTAATTTCTGTCATGAATTCCCTGAGTCTTCGCTGTTCGAAGCTCGGCTTATTTTGTTGAATCTCTGTTGAATTCGTACTTATCTAGCTATGGAATTTACGCTATGTTTTCGTTTCGTGTTTACATTGCTTGTTGTTTCACTTTGGATGCTTTTCGCACTTGATATGAGTTGTTTGAGTTTAAGGGTTTTGAATTGTAGTTGATCTGTTGATTTTGGTTGGATCGGTGATATCGAAGATGGGAACTGTTGTGGTTTGTTGTGGATGGCTTGGATTCGGAGTGGATGAAGCGTCTGATGCTTAGATCTGTTAGATTCCTGCATGGTTTCGAAGTTTTGTTTCTGTTTTCTTATTTACCTCGTCTAGTAGTAGTAAATCTGTATTATTTCCTTAGTTAACCTGTTTTCTGCATTTTGTGATCGAGAATCGTTGGTGAAGATGAAGCTAGTTGTTAGTTAAATCCTTAGTTAGTTAATTGCAGCTTTTCATTCCTACTTCGCTATTTTAGGAAATGGTCCCCACGGTCTGTTCTTCATCTGTCTAGGTATTTTAGGAAAAGTAATTCACTAAGTCTGGTAAATTTTCGTTGCTGGAGTGTTGTTCTGATTGCATCTCTGTTTCCGTCATGCATGCTTTCGTCATGTTTCCTAGGTATAGTCGTTAGAATAGATCATTTACATTCCCCAGTCTAGTAGTTAAGTTCTCAACCCAAAGTTGCATGGCAGCAGCCAAAACCCTTGTCCAAAGTCTCTTGAATGCTTTCTTACGCTTTCATCTCTGTGGGATTCGATCCCTACTTCCTTATACTAGTCTTTAGTATTGTGGGTTGAGGGTTTTGAAAGGGCAGATAAGATTATGTGCCCAACGACCGGCGGTTTCAAGGGTTCTCTGAGTTCCTAGACCCCTGTGATCTAGCAGATTCGCTGGATCTGAGAAATCTTACCATTATTTCAAGTGCATACAATCGAGTAGATTTGAGACCTCTTCAAATGGCGTCGTTGCCAGGGATGGATGGCGTAGTTTGTGTGAGTGTTTGAGCAGAGGCTCACGGTTTGGAAACTGGAGTAACTCGTCTGGGTCAAGGAACGTTCAATTCAGGTGGCAGGTCAAGGAGTCAACATCCACAGTCACCACCAGATCGGGGTTAACGACAGGAGATCCATTTCCGTTTGGTTCAGAAAGTGACGAAGATTGGAACTCGTCAGGCAGAGAGGACCCTAAGTCGTCATCAGAAACAGAGGAGGAAGCAGTCGGTGACATGGCAAACTTAGTAGATGGCGAACCAGCCCATGCTATTGTCTCAAATCAGCGTTAAAGGTCCATCGACATAAAGACGAACGTGCTAGGCGTTCTACCCACTTTTTCAGGGTGAAGGAATGAGTGTACATATGAGTTCCTAAATGAGTTCAGCAAGTTATGGAGCATTCAGAAAAGGCCAAATGATGCGACGGAGGAGGATTATAGAGATAAATTTTTGTGATAGAATAAATTTTAATAAAGAAAAAGAAATAAAAAATAAAAAATTGTAAAGTTCTAATAACTACAATGGTCATTAAGAAAGTTCTAACGTTGAATATGAAGCCAACCTTTTAAAAGAATTGAAGAAGAATTTCAATTGAAAAAGAATCGATTTTAATATAATATTGAGTTACGAGTAATTTCAAGAAGAATCAAATTAAACAATAAAGGGTAGTATTCCATAATTAATATGAAAGGAGTAATACTAATAGTCTGGTTATTGCATAATTTTCCAATTTTTAATTATTTCTAGCTTATCTACAGGTCTATTGATAAAATATTGCTATTAATTTTTTTTTAATCATCTCCTTCGTAAAGAAGCGGAAGTTATTGTAGCTTTTCTTTTGTGACTTCAAAATCTTAGATTCAGCACCCTTTTTATTCTTCAACCTACGACATTTTAGTATCCAGAAACGTTATTTGGTAAGGGCTAAACATAGTTTTTCATAATTTCATAAATTTTATAAACAGAAAATAATAAAGGCTTAAGCCCCTCCAATCTTCGTAGTGTTTCCGCCCATGTTTGAGAACGACATCCATTCTTGCACCACCCTGGCACCCTCAAATATTGATTCGTACAACTTGTTGTCAAATTTACTTGGTTCTTTCTCGTCGTCATCCAATAAACAAGTGGTTGCCCCCCATTTACATCAGTGTCACTTTTTTTCCAATCACTTACTGGACTCGAATATTCAGGTTCCTCGTCTTCTCCCTCCTCGTATCCAGTCTCAAACATCACCCTTCTGCTCCTCTAAAACGTAATTAATTTTATAATATGCTCTTATTCCTTGTTATAAATTTCAAGAACATTGTATAAAATATGAATTGAAAATCACAATTGAAATATCTATCTAAGTTAGAAATCACATACGAACATTTATTGAAAATATAATTCCATTTTCTGTCAAATCAACCCAAAGTTGTGCAGTGCTGCATGTATAAAGATATTAGAAATACCCAAAACTGTCCCTCTTGGTTCAAGAGTATTTTCGTCCTAAAAACTCCATTCATAAATAATATAAATATTAGGATTTAATCATACGCTAAATTTTTTTTGCTAGGGATATATGGGAATAGAAACCCAAACGACAGGGAAAAAAATATAGTTTACTCTTATCTATATGTTGGTAAACACTGTAGTTTAGTTTAAAGTAATGTCGAAGTAAAGACATGTCAAATTATATTAGCGTGAAACTTAAAATTATGAAAAATATACCTCAATATAGAAGTTTGTTTATATATTCATAGTTTTTCACAGTTTGTATATTGGGCCAATATACGGTTGGTATATTGGAAGATTGGACTCATATTTAGGGATGTCACTTCAATCCGAAATCCGTGGGTCGACTCGAATAGTCCGATAAATTGAGTGGGTTAGGACTGTAAATTTATAACCCGAATACAAAACGGGCTAAACGGGTTGGCCCGAACGGATTGCGGGTTAACCTGACGAGTTGCAACTTTTAATTAAAATATATTGAGTATTAGGGACTTTTGTATTTTTGAATATCATATGTCACGATCATTAATCTTTTTCAATCTACATTCTAAACTTTTCTATTCAATGTCGTACTATCAACTTTCAAGTTCCACATCAACTCATTATTCTATTGTCCCATCATCTGCCACCAATGTAAATCAATAGAAAATTCTGAATTAACCCATCAAAATTTTAATTTATTTATCATTTTAATAACGATTCATGCAAGATGTTTTTTTAATTTTCATAAAGTATTAATTGTGAACAATGCCAAAATAATGACACAAGCACAAGCTTTAATTGAAATTAATTGATTTAATTTTGATTTATCTTTATTTAGATTGTAGTTGATCGAGATGAAAGACTTCTCTTCAACTGTTATTGAGGAAAACTATGAAAAATTTGAATATTTTATATGATTCTATCACTAAGAAGAAAAATATATAAAATTTAAAATCATTTAATTCTCTATTCTCTACCTCATTCTCTCAATTTGCTCTCTACTTGTTTACTTAAGTTGTTCATCAATTTTCATAATTTGCACTTCATATTAGTTACAACTTACAACTTGTTCAACTACATTACTATAAAAAAAATATGTCTTCTTCTCGTGGTGGTGGTGACCGTGATCGACGGGGCAAAGGAATTGCAGAAGATCAATCTACCCGTCCGAGAAAATCACGACGACCTACTCGTCGAGAAATTTTGGAGGAGGTTTCCCATGCTGAGGCTGTTCGCTTACAAGTAAGTTATAAAATATTTTGCATATTATTTTTTTTATACATAAAGTCATAACTTAATAAGTTTGAGTTCATGATTTTTCTATGTTCATCATCTTCTAAATTCTAATTCGTACATACTACGTATACTATTTGTAGATGGAAGAAGATCGTCGTGCAGCTGCAGCCATTGCACTATCCCAATTGGGTGGTCATGGCGCGGTTGGCGCCGAATCCGATGCTGATAATTACATCTCGGTCGATGATTACGATATTGATGATGTTAATGTTAATCTGAACGATGATAATGAGGACAGTGACGGTGGTGACCACGAAAATGAGGAAATGCCCCCCCCTTCACAAGACGGCCGCGGAGAAAAAACTAAATATAAATCTGATATATTTGTGAAACATTTCAAAAAGGTCCCAATAGTTTCTTCCGCTAATGAAGTGCCGGTATTTTTTATGGCATATTGTAACTACTGCACCAAAAAATACAAATTCAAGAAGTCCGGGGGATATGGCTCTCTCATCCGTCACATGCAGACGATTCATCCCGAACTATATGGGCATACCGCTAGCCAAACCCAACTCAACTTCCAAAGTGCGAGTGCCCATGGCTCCGCCTCCGGTTCGTCTCAAACAGGTACGCCGTCCTCCGCTCTTTTAAGATATGATCATAAGCATACTACTGACGTTATGGCTAAATTTGCTGCCATGCATCATCTTCCTTTTGGTATTTATGATAATCAAGATTATGAAGATTCGATGAAAGAGTGTTATAATTTGAACTCAAAAAGACTACCTAGAACTAGTATTCAACGATCTACCAAAAATCAATATAATGAAATGAAAAAAGATTTATCACGATATTTGAGTAACTTGGGACACAAAGTGAATATTTGCTCTGATGTATGGACTGACGCTTTCCAAAAGCATGCATACATGGGAATTACGGTTCACTTTATGGACAATAGTTGGTCTTTGAACAAACGTTTAATTGCTTTTAGAGATTTTCCTACACCACACACTGCAAATGCAATTGCTTTTTTAATTATTCAAGTTTTGAATGAATATCAATTATGCAATAAGGTGTTTTCTATTGCTTTTGATAATGCAACTGCTAATACTGCAAGTATTAGCGACTTGATTGATGCGTGCTCTCCGATTATCGATGGTAAGTATTTTCATCAAAGATGTGTATGTCATATTTTGAACTTATGTGTACAAGATGCGCTTTCTTTATGGCAAAAGCATGTTGATCCTATTAGAAATGCAGTTAGAGCGATCCATTTCAAGCTTGGCAAGGCTTGGAAAAAATATTGCCGTAACAGGAACATCAGGTATACAACTTTTATAATGGATGTGTCTACTAGATGGAACTCTACATATGATTGCCTCAATTCTACTTTGGAGCATAGAGATGCTTTGTGCGATTTTTTTAGAACTAATCCCTATGGTGATATAGTTCTTACGCCTAATTGTTGGGACCAAAGCATGAGTTTATGTCAATTGTTCAAAGCTTTCAAAAGTGCTACCGTTGAATTATCGGGTGTTTACTATTGCACATCTGTTCGTGTGTTAGAGCATTGCATGTATATAGCACTTGGTTTTAAAACATGCATGAAAAATGCTAGATCTCGTGAGTTAATGTGTGTTTTATTTTATATGATTGAAAAATGGTTGAAGTATTTTAGTGAAATTCCAACTGTGTTTTTAATTGCTAAGTGCTTGGATCCGAAATGGAAATTAGCTGGCACAACTAAGATCTTAGATTTCTATTATCAAAATTTGCGTTCTATTGATCTTAGTCCACTTCAAAATTTGCCTTTTGATGATAATGAAACCTCGAGAGTTTTTGAACTAACCATTCCTGATAGATCACTTGTTCAAGCTCAATTTGAAAGTAGTTTGCGTACTCTCTTTGCCGAATATGAAGAAAAGTATAACCGTACCCACCAAATTCATCCACGTACACAACATGCTCCTCAACCGCAGCAATACGGCGGTTTTGGTTTTGCTTATGATGACCCCGATGCTCAATCACAATTAGCCGACTTATACGGCTACGGCACAAGCTCAAGTTCAAGGTCCACCTCAATGGGATCGGTAAGCGAGTTAGATTTTTATTTGGAAGCACGCCACCATACTTTTAGTGATGCAGGTCCTACACCCGCCCAAATCGACGTCCTAGAGTGGTGGGGAACACACGAGAAAGATTATCCCATACTTGCGTCAATGGCTAAGGAGATCTTTGCAGTCCCGGCTTCCACTGTAGCCGTCGAGTCCGCTTTCAGTGTTGGAGCATGTGTCTTGGACGTGAGAAGAAGCAAAATTCAATCTTCACCTGCTAAGAAAAAAGTTAGAAAATAAAAATTAATGAATGAGTAGCAGAATATTCAATGCAATTCCACCTTTTAAAGAGGCGTCTAACTGAAATCAATTCTTGCTTGTGACGTTTTGTTTTCATACTTTATAACCATTAATTATAAGTTTTAATCGAATGAAATAATTAAAAACAAAAAAAAAGTAATGTAATATAACAATAAATTCAGACAAAATATATATCTTGTTCTGCATACGCAGAGCAGATACCAATTTTCTCAACGAGTAAAACATTGATCCACAGTCCACTTAATAGGACACTGATTGTTACTATCGTAATACTAATTTTGCACGTATTTCTCTTAATGGGTAAAAATGACAATTTAAGATGAAAGCAAAACAATATAGGAATGCAATTTAAATAATATGAAAGATGGCGGATAGTTGGATAAACGTAATTAGAAGTAAGCCTTAAATTTGGGCGTGGTAGTGACAGTGCATGCTACCGAGTGAATTTATTGGGACGGCAACCGTTTTTAAGTATGGCCATCTACCTAACTAACTTCAATTCTCTTATCCGGCTGTGATAGAATATGATTGCTTTATACATGAACAAGATAAATTTCTTCTGGATTGTTCAATTTGTGAATTATTTCTTAGAACTAAATATGTATTATATTTAGTTTATAAGATTGAATCTAACTTAATTTTAGAAGGATAATTATGTAATAATTAAATATAAATTAATAATCTAATAATTTAATTTTAAATAAATTATCATATGATAATTAGTCATGTCGAACAATTCATATATATGTCTCTAGATTATCATATTGAGTATTAAAGAGTAGATTAGTCGTTTATGTTTTGATCTCCGACGATTATTTACAGAAATCCCAAAAATAAAGATTTTGTAGAGATTATGTATTTTTTCAAAAAGAGTTCATTTTTCTGGCCTGAGTAATTATAAAGATTCAGACATACACTTCATTGGAAAAATCAAATAACTCTTATTGACGACATCAAAATATTGAATGCATCTCATCCCATATAAATATATTAATCTCAAGATAATTAAGGGGGGTTATCATTTGCAAAATAACAGAATTTGAGAACTTTATAGAAATGAAAAAATGATATGATATTATTTAGCACAAGGAGGGATTGTTATTATTTTACTTTTTATATTGATATTCCCGACCCCATGCTCAGCAATCAGCATTTATGTATCTCCCATTCCTGTACCTAAAACCAACAATACAACTACTTCATGGCGACTAAATCCGCTTAGTATCTCGTGGTTGTAGGCTAGTTACTCTATTCGTTCCTCATTCAATAGTGGGAAGTGGCATTTCATTTTTATTCATTCGTGTTGGAAAATTAATAATAAATGTTCTCTTCGTCCTACAATAAAAATCACATTTTGTCATTTCAATCTATCCCACAATAAAAGTCACATTTCACTTTTACCGTAGGTCTCACATTCTATTAACTCACTTCACTTACATTCTATTTAAAACTAACATAAAAAAGTGGATAACATATTCCAATAACTTTTTCAACATAATATTCTTTATATTTTTCTTAAAATCAGTGCACACATCAAATGTGACTCTTGTTGTGAGACGGATGTAGTAGGTTAAATTGGATAAAAACTAACTTGGTTTTGCAGCGGAAATCTATTTAGTTTGATTGAAAGATTTAAATCTAAACAAGCTTTTATCAGATTGTAAATTAGAAATATGTTTATATGCATATAATCACAAAACAATTTGAATATATGCAACTAAATCAACGTACCATAAGAATTCAAGAGTTGAATTCTATCACCGTCTTCAACTGATCTCTACCACAGATCTTCTGATCTGTTCCCTTTTAACTCGAATTTGACCTTGTTAGGGCAAAGCTCGTCAAATCCTCAAAAGTTGGAGAAGAATTGAAGACACAAATCTCTGGGTTGAAGAACCCCAAATTACCGATTTTTCACTATCTCTCAAATTGCAGAGAACGAAAATTCTGATTAAAATTATGTCTGTCTTCTCTTCTTCTCCCTTTTATATTAAGTTAATTATTTTGGGTCAGACCAGAGATATGTGGAGGATTGGATTGGGCCACTGTTCAGGCTTTCACTAATTAAATTAAAAGTAATGTAATTCAAGCCCAGACTTAAATATTATTATCATACACTATAGATATAATATTGACTACCCGTTAAAACCGAAATTACGAGTATTCCGAGACTTCCTCTTTAATTAAATCATTTCCGTGTTTAAGATCTAAATATCCATTAATTAATATCAAGTATGCTATTTTGCTTTTATTAATTAATTTCTTTTTTCTAAGAGTGGTCTAGTTTAGAAACATTATTTATTATTCATGGAATAAATTTCAACTGGCCAGTTTTCTGAATAATAAAACATTTTTCTAAACACCTCTTGCGGATATTATCAGACTGGCTTCTCCCAGCACACGATTCGTTGCAATAACAATACTAGCACCACTTAGACATTAATGATCACTACCCAATCTATCAGGATTCCTTGGCAACGAAATACCGTATGCTCAATGCTAACGTACATTGATTAAGAAACAAATTATCAAGACCTCGTCTTTCAGTAGATAGCATAAAGACTCGTCTTGCTGTTAGATCCAATTCAATGCTATACCACACCAACATTATCTTATTTCATTAAGGCGTAGAAATAATCGAACTGACATTGCAACCTTTCACGATAGGTAGTAGGCCCATCTAGGTTGTGAAATTCTTATTTTCTTTGTTCAGAACTGACCCTGTTACCTTACAGTGGACGACGCCCACAACCGGTCTACTAAAACAAAGATTTAGACTTTGTTACGTTGATTATACATTTAAAAATGCAATAAACATCCATTAAATGTAAAACATAACAACATTACGACAAAAATAATCTGTTGCATTAATTGGAAAATAAACTATAGAGTTTTGCAGTATCCAATCACTCAAAATGTGATTTCTAGTATACAAATTCTAACAATCTCCCACTTATACTCAAAACACTTTCGAGTATACAAAAAAATGTGCACTACGTCTAATTTCTCCCACTTATACCGAAAGCGAGTTGAGGTCTTGAATGAGTCGAATTCCCATCCCTTCTACATGTCGCTCGAACGGTTTGACCGCCAAAGCCTTAGTAAAGGGATCTGCCAGGTTGTTCTCTGACGCAATCTTGACCACTTGGATTTTTCCTCTCTGCACTATATCTCTTATGATATGATACTTCCTCTCTATGTGTTTGCTCGCTGATAAGTCGTATTCTAAGCCTTGGTTACTGGTCAGTATGTCGCGAAATGCATGTATTATCTGCAAAACAGTTGCTCAAGTGTGCAGGATTAAAGGATCCAAGTCAGTAGGAGACGATTCAGGACGCAAGTGAAAAGGGCGCCAGAAGGATGCAATACTGACCGGGATGCATGCTAGAGAAAAGGCTCGAGATGGAGAAGAAGGATAGTTGGGATCAGTGGCGGAGCTAAAAATTTTATAATGGGGGGTCCAAAATTAAACTTAAAAAAAATTACATAAATTAAATTATAAGGTTCAAAATGTAAAGTTAAATGCAATCACATCATACATTTGTCTCTATTCTTCATCTTCTGAAATTGTTGCATAATAATTTCATCGGTAACTTTAACAAACACATCCTTTTTCGTATAAAGAACTAAGCAATCATTCAACTGATGAAGAATCAACAGAAGAAAATTTCTTGAAATAATGATCCATATACCTATAAAATAGTCAACACTGATTAAGTTTGCAAAATATAAATCATATACAAAAAGGATAAAGTTCATCTTATGCTTTACAACTAAAAGAATAAAGAGTAAACAAAATATACAATATGCTAAAATCTAAAATGTTGCTGTCACAAATCAAATAGTGTAAAACTAATACATACACATCAAATTAAAAATAGGGGTTAAAGAATTCCAACACAGAACCGCCTTAGCCATTGAATTACATAAGCTATCTTCTTTCTTCTCATTTGAATTTTATGTGTACCAATTTAGAGCTTGAATATGATTATTTAGGTCTCAATTTATATAACTGTTGCAGCCAAACAAAAAACAACACATGTAGAAAAATCAATTGAATTATATTTGAGTTTTAAAATATACCTAGTTTTATATAACTAGATTTCAGATTACACTTGAAGAAGGAGTAGAATGGCGGCAGAAGGATAAAACTAATTATAAGGAAACGATTTATAGAGTACTCCCTCCGTCCGCCATTAGGAGTCCCATTTATGGGCGGCACGGGTTTTAAGAAATGTTAAGAAAAGTGGGTGAAAAAATGTTAGTAGAATAAGGGTCTCACTTGTATATATTAGTTTTAAATGAAATGTGAGAGGAATGAGTTAGTGAAAGGTGAGACTTTATTACCAGGTAAAAGTGAACCGGGACTCCTATTCGCGGACGGACTAAAATAAAAAAACGAGACTCCTATTCGTGGACGGATGGAGTATAATTTTACTGAAATCTATCTTTAATATTTTATATATTATAAATTATAATTAATGTGGAATTACTAAAATACCCCTAGATTTTTTTAAAAATAAGTGGGGGGACCATGGGCCCCCCTGGCCCCACCCTCCCTCCGCCTCTGGTTGGGATGATCATTAACAAGGGCAGAAAGGTCAAAACATGAAGGAAGTCTACCCTAAAAGCAAGGGCAAGCCTCCATATAAAAGAAGCCACTTGGAGAGAGAGAAAGGAGGTTCCTGAGAGTTCGGTTAGGAGTTCTAAGTTCTCGGTTCTAAAATCACACTTAGTAGAATTCTCTCTAGAAGATCAGTCCTTCAGCATTGTACATCTCTCGTTCCTCGCCACAGCCATGGTTACTTGACGTCCAAGAGTCTGTCGGAAAAGTCATCGATCCACCGTTCCAGCCAGTTGCCGTAGTAGTATAGCAGTATCATCGCCCGGAGTGGCAAAACAATCGTTATTTGCTTTCTAGTTTAATCTTTACTTGTTTTCGTCGTTGGTTTTGTTGCAAACACTCATCGTTGTTGCCTTTTGAAGTACTTTGTGATTTTCCAATGTTTACGTTATGAAGTTCCTATTTCGCATGTCGCTTTGGTTCAAGTTCGCTTCATTCTGCCTAGGAAAGTTAGATCTAGTTGTTGCTTTTAATTTCTAAGTGTTTTCTTATCTGGAGTTGTGGATCTGAGGTTGTAGTTATGTTTCAGTCTAATTTTCGTGCATGAGTTTATGTTCTGCGCTGTGATCATCGCCTTGCATGTTAGTCAGTTAAAGTAAATTGCAGTTCCACCGTTTATTTTAAGTTCGAGTGTTTTAAATCAATGGATCTTGAGTTCGAGGTTGTGAATCTGAGTTTAGTTATGGTGTTTGTGTTCATCTGATTTTTGTTAATACTTGGTGAAGAAGAAAACGTCAAAATCAACTTTAGTTTGGACCACTGTACTTTTAAGTTACTTTTGCTTTTGTTCCCTACTTTTCAGTCGTACTGTCCAGACCTGTCAGAGAGCCACCCAGCCACCAGATATGCCTTGTAGTTTAAATTTCCTCTTTTAGTAACTGTCTACTTTTCATATGCCTCTGAGACACCTTGTCCCCTATTTCCACGAACACCACCACATGCCTGTTATTTTCACACCCACTAGTCAGTAGAGTACCATCTTTATTTCTTGCCTAGGTAAAATCTCAACCCAAGCGTGGTAGCTAACCAAAAACACCCAGGAAAGTCACCGTAGTTATCTAAACGTGTCCATCCTTGTGGGATTCGACCCTTACCTCCACTATACTAATCAGTAGAAGTGGGTTGAGGAAACTTGTTTGAAGCCAGGTCCCGGTTGTCGTACCAACGACTCAGCTGGGTCGGGAATCTCTTCCCGATCAGTTGGATACACTCCAAATTACATACGTTGACCGAGAGAAAAACCTGAAAAGACCCTTCAAAAATGGCGCCGTTGCCGGGGATGGATGGCGTTCATACCTGTTATTGTGTGTGATCTTTTTGGTGTACATACTGATTATAATTTTCCTTTTCTTTTTGTTTTCAGTTTATGAGAAGTGGCTCGGCTCCTGGCCAGTGGAGACCAAGGATACTTCCCCGAGGAACAATACTCGTTACCACTCGTTCTGGCCTGTCGACAGCACTGTCCGACCTAGGCACGAGCAGCGACGAGGAGAAAGAAGATCTAGAGTACCAACTCCCGGAGCTTCCACCCCAACCAGTAAGAAAACTAGTGAGAATGGCTGAGCAAGGTGAGGACGATCCCGAGCTCGCAACACTTACCGCACACGCCGACGGAGATCCCCCACAAGCCATAGTGGTCACCCCAGGCCAGACCGCATGTGATGTGAAACCCCACGTGATTGCAATCCTACCGACGTACTGTGGGAAGAGTTACGAGGGACCCTACGAGTTCTTAAATGAGTTATGCAAGATCTGTAAGGCGCAGAGGCGGCCAGCAGGAGCAAGCGAGGACGATTACAGACTGAAGGCCCTACCTTTTGTCTTAAAGGGAGAGGCCAACACCTGGTTCATGCGCCTGCCAGCCGACTCCATCAACACATGGGCCGATTTCAAGTCAGTTTTCCTAGCTGAGTTCTTCCCGTCTTCGAAGACAAGTGCATTGAAGAGGAAAATATCGTGCATAAGGCAAGAATATGATGAAACTCTGAGCGAGTACTGGGAGAAGTACATGAGCCTTCTGGAGTCGTGCCCCAACCATCGCATGAAGGAGATAGAGGTGCACCACACCTTCTATGAGGGGATGAACAAGGAAACCAAGGATCTGGCGAATTCATCATCCGGAGGCGATTTCACCCAGTTGAGAGTCAGTGAAGCCAAAAAGGTGTTACGCAAGCTGTTGAATGCGAAGAAGACGTACGACAACGCAAGGGATGGATACAGCAGAGAAAGGGTAGCAAGTGCTTCGGCTACTGACCAGGAGGAACGGATGGATTTGAAGATGGAGGAATTAAAGAAGGAGTTGCTGACTGCAATCAAGCAGAACACTCCACCACCTTCTCCGACTGGAGGCAAAGAGGCCCCAGAACTACCATATGATCAGCCGGACAACTCGCTAGACGTGGAACAAGCAAATGCCGCAGGATACTACAATTCCAACGGCAATTGGATTCCGGGAAGGCAGAGGGATGCACCGTGGAGGGACCACCAAAATTTCCGATGGGGAGATGGAAATCAGAATCAGAACCAAAATCAGGCTCAAAATCAACCCAACCCCCACCCGAACCAAAATTCCAACCGTGGCCCAACAAATTCCAACAAAATTCTAACTGGGTAGGAAGAAACCATTATCCTCAGAACCAAAACCCTCAAAACCAGAACCCGAACCCTGCCTATGTGCCACCCCATCAGCGAAACAACCAGAACCAAAACCAAAACCAATTTAACCCAGGGCCTCAACAAAACACCCACAACCAAAACCAAAATCAGTACCAGCACAACCACGACCAGTACAACCCTCCTGCCCAGTATAACCAGTACCCACAGAACCAAAACCAACAAAATTTCTCGGGCTACCAGTCAAACCCACCACCCCAGTATAACCAGCACCAGGGCTCAAACCAATTCCATCACCCAAACAGGTCGAGGAGGTCTATGGAGGACATGATGGGAGAGATGCTTGCTTCGCAGCAGAGCATTAAAAGCGACTTGTAGTCCAGTAATGAAACAATGCAAGGAATGCAAAGTGCCCAAAAGGAGCATAGGGCAAATATGGATATGATGAACAGGCAGTTGGCCCAGCTCGCTAACTCGGTGGGCGAAATGAAAGGGAACTCAGGGAAACTCCCATCTACAGTCCATGTACCTGAAAAGGCAAATGTGAGTAAAATTACACTGCGGTCCGGGACAGCCTATAATGGACCTCAACTCAAGAACCTTATTGGGGAATCTAGTAGAGAAAGAGTGCTGAGCGACACCATCTCAGCGGAAGAGCTCAAGACGCCCCTGCCTCAGATGGAGGATCCGTTTTTTCTAAACGAGAAGCCTACTGCGGAAGGAAAGGAGGGAGAAACACAACCTGGAAATAAGCAACCGGAAGGAGCAATGCCCACATCGGAACCTCAAACCCAGGAGGAACCAAGGGAAAGTCCACACGGACTAACTGGAGAGGCTAAGGGAGAAAAACCGTTTCCATACCGGTTTGTGACGAAAAGGAAGAAGGAAAACCCTGTGGATTTCATGTCGATCTTTGGAAAGCTGGATGTCACCATATCATTCCTCCAAGCCGTGAGACTGCCCCCTCTGGGGAAGTTTATAAAGGAGTTTATAGCCGGAAAGGCCCAGGAGGATGGAAAAATCATGGTGGAAGGAATAGCGTCAGCCATTGTACAGGAGAAACTACCACCCAAGAGAGCCGACCCAGGTATGTTTACTTTACCCATAACAATTGGAGATGTGAAAATCGAGCATGCAATGTGTGATTTAGGAGCATCTATCAATGTTATGCCGTTATCCATTTATAATCGGTTAAAGGGGGTAAAATTGTCAAATACTAGGGTGTTGATCCAACTGGCTGATAGGTCATGTATAAATCCTGAGGGTGTGTTAGAAAATGTGTTGGTCAGGATACAAAACTTTACTTATCCCGCTGATTTTTATGTCATTAAAATGAGTGAACCAGAAGCTAGGGAGTCTAGCGGGATATTGTTAGGAAGACCATTTTTAAGAACGGCTAAGACAATTGTGGATATGGCCGAGGGGACAATATGCATTGACTTTAATGGTGAGAAATTTGTCTTTGACATCAATGAAGCCATGAAAAAACCAATAGATTCTGAAAATCTATGTTATGTTGATGTAATTGACCCCTTAGTCCAAGAATTTCTTGAGATCGAATTATTGCAGGAAAAGCTCCAAGCCTTGGATGCGTATGCCCAGGCTGATGTGGAAGCAGCTGCATGGTGTGATCTGATCAGTAGCCGAGGGTTGACTGACGAGGAGATCGAAGAAGCAATTATGGAATATTGTCAGAAGTCGGAACTAGCGGGATCCGTAGGGGCCGTGCTAAACAAGAGCAAGAGGAGGATTCAAAGAAGAACCCTCTACCTACAGACACACTACCCCCGCAAGTGGAGTTGAAAAAGTTGCCAGCGAACCTTAAGTATGCCTACCTAGGGGAGGAAGACTCATTCCCTGTAATCATCAATAGCGGGCTGACTGAAGAGCAAGAGGCAAGACTACTAACTGTGCTGAGCAAAAACAAGAAGGCTATTGGATGGTGCCTTACGGACCTGGTGGGGATAAGCTCCGGATGTCTGCATGCACCACATTAGGCTAGAAGATGGAGCCAAGGCACATAGAGATTCTCAAAGAAAGGTGAACCCAAACATGCGGGAAGAGATACTGAAGGAAATCTTGAAGTTACTCTCACTGGGCATTATATACTCGGTACCAGATAGTGAATGGGTCAGCCCAATCCATATGGTCCCCAAGAAATCAGGAATCCAGGTGGTTAAGAATGAGAGGAATAAGCTAGTGCCCACCAGACTAGTCACTGGATGGAGAATGTGTATAGATTATCGAAAGCTTAACACTGCAACCAGGAAGGACCATTTCCCCCTGCCATTCATCGATCAAATGCTGGAGCGACTAGCTGGGAGGAAGTACTTCTGCTTTTTGGATGGGTACAGTGATTACTTTCAAATCTACGTGAACCCGGAGGACCAGGATAAGACCACGTTCACCTGTCCGTTTGGAACCTATGCGTATAGGCGTATGCCATTTGGCCTATGCAACGCCCCCGGTACTTTCCAACGGTGCATGATGAGCATATTCTCGAATTTGATTGAAGATTGTATAGAGATCTTTATGGATGATTTCACTGTCTATGGAGACTCTTTCGACTCGTGCTTGCAACATTTGGATGTGGTACTAGAAAGGTGCCAAGCAAAGAGTCTGGTTTTAAATTTTGAGAAATGCCACTTTATGGTTACAGAAGGAATTGTGTTAGGACACGTGGTGTCAGAAAAGGGAATCCAGGTGGATCAAGCTAAGGTGGATGTCATATCCAAACTACCCTTCCCTACTGATCAGAAAGGAATAAGGGGTTTTCTTGGCCATGCTGGATTTTATCGAAGATTTATCAAGGATTTCGCCAAGATTGCCCAACCCCTTACCAGACTTCTCCAGAACGAGGTGGAGTTCGTTTTTGACGAGCATTGCAAGGCTGCTTTCAACCTCCTTAAGGAAAAATTAATTTCTGCACCGATTATTCAGGCTCCTAACTGGGATCACCCCTTCGAGGTGATGTGCGATGCTAGTGACTATGCAGTGGGGGCCGTACTGGGTCAGAAGATCGATGGGAAAAGGTACGTAATATTCTATGCATCTAAGACCTTGAATCAAGCCCAACGGAATTATGACACCACCGAGAAGGAGATGTTGGCGGTTGTCTATTCATTCGAAAAGTTCAGGCAGTACCTACTGGGATCCAGAGTCATCGTCTATACTGATCATGCGGCGATTAAGTATCTCATTGCGAAGAAGGAGTCAAAACCCCGACTGATCAGATGGGTGCTGCTTTTACAAGAATTCGATTGGGAGGTAGAAGACAAAAAGGGGGTTGAAAACAAAGTGGCGGACCACTTGAGCAGAATAATACAAGAAGGGAACAGTGAGGATGTGAGAGATCGATTCCCGGAAGAGCATTTATGTGAAGTGATTTTCTCCGCAAGGAAGATCGATTGGGAAGAAGTGATGAGACTTACTGGTCAGGACGCAACAACCAAGGGCAAGGAGAAAGTAGGACAGGAACCCTGGTATGCGGACTTGGCCAACTACCTAGTGACGGGAGAGCTACCAATGGTGCCAAACGTGACAAAGGCTCAGAGGATGAAGATCAAGAGCGAAGCAAAGTATTATTTCTGGGACGACCCATACTTGTGGAAAGCAGGAACCGACCAGGTCATTAGGAGATGTGTTCCTGACTGGGAGCAACGGGATGTACTAACGCACTGCCACTCCTTGGCATGTGGAGGACATTTCGGACCAAGGAAGACTGTCAGGAAAGTGCTAGATAGCGGATTCTACTGGCCAACCCTGAATAGAGATGCATACGAGTTTCGCAAGGGGCTGTGACCGTTGCCAACTGACCGGTGGGATCTCCGCGAGGGATGAAATGCCGCAAGTTCCAGTAATTGTTTGTGAGGTGTTCGACATCTGGGGTATGGACTTCATGGGGCCTTTTCCCTCATCTTATGGGAACTCCTACATCCTGGTGGCAGTTGACTATGTATCGAAGTGGATAGAAGCCAAAGCCACAAGCACTTGTGAATCTAAGGAAGTCACCAAGTTCCTCAAGAGTCATATATTCAGCCGATTTGGGATACCAAGGGCAATCATCTCCGATCAAGGGACTCACTTCTGCAACCGAACGGTCGAAGCATTGATGAAGAAGTACGGAGTTCATCACCGCCTATCTAGTCCTTACCACCCTCAAGCCAACGGGCAAGCAGAGATCTCAAACAGGGAAATAAAGAGCATTTTAGAGAAGACAGTCAACCCCTCCAGAAAAGATTGGAGCACAAGGTTGGAAGATGCTCTGTGGGCATATCGCACAGCCTACAAAACTCCTATCGGGATGTCCCCCTATCGCATCGTCTTTGGGAAGATGTGTCACTTGCCAGTAGGAATTAAACACCGAGCATACTGGGCAGTTCAGCAGGTTAACGTAGATGCTAAGGCCTGTGAAGAGGAAAGGAAGCTACAACTACAAGAGCTGGAAGAGCTCAGATTGGAGTCGTTCGACTCAGCCATGTGGTACAAGGAGAAAACAAAGATGTGGCACGACAAAAATCTGAGAACCAAGGATCTCCAAGTTGGTCAGAAAGTACTACTCTTCCAGTCAAGATTGAAGCTAATGCCTGGGAAACTCAAGTCAAAATGGGCAGGACCTTACATTATCACTGCACTACGTGCTAATGGAGCGGTCGAGATTTCAGGGAGTATCCCTAACTCCGAACCTTTTTTCGTTAATGGACATAGATTAAAAATATATAGGGAAAATGAAGAGATGTGTGTAGTGGAAGAAGTTCCTCTACACTTTAATAGCATCTAAATGACCAGTAGAAAAGGGGTTTAGAGTTCCACCTGGTCAACGTAATATGATTTGTGCTTATTGACCAGGTAAAACTTTAAATACCCTTAGTAATGATGTAAATATTGTGAATATTTGGTAATTTAACTTAAGTTAAGAAAGAAAATCCCCAAAAAGATTTTCGGATCATAAATATTAATTTGGAGTCCGTACTGACCACGAGGATACCACTTGGGCGAAACTCTGAATTATATTTAAGAACCATTTATTTGCTTTATTTCTATTTTTAGCTAGTTGAGAGGGAGATGAGTAAAATTTGAATTTTGGTGCGTGTTGCAGCTTTGCAGGCGAGTGCAGAGACTGGGATGGCGCGTGGAGCAGGGACGTGACAGGAGACGTCCAATCACCTGCGAGAACGCCCAACCACGCCCAACCACCTTCCACGCGAAGCGTCGCAACCTGGCGACCGCCTACAACCGATCAAAACCCTCAACTACCCACCCCTCTATAAAACACCCCACCACCTACTCCCCTTCACTTTACAAACCCTTACCTGCATTCTCTCACCCACAACCACCACCCACTACGAAAACCACCGTGAATCACTACCGGAAAAAGAGAACCACCACCGATACAGCCATGGCAAAGAGAAAGGCAACCAACAACCCAGCATCTACCACCGGCGAAGTCCCGCCAGAAGTCCGAGCGACAGCCGAATCGCAGCCGCCAAGTCCACAACGATCACAGCCAACGCCAACGACACAAATTCCGGCAATGGTTCCTTTAGACGCACTAGCAGCGTATCTAAGGCAACAAGACCCCAACAAAGATTGGACAGCGACCCTGACCGGATTTAGCCTGACCGGAGGAATGCCGGCGACACCAAACCCTCCTCCTTCAACAACCCCACCCACCACCACCCCAAAACCCTCACATCCGAAAAAACCTCCCCAACAGTAACTGCACAAACAGAACCGCTCGACGTTAGCCCTCTTTCCGCCTATCAAGATCCCAACTGGGGAGAAACAGAGGAAAAGGAGAGCGGAGGGGGAGCAAGCGAGGGCGAGAAGGGTGAAGCAGAGGAGATAATGGCCACTGAAGCCACAACCAATGAAGCAGAGAGGGAGGAGATAGACCTGAACGAAATGGCCAGGAAGCAAGGGTTAATGACGGATGATGAGTTCCGAGCGGTTATGGGCAAGGGAGATAGGATCATGGTAAACCCTGAAGGGGTGGCGGAGGTGCTGGACCTCGCATCCCAGGCAGTAGGGAGAGGGGAAACAACCACGGAAGCACAAGAGTCGGAAGGCGTAGTCCACCAATCAGTGGAGGAGAGGACAGAAGAACAACCGGAAAAAGCTGAACAACTTGAGGAGGAGAGGCAAGAGCCAGACGCACATCAAGAGGAAGCCTCAGTGGTAACTAAACCCAAGCCAGTAAAGAGGAGGCTAGTGTTGAAAAACGACCCCAAGGCGGAGAGGCAGAAACCCCAAAGAGTGTGACAGAGATGCTTAGGAAAGTGGAAGTCCAACAAGGCAGGAGCAAACACAGCAGCAGATGCAGTGGAGGTTTCGAGCGAAGACGAGAAGACTACTCCTACAAAACCTGGGGAGGAGCCCTCTAAAGCTAGCCAGAAGGACACCCAAATGACAACAGGGACAGTATCATCAACGCCGACTGACCAGAAGGAGAAGACCGACAAGGTGGCTGAGGGTCTGGACCTCGCATCAGAGTTAGTAGGTCGGGAGGAGGCGACAAGAAGTGATACTAGTACCCGTGTGGTGACCGAGCCTACCACCCAGGAGGACGTTTCAACACAAGCAGATGAAGAAGCAGAGGCAATGGAAATCGAAGAAGCCAAGTACATCCAAGAAAGGAAGAGAAAGGGGAAGGCCCCTGCCAAGAAGAAACAAGCCGTAAAGAAACAGCGAACTGCCAATGCTAGCATAGTGATCAGAGAGCCGGAAGGGAGAGGGAGATTAAGCGACAACGACTACACTTCCAGCGAGGAGTCTGACTCGGAGAGTGATATCTCTCTAGAAGGGGAAGAATACCATGAGCAGCAGCTCCCCGACAACCACCATGAACTAGTCCACCCTCCGGTAGAGAGGATCGTGTACCGACGGTGGAGGGTAGAGCTCACTGATGAGCTTATAGAGGACACGAAGCACTATGACACCAAAAAGCTTCAAGACGCATTTGACGACAAGGAAGACAGTAGCAAGCAGGTCAAATGCGGAAAGGTACTCCACATACCCTCTTTGGATGAGTTATCTGTTCGTGATTCCTTCCTGGCCAGTATGGAAGCATTAGGTTTTGAATGGCTGTTAGAAAATAGGGACCCGGTGATATCTGTGAGATTAGCAAAGGAGTTCTTCACTACATTTAGGTTCCAAGTCACCACGGACCTAGACGAGGTGTCAATTTCCTTGAGAATATTCGGTAGAGAACTGTCCATGAGTCTTATAGAGTGGACTGTGCGACTGGGTATGTGTAGCCTGGAGGAGGCTATAGGACTAGAATGGAGAAGCCGTGAGAGGGGGGTACCGAGGAGACACATAGACTTTGAGCCCCAGGAAGCCTGGGAGGAGCTAACCCACCCCGATGCTGGTCAGTTCGCCTCCATTACATCCAGATCCACCCACTTCAACAATTCCATGCTGATATTGGTGCAACTCTACTTGGGCTACAACTTACTGGGACAGAGTAATTCAGCTGCCAGGACATCCATGATTGAATTATACATGGTATGGTGCGCTAATCGCGGTAGGAAGCTGCATTTGGGATTTTGGACAGCCTACCAATGCCACCTAATAGCCACCCACCCAGCTAGGAACTTGTCCCTCCGCCACATACTAGGAGCTTTCGTGCGCAACAACATCATCATCAAAGAGGCAGAAGACCTATCTCCGATGTACATGGTCGACGCTCCTGGCCTATTCGATATACCCTTCTTCGTCCGCACCAACTTGGTATACTACAGAGAAGGAGTACCCCAGTTCTACCCAATGGGAGAAGCCCCTGGTGGAAGGGCACAACAAGACCAAGAGGGGCAAGCTGGGCAGATCGACCAAGCGCAAAGGCTGAGGCAAGAAAATCTGGAGAGGGCAGTAACTGAGCTGGCAGAGGAGAATAGACAATCACGGGCAGAGATGGCAAAGCTGACAACCCTAATGGAGAGCATCCTAAAAGAATTGGCGAGAGGAAAGGCAAGCACTGGAGCTGGAACAAGTGGACATGGAGGACAGGAAGAAGAAACCACCGGACCTGAGGAAGAAGAAGGTGATGAACAAGATGAGGAAGATGACAATCATCCGGAACCCATTGAAGAAGAACCAAAGAACCCACCTGCACAGACCCCTGCGCCAAGGAGGAGCAGGAGGAACGTCTGATCGGCCCCCCAAACTGAACAGTTAGTTTTCTTTTTAATTTTAAGTTTTCCTTTAGTTCTGTTTTCTTACTTTTGTTAAATAGGTAGAATTATGTGTATTAATTGTGAGCAAACCCCATTTATAACACTTAGCCTATTTAATAGTCTAAGTGTGAGAAGTAAAGGGTTTGCTACTTCGGTGCATGTGTTTTTATTATGTTTTTGTGTTCTGTCATAAGCATGTTAACTCACACTTAGCCTAGTCTAAGTGTGAGGAGTTTATATGTTTATATAACATGTTTGTAAAATTATTCTGCTTTGTTTTATAAATCTAGGTATATATCTGAAACTCTTCCACTTAGCCTATTGCTTAGTCTAAGTGTGAGAAGTTTTTAGATATAATATGTGTTTGTTATAAATGTGTGTCTGTCATACTAGCCATTCCCAATTTTCACTTCACAGCCCGTATCTGGGGCAGACACTTGTGAAGTGAGAGGGGGGAGCAAATGGCCAGTATGACATATATATATGTGTTATTTGAGTCAGTGCATGTTAGTTTTTTTTAGGGTTTGTTTAGGTCTAGGAATTATGTGTTATTTTTTCTTATGAATGGGCTTAAAACTCAACTGCCTCGAACTGACGGTGAGGGGAATTGAAGGAGATAAGGCATGCCGGAAAACAGAAACCACCCCCTCCAGTAACCCCTAGTCAGTATAGATGATGCAAGTATGAAGGAAAATCTCATCCCTTAGGTCAGACACGAAAGCCCTCTTAAAAGATGAGTTAGAAGCCCCAAAGTGGAACTGCTTTCCACTAAACACTGAGAAAAAAAAGAAGTGTGGCTACCACACAATGTCTAGGGCAAGGTGACCGCGTGTAGCAAATCCTGAAAGCAGTAGGAAACCCCACCCAAAAAAAAAAAAAAAAAAAAAAAAAAAAAAAAAAAAAACCGACCCTTAGAACCCCATCTTCTAACCTGATCTATACCCCGAAATAACCCATCAGCCACTGGAACTGTGTGTGTGCAAGGCATAAGGCAAGGAGGCAACTGCCTAGGAGGACATACAAAAGGAACTAGCTGAAGAAAAGAAAAGCAAAGAAAGAAGGAGAAAATCGATCTGGAAAAAAAATTCCAGATCCAAAAATAGAAGAAGGTATAAGGGTGGCAAAGCCACAGAAAAGAAAATTGAAGAAAATGGTCGCAGATACTTGACCACAAAAAGAGAAAGAAGGAAGAAGGAATAAGGGTGGGGAAGCCACAAGGAAGCTACTGACCATTTGGAAGCCAATGTCAGAAATTGTCCAGCCGAAGAAGAAGCCCTAGCCAGAAGCCCAAATGCATACAGTTCTCCCTCATCAAAATAAATAGTTAGTTTTTGAACCTTAGAGCCTTAGGGACAACTACCCCAAACATTACAAACCAATAGCCCCATTACAAGCCTATAAGACCTTCAGGAGTTGCACGTGAGATCTGAGTCCGAAACATCTGTGGTTTAGCATTGAGAGAAAACAGTCCTAACATCCCTTGTGAGGAATGAGTGACTGAGTGAACCCAGTGTTTGGCCTAGGATTGGGTGATCCTGACAAGCAGATATACTCATTGGGGAGAAAAAGGGGGGCGGAGGAAGTTCAAGGCTGACTAAGGCCGAATTGCACCTGATCTCGAGGGAAAGGGCGGTTGAAAATATAGCCTGTTCTGTGTGTTTAAGTTAACTATATGTGTTATGTGTTTGTGTCGTTGTTTGTTTTCTTTTCCTTTGCGTCAGAGTCTTGAGTCTAGTTAGGTAGAGTCGGTCAGGGGGAGTAACCAGGCTCGAATTCGACTTATTTCTTTTTGTTTGTCTTCACGCTTGAGGACAAGCATGTGGTAAGTGTGAGCAGTTTGATAAGTCGTATTCTAAGCCTTGGTTACTGGTCAGTATGTCGTGAAATGCATGTATTATCTGCAAAACAGTTGCTCAACTGTAACGACCCGCCCATCTAGGGTATAATAAATGCGGCGAGCGTTAACTAGGCAGACTTAAATGCATCAAAGATCATAGGCTAGGGTTCCATTTAAAAAGGGATTTAACCAAAGCATTTAATGAACAATTAAATAGGAGAAGAATAATGCTTTAGCAAAGAAATCCAACAAAAGGTTATCGCAATAAATGCTCATCAGAGTTTCCAAAATAATTCCAACTGTTTCATCCCAACCAAAAGATAACAATTTTTCATAAAATAGCGGAAGCGATCAAGAGAGAAGTGAGGCTATGTATGGAGACACAACGACATTTTAAGTACCAATAGATCATCTTATTATTTCCTACTCAACACCGCCGCCCGCTCGTCACCGCTCAACCTGCACATAGGGAAAACACATGCAGGGCTGAGTACTATAAACATACTCAGTGGACTCGTGCCGAAAACAGTTTTATCACAATTATAGTTATCATGCCATTTTCAAGTGTCCATCGGGGTTTTAACTTTAGAAAGACCCGAGGCACCAAAATATATTCTTTCTCAAATATCACGGTCGCACAACCATTTTTCACATCGACGTTTACCATATCCTCATTCTACATGACAAGGAATGCGGCCGCAATCCAGGTCACTAGACCGGCCAACCCGTACGCTGACACTCGGTCTAACATTGGTGTACACTAACCCAAGTAGAGTTTGCGGCTCTACAAGGATCCGAATTCGATTAAATCAATAGTGGCATAGCCACGAGGGATAGGCACGACAAAACAAATCAAGGCATGATAACACATATCTCATTCTCATCAATATCAGTTTAGGACAATGTCCTTATTTTAAAAGAAAGCCCACCTCGTCGGCTTATCTCGAAAGTATTCTCTTCTCCTCGTTTATCACGCTGAGAGCGCGAAGTATCACCTTTAAATTAGGCGTATCACAAATCAGTTTCAATCATTGATCTCAAATCATGCATGTCTCCCATATTTCCCTTTTCCCATTGATAAATCTTTAAGATCATCATCCAAAATCAAGGTATGATTAGCATATCATTTTTATTCAAATAACAACTCCAAATTCACCATTAAATCATGTCACGCATGAGTGTTCCACACACACAACACACGCACACGACCACAACACATGTGCACGCCGACCGGGGCGTGCACACACGCACGCACACACGGTCTCGCACACACACACTTGCACACATATATCCCAAAATTCATCAATTAATTTCCCCTTCACTCAAGAAGAAGAGGAGATCAATAATTAAAGTACCTTTTCCAAAAGAACGAACGGTAGAAACAAGGAATTAGTGTTGATTCTTCAATAATCTTGAACTTCAACTTGAATTCTTCTCAATTGATGAAGAAATCTTGAAGAAAACTTGAAGAAAATTTGGAGAGAGTGGGGAGAGAATTTCGAAAATATTGGGGGAGTGGGAGGCGCCGGTTTTGAGAATGCTAGGGTTTAGGATCTCTCATGTATTTATAGAGTGCCAAAATAATTTTCCATAATTAAATAAATCAAGATTTGGAAGATATGGAGAGATTTGTTGGTTGAACTTGGCGTGAAGTAGGGGAGAAATAAGGGGAATTCGAATTTCTTGGCTATTTTATTAGCCTATGATTTATTTCAAATATTTCACGGAGTAGAATAATATATCACCGAGCAAGAATTAAATAATTAAAGTCTTCCCAATTTAAAAGGAAAGTGGCGTGACTTTTTCATTCTCAAAAGGGATTTAGATTTCAAATCCTAATTCAATTAGGATATGGCAATATCTTCCTAGATTTGGCAAGATATGCTAGGATATTTTAGCATATTTATATTTATTCATGGAATAGAATAAATAAGAGATCAATAAATAAATAATCCCTTCTCCCACAATATATGAGATTTTCAAAAATCTCATGGAAAAACAAAGGTGGAGTTTTCGAAAATTTCATCAACAAATAAGGAATATTCGGACTTTGGATTTAATTCGGATAACTATCCCAAGCAATAATTAAATCCAAGAAAAAATAGGATTTCTTCTCCAAATAAAATAGGAGGGATCGAATAATTCCACATGATTAAATAGTGCTCCTATTTAATCCTCACTCATCCCTTAGGAAAAATAATCCACCACAATTATATTTCTCCGCATCAAATATTCACACTCAATCAATCATTTCTTCACTTCCTCTTCTTTTTCTCAACGCATTGACCTTTCAACGACCATGTCATATTTTTCCCATCTTTGACTATTCAATAGCCACGTCAACATTTCAACAAGTTGACTATTCAACTCAATCTCAATTCTCATACGCAATTAGGTCACAAAGACACTATGCAATTAATTACTCATCAAATAATCCACATATCATAGCATTTAAGGCATTTAATGCAAAAATTTTATAACCCGAAAATTAGGGTTTGAAAAAGTGGGGCGTTACATTCCACCACCCTTAAAAGAAATTTCGTCCCGAAATTTGGTACCTCATGGAAAAAGTTCCGGGTACAGTTCCTTCATCTTGTCCTCAAGCTCCCACGTGGCTTCTTCATATTCGTGGTTCCTCCATAGTACTTTCACACTAGCAATGGATTTATTTCTCAAATTCTGAACCTTTCGGTCCAAGATCATTTGGGGTCTCTCTTCGTAGCTCAAGTCGGAATTCAACGCGACTTCTTCGTAGTGAATCACGTGCTTCGGATCGAACACATATTTCCAAGACTTGGCGGTAGCGCCAATCGATAGGCTACGGGTCCTATTCCTTCTAGAATTTCGTAAGGCCCGATAAAACGTGGTTTCAATTTTCCCTTAACACCAAAACGTGTTATCCCTTTCGACGGGGACACTTTAAGAAAAACTTTATCACCGGCTCGAAACTGTAAGTCAGTTCGTCGGACGTCAGCGTATGACTTTTGTCTGTCCTGGGCTTCCTTTATTCTCACACGAATTTGTCGAACGACTTCAACCATCTCTTCGACCGCATCGGGTCCTAGCACCCGTCGCTCTCCAACTTCATCCCAGTAGAGCGGCGATCTACATTTTCTTCCGTATAAGGCTTCATATGGCGCCATGTTGATTGTTGCTTGGAAGCTGTTATTGTAAGCAAATTCAATTAGCGGTAGTACGGTCTCCCAACTTCCACCGCGGTCGAGAATCACGGCTCTCAACATATCCTCGAGAGTTTGGATCGTCCTCTCGGATTGCCCATCGAATTGCGGGTGAAACGCCGTGCTAAAATTCAATCGCGTTCCAAGCTCGCGCTGTAGACTTATCCAAAATTTTGATGTGAACTTCGGGTCACGATCGGACGTAATTGTCACTGGGACTCCGTGCAATCGCACAATCTCCTTTATGTAGATCCGAGCTAGCTTGCTCGATCCATGAGTTACCGGAATCGGTATGAAATGCGCACTCTTCGTAAGGCGATCTACAATCACCCAAATTGCGGTGTTCCCATTTAGGGTCTTTGGCAAGGCCGTCACAAAATCCATGGCGATGTGCTCCCATTTCCACTCGGGTATCTCCAATGGTTGTAATTTTCCATGCGGTCGTTGATGTAATGCCTTCACCTGTTGGCAGGCTAAGCAACGTTCTACAAATGCCGCGATATCTCTCTTCATGCCATTCCACCAAAAGGACTTTTTCAAGTCTTGGTACATCTTCGTGCTTCCAGGGTGGGCAGTGTATGGAGTTTCATGAGCTTCGCTCATGATCTCGTTTTTAAGTTCCTCGTTGTTTGGCACGCACAACCTTCCTTCAATGGTGAGGGCGTTGTCGGACTCCTCACTAAATTTTCCGGATTCACCGGTTCTCACTTCCATTCGGATTTCTTCTAGTTCCGCATCCATCCGTTGCGCTGCAACGATTCTCGTTTTCAGATCTGGTTTAACCACCAAAGTGGCAATTCGCTCTTCCACTGTTTCGGGTGCTCTTATCACTTCTAATCGCATTTTACTAAATTCTCGTATCAAGCTCTCCTCTTCCGTTAGAAAGGTAGCTATTTGCGAATGATCTCTACGGCTCAAAGCATCTGCCACTACATTTGCTTTGCCGGGGTGGTAGTTAATGCCACAATCATAGTCCTTCACTAGTTCGAGCCATCTTCGTTGTCGCATATTCAAGTCTCTCTGCTCGAAGAAATACTTTAAGCTCTTGTGGTCCGTAAAGATTTCACATCTAACTCCGTAGAGATGATGCCTCCAAATCTTTAGGGCATGTACCACTGCTGCTAACTCCAAATCGTGCGTTGGGTAATTCAACTCGTGTGGTCTTAATTGTCGTGACGCGTAGGCGATCACTTTATTATTTTGCATCAATACGCATCCTAATCCAACCTTCGAAGCGTCGGTGTAGACTACGTAATTCACTCCAGACTCGGGCACAGCTAACACTGGCGCGGTTGTCAACTTTTCCTTCAAGAGTTGAAAGCTTGCTTCACACTCTGGGGTCCAATTCACTTTGACTCCCTTCTTGAGTTGTTGCGTCATTGGTCTCGCTATCTTGGAGAATCCTTCAATGAATCTTCGGTAGTATCCTGCCAATCCTAGGAAACTCCGAATTTCGTTTGGTGTTGAAGGCGACTTCCATCGTTGTACCGCCTCAACCTTGGCGGGGTCCACTCGGATTCCTTCTGCCGACACAATGTGTCCTAGAAAATTCACTTCCTTTAGCCAGAATTCACACTTGCTGAATTTGGCGTACAACTTCTCGGTCCTCAACGTTTCCAACGTGATTCGTAGGTGCTCCTCATGCTCCTTCTCGTTCTTTGAGTAGACTAGCACGTCATCTATAAAGACTAAAACGAATTTATCCAAGTACGGATGGAATATTCGATTCATCAAATCCATGAATACCGCTGGGGCATTCGTCAATCCAAACGGCATCACCACAAACTCGTAGTGGCCATATCTTGTGCGAAACGCAGTCTTGGGTATATCCTCCCTTCGAACTCGTAGCTGGTGATATCCGGACCTCAAGTCCATTTTTGAAAAGACTCCTGCTCCTCGAAGTTGATCAAACAAGTCATCTATCCTTGGCAGTGGATACTTGTTCTTAAGAGTCAACTTGTTTAGCTCCCTATAATCGATGCACATTCTCATCGATCCATCCTTCTTCTTCACGAAAAGTACTGGTGCGCCCCATGGCGAGACACTAGGTCTAATGAAACCTAAGTCCATGAGTTCTTGGAGTTGTATCTTTAGTTCCTCCAACTCTTTTGGCGCCATTCGATATGGTGCCTTTGATACGGGTGCGGCTCCCGGTTCAAGGTCAATTGTGAACTCCAATTGTCGATCTGGCGGTGGTCCAGGTAACACTTCTGGAAAAACGTCGGGAAATTCTTGCACGACAGCAACATCTTCCATCTTCTTTTCGTTCTTCTCCTCTCCATGGAGGTAGACAAGATAGGCAGTTCGCCCTTTTTTCATCATTGCGGTCGCTTGAAGCGCGGATATGATGGCGGTTCGCCGATTCATCGAGATTCCGTGGTATATGGTGGGTTCGCTTCCCGGAGCTTGTAGAGATATCTGCCTCTCCTTACAACGAATCGTCGCAAAGTTCGTTGTCAGCCAGTCCATTCCCAAGATTATATCGATATCCTCCATTTTTATGACTCGTAAGTCATGAGCAACTATCTTAATTTCTCCCATAACAATTTCTACGTTCGAGCACGTTCTAGATATTTCTATCATTCCTCCTACTGGTGAGGACACCATCATTCTACGTTCAGATTCGCTAGTAGGCAAGCTCAAAGTGCGCACACATAATTCAGATATAAACGAGTGCGATGCGCCCGTATCAAACAACACAACAACAGGGGTGTTGAGAATTTCGCCCATACCTGTCAAATTTCCTTTCTCACGATCCTCTTGTTCCTTCTTCGGCTTCTTCTGTTCCAGCGCGAACGCTCTAGCTTGGGGAGGAAGTCTGGGGCGGTGAGGTTGTTGTTGCCGCGACGATGAGTCGCGATTTCCTCCCGATTCATTCGGCGGTGCCCTCGCTTGTTGACGGGATCCCTGATCGTTCTGTCTCGATCCCGATCCTATCTTGTTATTTGGACACTCCCTAGAGAAGTGACCGTTTCCTCCACAAGTGTAGCACTTGATCACGTTCTGATATCGGCATTCTCCGAAATGGTACTTAGAGCACACATTGCATTGTGGTGCCCTCGGTCGGTAGTCTCCTCTCTGGCTAGACGTACGCTGCCCTCCTTCGTACTGGGACCGATGCTGGCTCGACTGGTGCCGTTTTCCATCGTGCGAAGCTCTAGGCTCATCCCACTTCCGTTTCTCTCTGGAGTAGTGCGGTGGGGGTAAAGACGAAGTAGTGTTCTCCTTAGCTTTCTCCTTAGGCATTGCTGCCTCAATATCTAGCGCAAGTGCTAACGCTTCGGTGTAGGGGAGTCTCCCTCGGCTGGCCAACGACATTCTTATCTCGGGTTTTAGTCCCTCACGGAACTTGTCGGATAGCTTCTCGTCGGTGTCGACTTGATCGGGGGCGTACCGGGTCATGCTGTTGAGCGCTCGATCGTACTCGGTCACCGTCATGCGTCCTTGTGTCAGATTGTGGAATTCCGCTGCCTTTGCTTTCCGATAGCTCTTCGGCACATACTTGTTGTATATTTCCGTCTTGAAACCTTCCCACGTCATCGCCTCTACTTGGTCTCGTGGCATAGTCTTCGTTCTAGTATCCCACCAAAAGTCGGCTGCCTCAGTCAGCTGATGGGTCACACAACTCATGCGTTCTCTATCGTTGCATCTCAAAATCGCGAAGATGCGCTCTATTGCCCGGATCCAAGATTCAGCCTTGGCCGGTTCTCCCAATCCATCAAACACAGGTGGCTTTTGCTCCAAGAATAGTTTCACGATTTCTCGATCGACCGGAGGCGGCGGAGGCGGAGGAGGTGGAGGATGCGGAATAGGTTGTGACACGCTGTCCTCTTCCTCCGTTTGAGGAGTTTGTTCTCGGTGGCGTCTTGGTGGCATTCTGATTTATCAACACAAAATATTCCCATGATTCTAACAATAGTCACGTGGTATAGTTGAATAACAAGGTTCATGGGTCAATTGTTTTAGAGTATATGGCCAAGCACAAGATATCAAAAGTTCGTCACGTAGACGGATTGCAAAGAGTAGTGTCAATCAACATTGTTACCAAAAATTGGCTGCGTCAAGGTTATCAAAAGATCAATGTTTCCATATCATCAAGGCAATTGCACTTAAGAAGCAATCGTACAATTTAAGTGGCGAGTACAGGGCGCCATAAGGTATTCAAAAATGGTGGTGCGATAAGAGGCATGATGTGATGGCATGATAACATAGTGATAGATAATTTGTACCATGTACGAAAGGCAATCCATTGAATCAAAAAAAATATCTCCCCATGGCATATATAAAAAAAAACGTTGCCTCATAGAGGTCTTAGTATCAATGCAGAAAAACGAAAAGAGTAGCAAAAATTATAAGGTAGAAAATCAAGCCAATCAATCCAAAACATGGGGGAAGCCAAAACAAATATTCCACGACTATCAATCCTAGTCGATATCATTCATATCCTCCTCGGGGTCATCGTCCTCATCCATTTCCAAAGCGGGTCCTTCCTCGTCCGGTCCCTCATTCTCGCCATATTCACCAACATCCGGGGGCGGCGGAGTGATCGCACGCATGTCCTCCACGTTTCCATGGATAATCAAAGGGTTAGCCGCGTTAGCCTTAAGTCTTGGCCTAGTAGGAACACGATCAACATGCGGCTCCTTATCGCGACGATACCTCCATCGGCGGGCCTGTCCCGGCGGATACTTGTGCGGTGGGGGACTAAGCGGCGGTCCATCCCTCGCAGCTGCCATGGCTGGGAGTAGCACTCCTATCAAGCCGATTATATCGCCTCGAGGCTTGTACTCTGGCGGACTGAACCATGTATATGGCAATGCAGCTTGGGCAGTCCATTCGCTCCAAGGACTCGGCAGAGTGTGGATCAATCTCGAGATCCCCGCGTGATGGGTAACTCCTCCATACGCGTATGCATCCATCCAGCGATCGTAGAATTCAGTGACGTAGGTTAGGAGAAAGGACTTTCCATCCCACTCAAACTCTTGGTAGGTTTCGACAGGGAAAACCTTGTTCTTCGCGTAACGATCGCGCATCGGTGCGTAATAATGATTAGGCATCTACAAAAGAAATCTCAGCATCAGAACAAGGATCGAAGAAAATATCAATAGTGTATAAGATTTCAACTGATGCTGAGAGTACGATGGATATATATATATATATATATATATATATGTGTGTGTGTGTGTATGCGTCGAACGACGGAGGTGTGAAGATAATATCATATCAAGAAATAACGGAATTTCCTTTCCGTGCCAAAAGGTGTGTATATATATATATATATTTTCGCGTTTCAACGCTTCGCAATTCGTTCTCATAAGTCGCTCGCCTCGTATTCGGCGTTTGATGCCTCCAAGTTCGATATTATCACAAAATTTTCATTCACGGCACGACTTACAACTATGTATAGCAGCATGCTCAAGTTCATTCTCATAGATGTCGTTCATCACATATCACGTAAATCACAATTCATATAGAATTTTCATAGAGTTTTATTCGTTCAACTCATAACAGTCTCAACATATAATCACTTGCATAACAACATTTATCATTTGTTGTGCATAAATCACATTTTGCAATTTCGCATGCATGCATAATCATCATTTTATACTCCATCGCAAATTTTCAAATATCACATCAACTCCCATTCGCTTCAACTTCCAATATTTCATAATTCAAATCAATATTCAAGAGATACTTGTTACCTCATTCATCGTGGTTGAGCGGAGACGAGTTGCGGTGTTGAGCCTTCGACGATTATCAATTAATCAATTTACACAAATTTCAGATTTCTAATTCAACAAGACTCTTGGGTCCAGAGCGGAAAGAACGATCGCTCTGATACCAACTGTAACGACCCGCCCATCTAGGGTATAATAAATGCGGCGAGCGTTAACTAGGCAGACTTAAATGCATCAAAGATCATAGGCTAGGGTTCCATTTAAAAAGGGATTTAACCAAAGCATTTAATGAACAATTAAATAGGAGAAGAATAATGCCTTAGCAAAGAAATCCAACAAAAGGTTATCGCAATAAATGCTCATCAGAGTTTCCAAAATAATTCCAACTGTTTCATCCCAACCAAAAGATAACAATTTTTCATAAAATAGCGGAAGCGATCAAGAGAGAAGTGAGGCTATGTATGGAGACACAACGACACTTTAAGTACCAACAGATCATCTTATTATTTCCTACTCAACACCGCCGCCCGCTCGTCACCGCTCAACCTGCACATAGGGAAAACACATGCAGGGCTGAGTACTATAAACATACTCAGTGGACTCATGCCGAAAACAGTTTTATCACAATTATAGTTATCATGCCATTTTCAAGTGTCCATCGGGGTTTTAACTTTAGAAAGACCCGAGGCACCAAAATATATTCTTTCTCAAATATCACGGTCGCGCAACCATTTTTCACATCGACGTTTACCATATCCTCATTCTACATGACAAGGAATGCGGCCGCAATCCAGGTCACTAGACCGGCCAACCCGTACGCTGACACTCGGTCTAACATTGGTGTACACTAACCCAAGTAGAGTTTGCGGCTCTACAAGGATCCGAATTCGATTAAATCAATAGTGGCATAGCCACGAGGGATAGGCACGACAAAACAAATCAAGGCATGATAACACATATCTCATTCTCATCAATATCAGTTTAGGACAATGTCCTTATTTTAAAAGAAAGCCCACCTCGTCGGCTTATCTCGAAAGTATTCTCTTCTCCTCGTTTATCACGCTGAGAGCGCGAAGTATCACCTTTAAATTAGGCGTATCACAAATCAGTTTCAATCATTGATCTCAAATCATGCATGTCTCCCATATTTCCCTTTTTCCCATTGATAAATCTTTAAGATCATCATCCAAAATCAAGGTATGATTAGCATATCATTTTTATTCAAATAACAACTCCAAATTCACCATTAAATCGTGTCACGCATGAGTGTTCCACACACACAACACACGCACACGACCACAACACATGTGCACGCCGACCGGAGGCGTGCACACACACACGCACACACGGTCTCGCACACACACACTTGCACACATATATCCCAAAATTCATCAATTAATTTCCCCTTCACTCAATCTATATGCATGTGGAAACAAGAACACCGATTGATCGGTAGAAGAAGAGGAGATCAATAATTAAAGTACCTTTTCCAAAAGAACGAATGGTAGAAACAAGGAATTAGTCTTGATTCTTCAATAATCTTGAACTTCAACTTGAATTCTTCTCAATTGATGAAGAAATCTTGAAGAAAACTTGAAGAAAATTTGGAGAGAGTGGGGAGAGAATTTCGAAAATATTGGGGGAGTGGGAGGCGCCGGTTTTGAGAATGCTAGGGTTTAGGATCTCTCATGTATTTATAGAGTGCCAAAATAATATCCCATAATTAAATAAATCAAGATTTGGAAGATATGGAGAGATTTGTTGGTTGAACTTGGCGTGAAGTAGGGGAGAAATAAGGGGAATTCGAAATTCTTGGCTATTTTATTAGCCTATGATTTATTTCAAATATTTCACGGAGTAGAATAATATATCACGGAGCAAGAATTAAATAATTAAAGTCTTCCCAATTTAAAAGGAAAGTGGCGTGACTTTTTCATTCTCAAAAGGGATTTAGATTTCAAATCCTAATTCAATTAGGATATGGCAATATCTTCCTAGATTTGGCAAGATATGCTAGGATATTTTAGCATATTTATATTTATTCATGGAATAGAATAAATAAGAGATCAATAAATAAATAATCCCTTCTCCCACAATATATGAGATTTTCAAAAATCTCATGGAAAAACAAAGGTGGAGTTTTCGAAAATTTCATCAACAAATAAGGAATATTCGGACTTTGGATTTAATTCGGATAACTATCCCAAGCAATAATTAAATCCAAGAAAAAATAGGATTTCTTCTCCAAATAAAATAGGAGGGATCGAATAATTCCACATGATTAAATAGTGCTCCTATTTAATCCTCACTCATCCCTTAGGAAAAATAATCCACCATAATTATATTTCTCCGCATCAAATATTCACACCCAATCAATCATTTCTTCACTTCCTCTTCTTTTTCTCAACGCATTGACCTTTCAACGGCCACGTCATATTTTTCCCATCTTTGACTATTCAATAGCCACGTCAACATTTCAACAAGTTGACTATTCAACTCAATCTCAATTCTCATACGCAATTAGGTCACAAAGACACTATGCAATTAATTACTCATCAAATAATCCACATATCATAGCATTTAAGGCATTTAATGCAAAAATTTTATAACCTGGAAATTAGGGTTTGAAAAAGTGGGGCGTTACATCATCGATCCACCGTTCCAGCCAGTTGCCGTAGTAGTATAGCAGTATCATCGCCCGGAGTGGCAAAACAATCGTTATTTTGCTTTCTAGTTTAATCTTTACTTGTTTTCGTCGTTGGTTTTGTTGCAAACACTCATCGTTATTGCCTTTTGAAGTACTTTGTGATTTTCCAACGTTTACGTTATGAAGTTCCTATTTCGCATGTCGCTTTGGTTCGAGTTCGCTTCAGTCTGACTAGGAAAGTTAGATCTAGTTGTTGCTTTTAATTTTTAAGTGTTTTCTTATCTGGAGTTGTGGATCTGAGGTTTTAGTTATGTTTCAGTCTAATTTTCGTGCATGAGTTTCTGTTCTGCGCTGTGATCACCGCCTTGCATGTTAGTCAGTTTAAGTAAATTGCAGTTCCACCGTTTATTTTAAGTTCGAGTGTTTTAAATCAATGGATCTTGAGTTCGAGGTTGTGAATCTGAGTTTAGTTATGGTGTTTGTGTTCATCTGATTTTTGTTAATACTTGGTGAAAAAGAAAACGTCAAAATCAACTTTAGTTTGGACCACTTTACTTTTAATTTACTTTTGCTTTTGTTCCCTACTCTTCAGTCGTACTGTCCAGACCTGTCAGAGAGCCACCCAGCCACCAGATATGCCTTGTAGTTTAAATTTCCTCTTTTAGTAACTGTCTACTTTTCATATGCATCTGAGACACCTTGTCCCCTATTTCCACGAACACCACCACATGCCTGTTATTTTCACACCCACTAGTCAATAGAGTACCACCTTTATTTCTTGCCTAGGTAAAATCTCAACCCAAGCGTGGTAGCTAACCAAAAACACCCAGGAAAGTCACCGCAGTTATCTAAACGTGTCCATCCTTGTGGGATTCGACCCTTACCTCCACTATAATAATCAGTAAAAGTGGGTTGAGGAAACTTGTTTGAAGCCAGGTCCCGGTTGTCGTACCAACGACTCAGGTGTGTCGGGAATCTCTTCCTGATCAGTTGGATACACTCCAAATTACATACGTTGACCGAGAGAAAAACCTGAAAAGACCCTTCACTCGCTTTATGAGCCCGTGGTTCCTTCGAATTCACCACAGCACCAGAATTGTCACAATAAATGGTGATGCTCTTGGGCAGATTCGTAACCACACCTAAGTCCATAAGGAAGTTCTTGAACCATACAACCTCTTTTGCAACCTCCGAAGCGGCCACATACTCGGCTTCCATGGTAGAGTCCGTGATGCATTTCTGCTTCACACTCTTCCAAATTATGGCTCCCACCTCCTAAAGTGAACACATATCCAGAAGTAGATTTTCTCAAGTCCTGATCAGGTTGAATATCTGAATCAGTGTATCCCAAAGAACAAAGCTCGGCTGCATTGTAAACTAGAGCATAGTCCTTAGTCCGTTTAAGTTACTTGAGTATGTTCTTTACGGCAGTCCAATGTCCTTGGCTAGGATTTGACTGATATCTCGTCACCATGCCAACAGCAAAGCAAATATCAGGCCTAGTACAAAGCATATTAGACATGAGACCACCAACTGCCGAGGCATATGGTATCCTTCTCATCTCTACTATCTCAGATGGTGTTTTAGGGCACATCTCTTGAGACAGATGGACGCCATGTCTAAAAGGTAAGAAACCTTTCTTGGCATCTTGCATGCAAAAGCGTCTAAGTACTGTGTTGATGTAGGGTTCTTGGGATAAGCACAACGTCCTCTTTTCACGATCCCTAAGGACCTTGATACCGAGAATGTGTCCCGCTTCTCCCATATCCTTCATCTCGAACTGGTTTGACAACAACGTTCGTACTGATGACAACCTCTTTTTGTTGTTTCCAATTAGAAGAATGTCATCTACATATAAAACTAAGAACACAACATTCCCCTTTTCAAATTTCTTATAGACATCGCTTTCATTCGGGCACTTTTTGAATCCACACTTATGAACAGTCTGATCGAAACACTAGTTCCATGATCTAGATGCTTGCTTAAGGCCATAAATAACCTTCTTAAGCTTCCAAACCATGTGCTCCTTGCCCTTTACTGCATAGCCTTCGGGTTGTTCCATGTAGATGGTCTCCTCAAGACTCCCGTTAGAAACGCAGTCTTGACGTCCATCTGCCATACATCCCAATCCATGTAGGCTGCTATATACAAAAGTATCCGGATCGATTTGAGCATGGCCACTGGGGAGAAGGTCTCATCGTAATCGACACCCTCCTTTTGGGTATACCCCTTGGCCACTAGTCTAGCTTTATAGACTTTAACTCGTCCATCGGGTCCACGTTTACGCTTGTATATCCACTTGCTCCCAATGGCAGTACAGCCTTCATGTAGTATAGACAAATCGTAGACGTCTTTGTCTACCATCGATTGTAGTTCTGAATCCATAGCTTCCACCCATTTGCTATGATCGGCATCTGCCTGCGCCTCTGCAAAATTCCAGGGATCCAACACATTGTCGTCCGAGGAGTAATCCATAGATTCCCCTAGACCAATATATCTATCGGGCTCGTGAGAGACCCACCCACTGCGACGCGGCACTACAACACTTGGTGTAGAAGTTGTAACTTCGGGAATTGTTTGACACTAGGTACTTGTTCTTGGTTAATGGAACTTGTGACAGAAGTTAGCTCATCAAGAGCCACTTCACTGTTGGGTTTATGATTCATTACATAGTCTTCCTCTAAGAATGTCGCATGAACACTCACAATGACTTTCTTATCTCGAAGACTAAAGAATTCATAAACTTCTGATCCTCTAGGGTACCCTATGAACACACAAACCTCCGTCCTTGATCCCAGCTTAGTTGGATCCTTTTCCAATACATGAGCCGAGCAACCCCAAATCTTGAGATGTGCTAGATTAGTCTTGCGCCCAGTCCACAACTCATAAGGAGTAGTAGGTACAGATTTTGACGGTAAGTTGTCCAAAATGTGACTCGCAGAAAGCAAGGCATGTCCCCGAAACGAAATAGGTAGCTGTGCAAAACTCACATCGACCGGAACATGTTTAACAAAGTCCTATTCCTTTATTCAGCCATGCCATTCTGCTGGGGCGTGCCCGACGCGGTGAACTGATATTCAATTCCTGCCACTGACAAGTAGTCCAAAAACTCTGCACTGAGGTACTCGCCTCCGCGATCAGATCGCAGGCTTTTGATACTCTTTCCATGATACGTCTCCACATAAGCCTTAAACTCTTTGAACTTATCAAAAGATTCAGACTTGTGGCGCATCAAATAGACGTATCCAATTTTTGAGAAGTCATCAATAAAGGTGATGAAGTATCGAAAACTGCCTCGTGCCTCAGTCGACATTGGTCCACATACATCAGTATGAACGAGCTCTAGCACTTCCTTGACCTTATTGCCCTTGGCCATAAAAGGCCTCTTGGTCATCTTGCCATCAAGGCATGATTCACACGTATGAAAAGGTTCCTTATCTAGACCCTTTAAAAGGTCTTGATCCACAAGAGAATGGATCCTCCTTTCATTCACATGACCAAGTCTTAGGTGCCATAAGTATATATCATTCATTGAACTAGAAGGTTCTTTTTTTTTTTCTTTGAAATTTTTGAGGTTGTATTGAGTTCAGATTTGCGATTAAACCATGTAAATGTGATTGTGTACAGATTGTTTTCCATGATACCACGACAGATATAAGAGCCATCTTTCTTAACAACGCAATTGTCATTAAAAGAAATCGAATATCCATCATAAACCAATTTAGAAACTGAAATTAAATTTATTCTAAAAGAAGGTATCAACAAAACATTCTTCAAAATCAAAAATCAATCACTACTAAAACACAAATAAACGTCTCCCACTGCCACGGCCGCCACTTTAGTAGCGTCGCCCAGCTGGACCTCGATCTCACTATCACATATCCGCCTTGTCACCTGCATTAAGTCAGGATCAAAACAAATGTGATCAGTAGCTCCAGTGTCAATAACCCAAGTATGAGTAGATGTCGAAGCCAAACATGACTCAACCACTAGAGCTTGGTACATACCTATACCCTTGCCCCTTTTAGGACAATCTGGCTTCCAATGCCCCTTCTCTCCACACTCGAAACACCTAGAAGACTTCTTACTAGTATTCTTCTTCTTCTTTCCCTTAGCACTCTTGGCCACACTAAAGTTTGTCGCCTTTTTCTTTCCTTATCTAGGCTTAGAGCCAGAAGAATTAGGTGCCATACTCAACATGGCCGCCTTAGCTTGAACCATAAGGTCCTCCGCCAACTGAAGCTCAGTCAACAACTCATCCAAGGTGTAGTCCCGCTTGTTCATCTCAAAATTGAGCTTGAACTGCTGGAAGCAAGGGGGGAGACTCTGAAGGATAATAGTAACTTGGGTCTCAGGATCAATCGTCCCTCCCAAAACCTCAATTTGATTGAGGTGGCTCATCATCTCGAGGACATGGTCCCGCACAGACGAGCCTTCCTTCATTGTCTTCGCCAAGATGCTCCAAAGGGCTTGAGATTTAGCCGCTCGATTCTGAGTACCAAAAAGATTCGTCAGATTTTGCATTATCTCGGCGGCAGTTTCCATGGCTCAGATGCTTGAGTACTGATGACATAGAAACCAACATATAGCACTTAGCCATCTTATTTGCCTTATGCCACCGCTTATGCGCATTCTGAATTCCCACCGCAGCGTTATCCGCCGGTACTAGAGGCGTGGAGTAGTAAGCATAAACTTGTACTCTTCAGCTGTGAGAACGATGTTCAAATTTTGTTTCCATTCTATGTAATTTTGGCCCTTGAGTTTGTTTTCTTTAAGTATTGAAGAGAGAGGATTGAACGACATTTTGACGATTTAATTGCACTGCAAAACAGAATATTTACTATTTGTCATAAATTTATGTAAGAAGTTTGATTAGATTAACCATAAAACTTTTCAAAATCTTACAACTGCAAAATTAAATTTTGTACCCTCCATAAGAGGTCAATATGCATTAAAATTTTATATATTACTGTTCACAACACCGATGAATAGTCCAGAGACCACATAATGGCATGGCCACCTAATGTTGCCTAAGCACGACCACCAGATTTAGCATTTCTACGACACACTCCCATAACAATGCTCATGTGCCGCTAACAAGATCAAGCTATCTCATAAATTTTGCATGAACTCCTGAATCTCGTAATTTCTTAGGATTATTATCCCCACATAATGGGTGGCGATAATATTGGAAATCACATTCTAGTTCACACTATCTATATGTGAGAAGTTCGCCTTTATGAACTTACTAATTTCTTAGGATTATTTGTCACCACATAATGCGTGGCGATAATATTAGAAATAAGCTTCCCAAATTGCAGACCAATCGATGGAGACCATATACAAACTTTAAGTTCATAATTATCGCTTAGATATTTTGATTATGGTTTTCCATAATTATCCTTAGCCTTAAGGAAGAAAAAGGCTTACTCAAATTCTGTTGGTATTTAATTGACTGGATAATTACATCTTTTATTATCTTTTATAATCTTACTTTTGGAAATTAATAATTCTAGAATTTAATTATTATTCGTGTCTGCTATAAAATATATCTAAAATAAATTAATTATTTAAATCTTAATAAGACACAAATAATTAAATTCATATTATTCCATGTTCAAGATTAGGAAGAGTATTATATTATTTAATGAATTCTTATATATCTATCCTAATTAGGATATCTAGATATATAATATTTAGGAAAACTATTTAATTATTCTCATCTATATCATCTAGGATTAAATATAAATATTTATTTCCATAGATATAGAAAATAATCAAAATATTCCTAAAATCTAAGGAAATCTTCCCAAAATATTTTATTTCCATTAAATAATATTATTTCAATGATATCTTTTAATAATGTAATTGAATAATCATTAAAATATTCCTTCATCGTTATCTCATCCCACGAGGTTCGCACGAACGATGAACGACGAACGAATTCCGACGAGTTTATCGTTGAAACTCTCACCGGCGCACACAGCAGCTCTCGGCGAGATTTCTCACGCCATAGCCATCGCGTCGGTCGACCGGGGGTCGTCCATCTCCGGTCAGCAGCGCGCCATCAGCGTCGCCGTTCTCGACCGACGAACGGCATCCAGCCACTTCTTCGACAACTCCTCGCTCCCACTACCTCACCCAACGTCGCGCTGCCCTTGGTGACCGGCTAGAGCGTCGTCGCTGGAGAGTTCTTCTGCTTAGGGTTTAGGGTTTCGTGGTGGAGGAGCCGCCGCTGCTCTCGGACGAGCAGCAGCTCTGCCGCCTTTCTCCCACCGCCGCCGACCGCCTGCAGTCTCCATCTCGGGGTCGCGGTCTTGGACCGGCGTCGCGATCGAGCCCTTGCTCGTCTGCGCGTCGCCACGTGTGCGACTACCACAGCTCCCACCTAATCTATGACCCTCTTTCGATCGCGCGTGGTGCGATTCGTCTCGGCGCAAGCGCCAACGAATCGCACGTCTCGTCCGTTCGAATAATTCAAGTTCCTGATTCGATAGTTTTTGAGTTCATCATGCATAAATAAATTTAAAAAATGCAAGAACATGCTTCGCAATCAATTAAAACATGCATACATGAATTTCGCAAAATTTAAATCCAAATAATCAGAGCTAAAACCTGGCTCTGATACCAATTGAAGGGGTTGGCAGCGGAAACGTACATAAATCGATCGATTACATAATAATCCTGATCTATTTAGCAGATTATTTAGATAAATTCTATTCGCGCAATTACCACATGTATCATGCTCATAACTTGAATTGATACACGTTTTAGCATAATTGAAATCCTAAAACATATTCCTACGGAGTTAGCCAATTTACCTTTCTGATTCTCCAAAGAATCGAAGATGACTCGCGCCTTTTCCATATGAAGATCTTGATTACTAGACCACGGATCTTCTGACTGGTTCCCGGACACTACGTTGATATCAGTGTGGGCTGATCTCACCAAAGTACAAGGACTCGAATAATGGAGGATAGAAAAACTGCTCACGGAGGGAGCTGAAGGACGAAAATTTCGTCCTCTTCTACTGCTAGAGGGGGACGAATTTTTAGTCTGTAAAATTGTGTGTATTCTGTCTCCTTTATTCTCCTATTTATATTAAGTCACATATTGGGACCCAGTCAGGGATCTATGGAAGGCTTTGGATATGGGCTCCCCTAATTAGCTTTTTCTCTAATTAAATTGAACTCACAATTTAATACAAGCTTATATTGGAATATTACGAACAACCACTACAGAAGTAATATTGCACTCCCCATCCTAATCTGAGATTACTAGTAATTAGGGTTTCCAATATTTATTATTATTTATTTCTCACGCTTAAGATAGAAACGTTCATTAATTAATTAGTGTCTGCTATGAACTTAATTAATTAACATATTTACTCCAAGAGTGGACTTAGCAAGAAACACTTGTTTATTTTTCATAGAGCTACGTTCTGAATAATAAAGTTCTCGTTTCGAGCTCCTCTTGTGAACGTTATAAAACGAGACTCAGCTCGCGCACGATTCAATATAATAGCAATCGTAGCACCTCTAGATATTAATCTACACTACCTAATATGCCATGATTCTTGGGATACGAAAAACTCGCACCTATTGGCAAGTCAAAGTAGTGCTCAATCAATATCGTATGCTCAATGCTAACGTACATTTATTAAGAAACAATAATTCACAAGACCTCGTCTTTCAGTAGATAGCATAAAGACTCGTCTTGCTATTAGATCCAATTCAATGCTATACCACACCAACATCATCTTATTTCGTTAAGGCTTTGAAATAATCGGACTGACATTGCAACCTTTCACGATAGGTAGTCTAAGCCCATCTAGGTTGTGAAATTCTTATTTTCTTTGTTCAGAACTGACCGTGTTACCTTACAGTGGACGACGACCACAACCGGTCTACTAAAACAAAGACTTAGACTTTATTACGTTGATTATACATTTAAAAATGCAATAAACATCCAATTAAATGTAAAATATAACAACATTACGACAAAATTAATCTGTTGCATTAATTGGAAAATAAACGATAGAGTTTTGCGGTATCCAATCACTCGAAATGTGATTTCTAGTATACAAACTCTAACACAGAAGACTTAGACTCATTTTGCTTAAACTATGTATTTAAATGGAAAACATATTTCAACATCTCATAAATACATAAGCAACCCATAAGCAAAACACATTGTAACAAAATATTCTTTCTCATTAAATGGTAAAAATGGATAGAAGAATTATTACATATACAAGCATTCGAAAATGCTTTCAGTATAATAAACTCTAACAAACTTAAATACGTTCTCTATATTATTCTCTCTCTTACTTTACTTTTTATCCATTTTAACTATATATGGAGGCTAGTTACTCTATCCGTTCCTTATTCAACAGTGGCATTCCATTTTTTTTCACTCCTTTTAGAAAATTAATAATAAATGCTCCCTCCATCCTCACATTTTGTCATTTCGATCTATCCCAAAATAAGAGTCACATTTCACTTTTACCATAAATGATAAATAAGTCTCACATTCTATTAACCCACTTCACTCACATTTTTTTTTCTTTTTTTTGATTAACACCTTCACGGTGGAGGGTTGAGTAGGTCCCTCATCCCATATATGTCATATAAAGAAAAGCAATACAAATACCATTCCCAAAAGTGGAAGGCCCAAAAAACAACGATTACATCCGACACAAAACATAAAAACTCAAAATCTAAAGCTAGGCATGCCTAGTTGATAGCACTCCCCTCATATCTCTCTAGTGAACTACTGTCCTTTCCCACCGAGGCCAGAAAATCTGCTACTTTGTCGCCTTCCCTCCGGATGTAAGAAACTTTCCATTTAATCTTCCTCAGCTCTAATCGGATCCTAGCCATAATATGTCTTACCCCTATTGGGCCCAACTGTCTTTTTCTCAATAGCTTGCACAACACCTCTGCATCAGATTCGAGCCACAATTTCTATCCATGCCTCTTAGCTAACATGATTCCTTCAAGCAACGCATCTAATTCAGCTTCTAAGCCTGAAAATGCCACAACTGGGCCAAAGAAGGCTTCCATAGATTCACCTAGATGGTTTCTCAAAATACCTCCCCCTCCGGCCCTTCCTGTTGCTCCCACAAAAGCACCATCCGTATTCAGTTTTAGCCAGGGCCAGTCGGGAGGTCTCCGCTGGACTCTTTCCACCCTTCTCGGTTTGCTTTGTCTAGTTTGACCCACCATAAAATCTACCTTCGGATCACACCCATTCCACTGATCTGGTCCAAGCTGCCCGGCTAGAACCATATTCCTCAGCATCCATTCGGTTCATTTACAAACATTCTCAACCTTGAAGGTCTTTTCGTGATGTGCACACTCGTTCCTCTCGGTCCAGATATACCAGAAGATCAAGCATGGGATTAAAATGCAGATATGATGTTTCTGTTTACTTACCGAGTGTCTGTGCCACCACTTTAACTGACCCTCTAGGCTGTATCCTTCTCTAGCAAAATCCTGGGCTTTAGGGAACCATTTGGCGAATTGGTTCCACACCCCAGTAGCTGCCTCACCATTCATAAATAGATTGAGTCTTGATTCCACTTTTGGGTTCAAACAACAGCGGCATTTAGATGCAAGTAAGACCTCTCTCCATTGAACTTTCTCATCCACAGGGATTCGGTTGGCTAACAGCCTCCAGAGAAAAACCGAGATCGCAGGCCTGATGTTTTTACCCCAAATGAAATCATATATTTCCAGCTTTTCCCCTTTGTGTCGTGTCAGTTCCCATGTCGATACCACTGTAGATTCACCATGAGGGGTCAAAATCCAGCGAGCAATGTCCTTCTCTGCTGGGTTAATTTGCACTCGCAAGATTTCCTCACTCACATTTCCTGGAACCCCCCATCCTCCAACAGCTCAACCTCCCATAACCTCCTCCATCCATCCGGAATCCGACCAGAAATCTTCCACTCTTACAAACTCTGGGACTCCAGATCGTGTGCTTAAGGATTTGATTGGGTGGTCCTTTAGCCAAGTGTCGTCCCATAAACTAATTTTACCATCCATCCATCTGATCAGACCTTGACATTTGATCCAAGATTTGAACATCTTTCTCCAAGTGGGGCTGAATCTGCTAGACCGATAAATGTTTAAAGCTCACGGAATCTCCACCATAGTTTATAGCTATATGCCTCCAACGTGTCCGCCATGCACCGTATGCCAAGGCCCCCTTCCGAGGTTGGTCTACAAACATCTTTCCATTTGATCCAGTGGGTTTTAGCCGTTGTGTTACATGAGCCCCAGATTTATTTGGCCAATACATGTTCCTTCATTCAGATCGTCCCTTTCGTTGGTTCTAGAACTTGAAATATGTGCACCGGGATTGCTTCAAGAACACTCTTGATCAGAGTGAGTCGGCCTCCGAAGGATAGATGTTTATGACACCAGTAGTAGATCCTCTGGGAGATGTTATCCCAGAGGAACATGAACAAGTTCATCTTCATTCGTCCTTGAAAAATGGGAATCCCCCGGTAGGTACAAGGCAAGCTGCCTTGCTGAAATCCTCCAAATGTAAAAATTGTTCTTTCCCTCATTAATTTTCTGCCCCGAGACTTCCATATAATGCTTGAGACAACCCATGACTTTCCGGATAGAAGCCCCTTTCTCTTGCGTGAAAATAATGATGTCATCCGCATATGCAAAATGTGAGACACCCATCGAATATCTAGCAATACAAAACCTCATATCCTTATTTCCAAGAATAAGTCGGTCCAAGGCTCTAGACAGATAATCAGCAGCCAGAATGAATAGAGAAGGGGAAAGAGGATCCCCTTGTCATAGACCTCGAGAGGATTTAAAGAAGCCTGTCGGCGCTCCATTTATCAGGTTCGAAAACCAACATGAGCTTATACACCTCTCAATCATTCCTAAACACTTGTCCAAGAACCCCATTTTTCTCAAGACTTTTAGAAGGAACGGCCACTGAATCCAGTTTAAGCGCCCAAGTTTGGCTAGGGGTTGCATTTCCAAAGTTCATGGAATATCTCCTTAGCCGGAAATACATTGTCACTTAGTAGGCGTCCTTTGACAAAACCACTTTGGTTCGGGACAATGAGGGAAGGGAGCAGAGGTGCCAATCTCATAGCCAAGAGCTTTGAGATAATTTTATTTGAAACATTCACAATCTTATCGGCCTGAATTCCGACCAATTGGTGGGGTTCTTCTTCTTTGGAATTAAGATAATCATGGTTGCTGCCACTCCTCTCGGCATTGGAGATCCTTGGAAGAAATCTAGGACTGCTTAAGTCACATCAGTACCCACCATATGGACCCGATGCAGTCTCCGCATTTATTTCAAACACCACTTTCTTTACTTCTTGTTCCGAGGGAAGACTTTCTAGAGCTTCTGTATTAAAATCTGGGGGTGGCGAAGTTAGGATATCCAGGTCCGATTCTTCTAGGTGGTCAATGTCAGAAGTCAACAATGCTTGAAAGAACATGACAGCCAAGACTCGAAGTTCTTCCTCCCCTAGATAATTTGACCTTCATCCTCCACAGAATGTATTCTAGACTTTGCTCTTTTTTATTTGACCCAACCCTTGAAGAATTTAATATTTCTCTCCCCCTCCACTGTCTACCGAATGGCCGCCTTTTGTTTCAAGTAGTCTTCCTCCATTCTCAACCTTAGAACAAGCTCAGCTGCCATTCTATTCATTTCTGACTTGTGCTTTGGCGATTTGTCATGTTCAAACTTCTTCAGCGCCTCTTGAGCCTCTATATCAGCTCGCTTAACCTTCTCAAAGACATTTCCAAACACTTTTTTGTTCTACCACTTCAAGCTTTTCTTCACACACCCAACTTCAATTGTAGGTTTAACATTCTCTGTTCCCATGTAGATTCCACCCAGCTTCTTTCAACCTAAATGAAGGCCTAATAGGAGGGCCTGGAAAATGGCATTGTATGAGCAGGGGACCATGGTCCAACATCACCCTTGGAAGTTTGGTGACTCTTGTTGCTGCAAACAAGTCTATCTAACCCTCTCCGATCAACACTCTATCCAACTTTTCAAGCGTGCTTCCTCTGGCCCACGTGAACTTAGCCCCATCTGTCTCAAGATCAAGAAGTTGGCAATCATTTATGGCATTTGCAAAATCAAGCATCTCCCTTGTTTTCTTTATTTTGGACCCCTGTCTTTATTCCTCCGATAAAAAGATATTGAAATCTCCCCCTACGAGCCATGGACAACCTTCCATTTATACAGCTAGCTCCCTGAGCTTATCCCACAGAGGCAACCTGCCTTCCCTACTACACTTCCCGTACACTACCGACAAGTGCCAAGGTACAGAGAGTATACCTGAGGAGATGCTAGCATGTAAAACTTGCTCCGATATATTCTAGTCTTCAACTTCCATCCCACATTCAGTAAATAGCCAAATGTGTCCATTGTCATTTGTTCCTTTGTAATGAAGCCCAAATATCCTGCTAAAGAAATCCAGATTTGGTTTAGTCAGTGGCTCAATGATAGCCATGATCGAGATTTTATGAGTTTTTATTAAATATTTGATGGTGCTCTGTGTACTTTTGTTAACTACACCCCGAGCATTCCATATTAGAATATTTGATACGCTCGGATTTTGCACTGTTTTAAGGCCATTATATGGTCCGTTTTTTATGTCAAAGTCACTCTACACGTCCATTAATTGCATATTTTGCATAAATGAGCCGAAAAAGGAGCCAAAACGCCAAGTTTGGGAATCTGGAGTCAGACGGCGACCGGCGACCGCCGCGGATGTGTGCGGCGACCGCCGGCGCCCGGCAAGCAGATCAATGCAGCAGTCCACCTCAGAAAAATGTGATTGGAAGAGAAGTCTCGTCCGGCGACCGCCAGAAGATGTGCGGCGGTCCGCCGCCGAGGGAACAGACTCTTTGGACTCCAACGCGGCGACCGCCGGCCAAGGTGCGGCGGCCCGCCGGAGAAAGGCGGCGAATCCGAGAAGCCCTAGATTGCGCCCAGTTTTACCATATTTTGGAGATTTTTTCATTCTACACCAAGGCATGGCTTTTCCCTAAATATAAGGCCTCAAGCTTCATCAAAAAAAGAGAACTTCTACTTGCAAAATACTTCATAGAGATCAAGACCTAGAGTACTTCACTGGTGCAAGGAGTTGGAGCAGGATTTCAAGAACATCAAGAACGACAAGGATTCAACCCACGAGTTTTATTTGCTTTAGTTTTATGTTCAATTTGTCTTCCCTTCAATCTATGTTTTTAGCTTATTCAATTATGTGTAACTAAACTCATAGGATTCTAGGGATGTGTTAGTAACGACTTTGGTTATACAAATTCCTTTTTCTATCTAATATCCGTTTTGTTTTTACTTTGTTTCTTCCCTAAGTAGTTTTGATGCTGCATGATTGAGTGACACAATCGTGCATGATTTAATATAACTTGCTTCATAACTGTGACAGAGTTCTAGCGAGTTAGATTCACTTAGTAGACACTACAGTTAGCTTCCCTAAAAAACGGCACTGTTAATTGAGAGTGAGGACTTTTCAAGTGTCTTAGGAGCTATTTGGAGTTACGTGTTAGGATTGACAACCCTAATCTTGTAATCAACATTTGTATCGCATGAGCATATGCTAGGTGACTCGTCCTTTCAAAGTATAAATTGTGCTAGGGTATTGTAGTTGGAATTTTGTATAACCATAACTGTGAACACACATCCCTGGGATTCCCTTATCTCTATCGTCTTTCTCTGTGTTTTATTCGCTTTTTAATTGGTCTATGATTTCTATTGTTTTTAGTTTTTCAAAAGTTTTCAAGACTCAATTGTTTTTCTAGATAGTATTTGAGTCTTAGTAGATGATAGACACTTTGTGTTCGTCTTCCCCGTGTTCGATATCCGGTACTAACTTTTAGCTATACTATATATACTCTGTATACTTGCAGGTTTATTTAGTGCTAATAAAAAGTGCATCATTTTTTTGGCGCCGTTGCCGGGGAAGACAATTCACTTTGGAGTAATATCTTCAAACGGATAATTTTGCTACTTTGGATTTTAATCGCTTTTATTTTAGTTCTTTTTCTTTTATTTTTGTTTTTATTTTATGATGGATTTTCCTGTAGGAATGGAGGATCTGTATGGCTACGAACAGCAGTGGGGGTTAAGCAATGAATACTATAACTCCGACCATGGGGGATCCTACTACGACCCAAATTGCTCTGAATTTTCCTATGATGCACTAGATTACTGCTCTGATAACTCGTCTGAATTATGTGCAGGTATGGAAGATCAACCCCGCTCTACTTGGGAGAATCTGCTGGAAATCTGCATTGCAGAAGTTTTCGAACATAGAAATGTGACGAACCAGCGGTTGGAAAATCTAGAAAGAAACACAACCACCTTGGAAAGAGGGTTGGCAACCCTAGTTGCTCAAGTTGAGATGCTGCAAATTAATCTTGGGATCATAGCCACGACCATAGGAAGCAGGCACACCCCAGGTACCCTTCCTAGCCTGCCAGAGGTTAATCCGAGAGGAGGATGCCACGCCGTACAGCTGCGCAGCGGAACTACATATCAACCGCCAGAGGTAGGAGATCTAGGAATGAGAAGAAGGGAGGCAGGGAAGCCGCTTGGGAATGCATCTGACGAGCAGTGCGGCGGTCCGCCGCACCCCAACACGGCGGTCCACCGCCTATACCTCAGCAGGTCGAGGAGAACTTAGGCTCGGCCACTGGCGGAAGCCCGGTGACCGCCACACCTCATCGCAGCAGCCCGCCGGCTGTACAGCAACAGCCAAACAGTCCCGCACAGAACAGTATTGATGTCCTGTATCCTCAACGGCTGCAGAGCAAGAAGCTTGATGCTCAGTTTGCCAAATTCTTGGAAGCAATGAGTAAAGTCCACATCAACATTCCACTAGTAGAAGCCCTGCAACAAATGCCCAATTACGCCAAATTTCTGAAAGATGTGGTGGCAAGAAAAAGGAAATGGGGAAATACGAGACAGTAGGCCTAACAGAGAATTGCAGTGCTATCATCCAAAAGGGATTACCCACTAAACACAAAGATCCAGGGAGTTTTACTTTATCTTGTGTTTTGGGGAATGATGTAAAGGGTAGGGCGTTATGTGATCTAGGCTCTAGCATTAACTTGATGCCTTTGTCTTTTTACAGGAAACTTGATGTTGACAACATCCGTCCCACCTCAATCACGCTGCAAATGGCAAATCGGAGCACAACAACACCAATGGGGATTGTAGAAGATGTCTTGGTAAGAGTTGGAGAATTTATTTTTCCAGCTGATTTTGTTGTTCTTGACATGCAGGAGGACAAGAAAGTTCCCTTGATACTTGGAAGATCGTTTTTAGCTACTGGAGGAGCCATGATAGATGTACAGAAGGGAGAGCTTACATTAAAGCTACATGATGTGAGCATTACATTCAACATCTACAACGCCCTGAAATTTCATGGAAAAGAAGGGGCAGAAGGCTACCAAGAATGCAGTGTCATCCAAGTCGTCAACGATTGTGTTGGAGAAGTGGAAGTCACTTATCACCAAAACCAGGACCCTCTTGAAACTTGTCTCAAAAATGCTTTTACTCCTAACACTGATTTATCTTCTTGTGATGCTAACGCATGTGCCATCATTACAGAATTGGAGGTGCTACTAGAAAGAATCCCCCAAATGGGGAATGCATTCTTACCATTACGCACTCCCGAAGAAGAGGCAGAAAGGAGAAGAACAGTGGGAAAGCCATGGGGACCGCCCAAAGTAGAGCTTAAACCTCTTCCCGACCATCTCAGGTACGCTTTCCTAGGGCCGGAAAATACTTACCCTGTTGTTGTATCCGCTGCATTAAGTGAGCAAGAGTGTGAGAAGCTTTTATGCATTTTGAACAAGTATAGGTCTGCCATAGGATGGTCTATTAGTGATCTAAAAGGAATTAGCCCTACCACATGCATGCATAGAATTTTACTTGAGGAAGGGCATAAACCTTGTGTGCAAAACCAACGTAGACTTAACCCTATCATACAAGATGTAGAGGTGATAAAGTTACTAGACGCAGGGATTATTTATGCAATATCTGATAGTGAGTGGGTAAGTCCTACGCAAGTAGTAGCTAAAAAGGGGGTATGACAGTAGTACCCAGCCAGGATGGAGAAATGATAGCCACTAGGGTAGCCACAGGATGGAGAGTATGCATTGATTATAGGATGTTAAATGCAGCCACTAGGAAAGATCATTTCCCTCTACCTTTTCTTGACCAAATGCTTGATAGACTAGGGGGATACGATTATTACTGTTTTCTTGATGGCTATTCTGGGTATAATCAAATTGCAATTGCCCCCGAAGACCAACATAAGTCTGCTTTTACATGTCCTTATGGTATTTATGCTTGTAGAAAAATGTCTTTTGGTTTGTGTAATGCCCCTACCACTTTCCAGAGATGTATGATGGCCATATTTCATGATTTGATTGAAAACGTGATGGAAATTTTTATGGATGATTTTTCTGTGTTTGGTAAATCTTATGATCATTGTCTTGACAATCTAGCTAAGGTTTTGCAGAGATGTGTAGAAACTAACCTTGTTCTTAATTGGGAGAAATGTCATTTTATGGTGAAAGAAGGTATAGTTCTAGGGCATAAAGTGTCTTCTGCAGGGATAGAGGTAGACAGGGCAAAGATTGCAGCCATCGAGAAACTCCCACCGCCATCCAATGAAAAGGGAGTAAGAAGTTTTCTAGGACATGCAGGCTTCTACCGAAGATTCATCAAGGATTTTTCTAAGATCTCTAAACCTCTTTGTAAATTACTCGAGAAGGATGTGAAATTTAATTTTACTTCCGATTGTTTGCAGGCTTTTGAGACTTGAAGAAAGCTCTAGTCAGCGCTCATATCCTTATTACGCCAGATTAGAGTCAACCATTTGAGATCATGTGCAACACAAGTAATATTGCAGTAGGCTCAGCTTTAGGGCAGAAGAGGGGAAAGATTTTTAGAGTCATATATTATGCTAGTAGAACTTTAGATTCTGCCCAAGCTAATTACACGACTACTGAAAGGGAGATGCTTGCTATTTTCTATTCCTTTGATAAATTTAGGGCCTATCTTGTTGGAACTAAGACTATTATTTACACTGACCATGCAGCTATTAGGCATTTGTTTGTAAAGAAGGATGCAAAACCAAGACTTATCCAATGGATCTTGCTACTCCAGGAGTTTGACGTGGAAATCAAGGACAGAAAAGGGTGTGAGAATTTGGTAGCAGACCAATTGTCAAGGTTGGAACACCCGGTGGAGGAAGAAGACTTGTCTCAAGAAATCAACGAGGACTTCCCAGATGAGCACCTGTTTTTCACTCAAACAATTTTTCCTTGGTACGCTGATATTGTCAATTATTTGGCGGCAAAGGTTCATCCTCCCGATCTTACTCCTTATCAGAAAAAGAAATTTTATAGAGATGTACGATCATACTTTTGGGATAAGCCCTATTTTTTCAAAAGATGTGCAGATACTATACTTAGGAGATGTGTCCCTCAAGAAGATTGGGTGGCTATAGTCGAAAGGTGCCATTCGTTCCCCACTGGAGGCCACTTTGGTGTGCAAAGAACCGCGATAAAAGTCTTGCAAAGTGGATTCTATTGGCCTACCATTTTTCGCGACTCCGCTAGTTTTGTTCTCCAATGCAATGAATGTCAACGGACGGGTGGAATTTCTAAGAAGAAGGAGATGCCGATGAATACCATCATTGAGGTAGAATTGTTTGATGTATGGGGGATAGATTTTATGGGACCGTTCCCGAAATCAGAAGAGTACCAATATATCTTACTTGCAGCAGAATATGTTTCTAGATGGGTGGAAGCAATTCCAACCAAAACTAATGATTCTAAAGTTGTCATTGCTTTTGTTAGAAAAAATATATTTTGCAGGTTTGGTATGCCCCGCGCCCTTATTAGTGATGGAGGATCTCACTTCAACAATAGATGGCTGGACAGCGTGTTGGACAAATATGGAGTCAAGCATAGAGTAACTTTTCCCTATCATCCTCAAGCAAATGGGCAAACTGAGTTAGCAAACAGGGAAATCAAGTCAGTCCTTCAAAGGACGGTGAGTGTGAATCGTAAAGATTTGGCACTCCGATTAAATGACGCATTGTGGGCATATCGTACCGCCTTTGGCCCCATAGGTATGTCACCTTATCAACTTGTGTTTGGTAAGTCTTGTCATTTGCCTCTTGAGATGGAATACAGGTCATATTGGGCGATCAAAAAGTTGAACCATAACTTTCGCAAAGCCGGTGAAGAAAGACCTATTTTTCTAAATGAGATGGACGAATTTAGGATGGAGGCTTATGACAGTTCATCAATTTATAAGGAACGAATGTAGGCATACCACGATCGTATGATCAGCCCGCGAGAGCTCACGCTGGGGGATGTAGTTCTGTTGCACAATTCGAGACTTTCTCTATCCCCGAAAAGTTGAGATCTAAATGGACCGGCCCGTACATGATCAAGAAGATATATGATAGTGGAACAGAGGAATTGCTAGCTCCGGATGGACAATTGTTTCAATCCAATGGCCACCGTGTGAAAAAGTATTACAGTTCGGACAAGATAGTGGAGGAGGAGGTTGATCTAGAGGAACCACCCAAGGAGTAAAGAAGGAGGTAACGTCAAGCTAATGACTATAAAAGAGCGCTTGTTGGGAGGCAACCCAACCTTGTTTTTGAAGATTTTTGTTTTAAGTTAAGTATTTTTGGTTTTAGTTTAATTTTGTGCATTGAATTTTTTTTTGCAGGCTCTGACTTCTACGCGGCGATCGCCGCATGTGCTGCGGCGGTCCGCCACCTGCTCCCTGGAACATTCTGTTGTCGCGCGGTGACCGCCGGACATGCTGCGGCGGGCCGCCGCCTGGGCGTATTTTTCCAGCGCGATTTTTCCTAAGTTTCTCAACTTTCGTCCGGTCAAGCCTCGACACAAGAATTTTCAAGGTTCGTTTTTTTTTCAGTAGTTCACTCACGTCCCTACCAACTCTGCAAACTTATTTTACACTTTGTTGTAAATAAGTTTGGGGGGATGAAGTGGTGGACCGTGAGTTTAGGTTTTTGTTTTAAAGTTTTTGTTTTAAAGTTTTTGTTTTTGTTTTTCAAAATCCCGTAGGAGAATTTTGTGTTCTAAAAAAATGTTTTCTTGAATCCATGTCGTGAACTTAACATGAAGAACTTAGAAACACGCATGCTTAGGGACACACTTTAGATTGAGATGCCGATGATATTACATTCCATCTATGTTTAAGTGTGGCTTAACGTTTTGATTTGATGGTTTGGTAAAAAGGTGCATAATTAGTGAATTATTTGTTCGCCTTGAATCATGCTTATACCTTGTGAGGATTTGAGCCAAAAATTTATTCTTGTGTGATTTATCTGCATGCATGTATATGTTTCTAGAACTTGCTCCTAGCCTAGCCTAACTTTACATAGTGTTTAAGTTGATTTAGGAGGATGATTGACCATCTTTTCTTAGCCTACTTTTATCAAAAAACCATGACCCTCTAAAAAATTTTATTTTCAAATTTTTTTCCTTCGGAGCCAAGTTTGAGCCTTTAAGCCTATTCTTTGGAAGCCAAAATAATGGGGGCAATTCCTTGGGTTAGTTAGTTTTTGCTATCTTATTTTGTAAAGGAATTGGAGAGATAAGGAGGAAAGTATAAAAAGTAGTGTGCTTAATATAAAGAAAGTACAAGTTGTGAAATTGAGAAAAATTCCAAATATGTGCTTGATCTTAGAAAAAAAAAAGAAAGGATGTGTAAGAAAGAAAAAGAAAAAGAAAAAAAAAAGAGAAAAAATGTGTGAAAGGTTGTGAAAAGTAAAGAAAATCAAAGGATTGGAAAGTGAGTTGGAGGAGATAAATGAAGTGTTAAAAGTGCCTTGGGTTTAGAAAAGTGGAGTTATCTTTACTCTACTTGGGATATTTTTATTTTTAGTCACTTTTTAGCCAAATATTCCACACCTACCAAAGAGCCTACATTATAACCAAAGATAAAGACCTTTCGGACTTTTGAAGCTTAATCACATTTAGTAGAGGAGGGAGTAGACTTTGAGCAAGCCTATGGTAAACTTTGCATGATGTATGATTTGAGTGCTTATGTACACATTATCCTTATACACTTTGAGAGTGAGAGAACACTTCCCATCTTTGGAAGTTTGCCACGTGCGAGGGCTTGAATTCAAGGTGTTCCACGAGTTAGTAATGAAAGTGCACTAATAAGCCTTGCTTGATTTGATTGTGTTAATACATGTTTAAACTGTTCTTCCATCTTTTGAGGCAATTATGACATATAGTCCTTGTACATTCCGTGCGTCTATTCTTGTATCTTTATTGTTTTGTTCGAGGACAAACAAAAATGTAAGATTGGGGGAGTTGATACGCTCGGATTTTGCACTGTTTTAAGGCTATTATTTGGTCCATTTTTTATGTCAAAGTCACTCTACATGTCCATTATTTGCATATTTTGTCTATTTTGGTATTTTGACGTGTTTTGTGAGAAATGTGCATAAATGAGCCGAAAAAGGGAGCCAAAACGCCAGGTTTGGGAATCTGGAGTCAGACGGCGATCGGCGACCCCGCGGATGTGTGCGGCGACCGCCGCGCCCGGCGGGCAGATCAATGCAGCGGTCCGCCTCGGAAAAATGTTCTTGGAAGAGAAGTCTCGTCCGGCGACCGCCGGAAGATGTGCGGCGGTCCGCCTCCGAGGGAACAGACTCTCTGGACTCCAACGCGGCGACCGCCGGCCAAGGTGCGGTGGCCCGCCGGAGAAAGGCGGCGAATCCGAGAAGCCATAGATTTGCGCCCAATTTTACCATATTTTGGAGATTTTTTCCTTCTACACCAAGGCATGGCTTTTCCCTTAATATAAGGCCTCAAGCTTCATCAAAAAAAGAGAACTTCTACTTGCAAAATACTTCATAGAGATCAAGACCTAGAGTACTTCATTGGTGCAAGGAGTTGGAGAAGGATTTCAAGAACATCAAGAACGACAAGGATTCAACCCACGAGTTTTATTTGCTTTAGTTTTATGTTCAATTTTTAGCTTATTCAATTATGTGTAACTAAACTCATAGGATTCTAGGGATGTGTTAGTAACGATTTTGGTTATACAAATTCCTTTTTCTATCTAATATCCGTTTTGTTTTTACTTTGTTTCTTCCCTAAGTAGTTTTGATGCTGCATGATTGAGTGACACAATCGTGTATGATTTAATATAACTTGCTTCATAACTGTGACAGAGTTCTAGCGAGTTAGATTCACTTAGTAGACACTACAGTTAGCTTCCCTTAAAACGGCACTGTTAATTGAGAGTGGGGACTTTTCAAGGGTCTTAGGAGCTTTTTGGAGTTACGTGTTAGGATTGACAACCCTAATCTTGTAATCAACATTTGTATCGCATGAGCATAAGCTAGGTGACTTGTCCTTTCAAAGTATAAACTGTGTTAGGGTATTGTAGTTGGAATTTTGTATAACCATAACTGTGAACACACATCCCTGGGATTCCCTTATCTCTATCGTCTTTCTCTGTGTTTTATTCGCTTTTTAGTTGGTCTATGCTTTCTATTGTTTTTAGTTTTTCAAAAGTTTTCAAAACTCAATTGTTTTTCCAAATAGTATTTGAGTCTTAGTAGAAGGTAGAGGATAGACACTTTGTGTTCGTCTTCCCCGTGTTCGATATCCGGTACTAACCTTTAGCTATACTATATATACTCTGTATACTTGCAGGTTTATTTAGTGATAATAAAAAGTGCATCAATATTGAAAGACATATCAAACCAGTTGGGTGTCTCCCGAGGTCTCAAACCTCCCCTTCTTAGCCGAACCTTCTATCATCACAGGGAGAGGAGCTATGTCTTCAGCCTCCCTTTTCTCCAACAGCTTCCCATCTTCAAGACTCTCCAAATCCTCCTGTTCATCCTCCGGATCCCAATCTTTCTCATCTTCATATATTTCATTATCAAAATCACCAATTGGCAGCCTTTTAAAGAACTTTGGGTTAGCGAGAGAGTTTTGAGAGAACCCCCAGATTCCACCATAGTCCCCTTTTGAGAATGATGCTCCTGGTCTTCATACACCTCATATATATACACCCCGTACCTCCCACCATACATCCCCTGGAGTGACCTTCTATCCCCTCTTCCTCGGTCAAAAGAATAGGATCTTCCCAGTCCCCTGCCCGGCTCCCCACCCCTGACACCTCCAGACCTCCCCCTCCTACTCCAGTAAGTTTGAAAGCCTTCCTCATCCATCTCCACAGCCAAGAAACTTGATGGGGTTTGGTGCCCCGTGCACAGCGGAAGACTTGTACAAAACAAATAAATCAGACACGGATTTATTTGACTGATTATGCGATTAATCAATTCACATGTTAAACAGATAATTGCATGCTAGAACGCAAATAATTCATGCTTAGAAAATATGAATCCTAAACATGATTTCTACTAGTTTACCGATTTTGATTCTCCAAAGAATCGACGATTGCTTGCACCTTCTCCACGATGATCTTCAATACTAGACCACAGATCTTCTGACTGGTTCTCGAACTGTGTCTCGATATCAGGGTGGGTTGATCTTATCAAAATACTAGGACTCGAATAAAAGAAGATAGAAATATCTCACGGAGGAGAGCTGAAGAATTTTCGACCTCCTCTAAAACATAGAGAGGGGGACGAAAATTTCATCTAATAATAATTGTGATTCTGTCTCTCCTTTATTCTCCTATTTATATTAAGTTCATATTGGGCCCAGACAGGGATCTATGGAAGGTTTTGGATATGGGCTCCCCCAATTAGCTTTTTACTAATTAAATTGAACCCACAATTTAATAGAAGCTTATATTGGAATATTACGAGCAGCAACTACAGAAGTAATATTGCACTCCCCATCCAAATCTGAAATTACAAGTAATCCGGGTTTCCATTATTTATATTATTTATTTCCCGGACTTAAGATATAAATGTCCAATAATTAATTAAGTCTGCTATGGACTTAATTAATTAACATCTTATTAATTCCAAGAGTGGACTTAACAAGAAACACTTATTTATTATTCATAGAGTGATAAAACTCCAACTGGCCAGTTTTTCTGAATAATAAAACCTTGTTCGAGCTCCTTTTGAGGACATTATCAAACGAGACTCACCTCGCACACGATTCAACATAATAGCAATCCTAGCACCACCAAATATTAATCACCACTACCCAATATATCAGGATTATTGGGTTGCGAAAAACTCGCACCATTTAATAAGTCAAAGTAGTGCATAATCAATACCGTATGCTCAATGCTAACGTATGTAGATTAAGAAATAGTTATTTATCAAGACCTAGTCTTTCAGTAGATAGCATAAAGACACGTCTTGCTGTTAGATCCATTTAGTGCTATACCACACCAACGTCATCTTATCTAAGTAAGGCTTAGAAATAATCGGACTGACATTGCAACCTTTCATGATAGGTAGTCTAAGCCTATCTGGGTTGTGAAATTCTTCTTTTTCTTTTTCAATGCATTGCATAGAACCGACTGTGTTACCTTAAAGTGGACGACGCCCACAACCAGTCTACAAAGCAAAAGACTTAGACTTTGTTTTCTTCTTATACATTTAAATGTTTATAAAACATCTTATAAATGCACAAGCAAACACAATGTAATAATATACTGATTCTATTCGTGCGAAACTGCTCGAATAATACTGAATCGGGTTAAAAGTGGATTATAGAGTTTTATGTATACAAGCAAGATTCTATTCGAGCGAAACTTGCTCGAAACATGCTTTTCAGTATACCAAACCTAACAATCTCCCACTTATACTCAAAACATGCTTTCGAGTATACCCACTGCCAAAAACTCTCCCACTTATACACAAAGGCATTTTATGTGAAAAATCTGCTTGGTTGTTCTCTGATCATATCTTTTCCACCATAATGTCTTTGTTGCGTACTTGATCTTTAATTAATTTCATCTCTCTATATGATTGCTTAGCTTTAATAGCTCGTGTGTCCCTTGAGTTAGCCTTCACTAGAGTCATACTCCAAATGTAATACTCATAGGCATACTCAAACTTACGATTAAAGCTATTAGGAAGATACTCCTAAGGTAAACACATATTCAGATGATGACTTACTCGATCACTGATTAGTCATAAAACTAACTCAGTGTAACCCCAAGGACATTACATGAATGACTGGTAAACTAGAATATAGCAAATAGTCTTTCTCAAGCACTATGGTATACTCTTTTCCTCAATCAAAGTCATTTGCCATGGTTAATATGATATACGCTTTTCATGCATAAGCACAACTAATATCAAACTTAGTACAAATTATAGCATTCATGAGACAACTATCTCCGAAACTAGTCTCATAATTCTTCTCATAATTCTTGATCTCACTAAACATCAAACGACACTTGACTAGAGACAAGACAATTCCATCTTGAAAGGTATAAACCTTTTCATGGAATTTCTATGCTAAAATGTTCCAAGCAATGTGTAGATATAGGATTCCTAAGAGAATCTCAACATTCATTCTAGCAATCTTAAAAGGACTTAGATGCTCAGAATATAATTAGTTTCTCTTAAATCCTTTATCTTAAACTGGGTAGACAACCAGTTTCCTACGCCAGATGCTAATCTTAGTTGTTTGCAACTTTTGTAGATTTCATCATCGTAGAGTACTAATAATACCATATTTAATGCACTTTCAACTTCTTTGTGCTTACAGCACTGCTATGGGCAAAAGTCAAATTCCAAATATTTGACAATTTTGATAAAACACATATGCTCTGATTTAGATGTTTGCCTAAGACCACGAAGGTCTATATTAGCTTCCAATCATGTGTTTCTTGCCCTTCATTACATATCCATTAGAATGTTCTAGTAGATGATTTTCTCAAGACTTCTATTCATTGAAGGCTGTCTTGACAATCATAATACATAAATTAATAGACAATATGATCGAATAAATCCTGGCACAATGATAACGAGAAGAAAATTCTCCTTGGGCATAACCCATTGTCATTGTCTAGCCATTTGAGATCCACATTTACACTTGCAAAGATACTTGCTCCCACTGACTGACACAGCCTATTGGTAGTATTGCAAGTTTTGTAAAATATGTTGTCTATCTTAGATTGTAATATGGAATCTATCACCTTTTCAAAGATGATTATCCAAATTAACCAATACTACATTATAGTTAAAGGGATTATTTTCAAGTTAATCTAAGACTGAGTCTTACGACACTCTTAGACCCATGAACTTGTTGTGTTCCAGTGGAACGCTCCCACTACGACATGGTTTTTACAATCTTAGGTACTGAAGTTGATTTTATTAGGGCAAAAGTTTCTAATGGTATGACTTCTTGGTAATGTGGAAAATCTGATATCTCTCTCTTTATTTTGAGAGTTATCACGCTGTTAGGCTTGTAGTTCATCTCTTGATCTTCATACAAGAATTATATATTTGAAGATTACAAAACTTATAACCTTACATCATTTGGGACAAACCTTAAAACATGCCTCAGTACACAACTCCAATTTCTTGGACACTTTTCCAACACGTGTTGGAACAATATTACACCTTGAGATGTGCTAGACTAGAGACGCTCTAGTCCACAACTCGTGTTTTGTAGAAGGTACTGATGTTGGTAGTTTCTTTAATGTTTATCCCATCAATGATAAGATTTTAATGAGTACAACTCATCACTTAATCAAACTTGTCTTAGAAAGACTTCGATTCCTTCTTATATAACTATCCCATTCATTAGATGAATGCTTGGATTTGTTAATGGAGATTAGACTCCCACTACTGATCATAACCCTTTGCTCGTCTCCTTATGGTGTAAACCATTGAGACTTGCTAGTCTTTCTATGTTGCACTTCTATAAGTATTCTGAATCTCTTGAAAAATCAAATGATTCTAACTCATAGTGCATCAAACAGACTTTCTCAACTCTCAAGCTATTTAACGAAATGTAAAAATCTTGATAGTCTAGATCAGTTCGAACAATTGCTAAGTATTTTCTTAGCCTTAAGATTAAGAGCCATAAACACTTTATCATTCAATGATTAAGAAGTTGATGTGTTGTTGAATACTCAACCTTGTCGCACTTATATTATTTTAATACTATAATGCCTTAAGCATCAACCATAAAACAACAGTTGAGCATTAATAGCTCCCACTGCAACAAAAACATAACTGGATCAAAATCTCTTACTTAGAAGTTGCATTGTCTTGTAAGTCATTGTCCTTCTATAAAATAGGTCAATCCAACTCACAGAGCATCTTTTCTCGCTTTAAACAAACTTTGATGGCAATTCAGGCTCTCCCATTTCCATATCTAGTCTTTTGTTGAAATGAACTAGGACTTAAGAAAAATGCAGCCTTTATGAATTCGTCATCTATCATGTTACTTTCCTCTAACAGTAATATAACGACTATTAGTCTGAAGATTTTCTACTTTTTAGTTAAACCTTCTTGTAGTCATTTCTTATTACTTTAGGCGATGACTTGTGTGTCAGAAACTATTTGAGTGATCAAAAGATCCTCAAAACATTCTGTCACTCTAGGATATTCCAATCGAATCATCTTGATAGATTCTATTTATATCCATCTTTCATCGTCATTAACCAAGACTTGTCGAGCTACTTAAAGGAAAATAGCTTGACTTTATTCCTCAAAGAGCTTGTCAAGTACATGCATTATGCATTCTCGAACATTCTTCGTGGAATTATGTCAAGGAAATGGAGGACATGAATCATTGAGTATAAATTCCAAGCTTTTAGCGATAAGAATCTTATCCATTTTCGTTTCCGGTCTACATAATTTAGGCATTCGAGTTTACTTTCTTTAAAGATCGCAGACAAATATTAAATGACATAATGAAGATAAGGCAAATAAACTTATTATCACATACTCATGCTCAATACATAATCGCAAATAACCACAAAACAATTATGTATCTTGCAACTGTAAAAATTAAAATTTTGTACCCTCAAGCAGAGGTCAATACGCATTAAAATTTTAGCAATTTTACTGGTCACAACACCGACGAATAGTCCAAAGACCGCAGCACGGCATGGCCGCCAAATGTTGCCTAAGCACGACCATCAGATTTAGCATTACAGAATCTTGTTTCTACAATACACTGCCATAACTATGCTCATGTGCTAATAACAAAACCAAGCTATCTCATAAATTTTGTTTGAACTTCTGAAACTTGTAATTTCTAAGGATTATTGTCCCCACAACATGGGTGGCGATAATATTAGAAACTACTTTCTTAGGGATTATGAACTTGCTATTTCTTAGGATTATTGTCCCCACAGCATGGGTGGCGATTATATTAGAAACTAGCTTCATAAATTTGCAAACCAACCGATGGAGACCGTATACAACGCACTTGTTGTAATCATCACTTAGATATATTTATATGGTTTTTGCATAATTATCACATAAGCAGATAAAGCAGATAATCCACTTAAATTAGATAAACACCAAATAAACAAATAAATCCATTTAATGCATGGCATTTAAACACACATGATAATTATCAAAAATTATTTAATCTAGTCAAGGGAGAATCAATTAAATAATTAAGTTTTATCGTGGATAATGGTTATCCAAATTCATTTAGGATTTATCAAGATAGTGTTGACTATCTAAATCCATTTAGGATTATTCTAGATTTTATTTCGATAAAATCAAATCCTACAATTCAAGATAACGTTGATCTAGGATTATCATTATTTAAATCGTACTAGGATATTACTAGATAGAAACAATTCCATCATAATCCATAAGATAAAAATAAAATCCTATCAACCAAGATTTATACAAATCTTAATTCTATTTAGAATAGACATCTAGAATATATCAAATATTACTTAGGAGTTCTTAGATAAATAAATTCATCTAAATCCAATTAAATAAGAATTTTCTTATATATATCTTTATCCTAATCTATCTAGGATATAAATCCAAAATATAAGGATAACTTGGATTAATGCTTATTTTAATCCATCTAGGATTTGTCTTAATAGAATTAAATCTATTCAAATCCATAGGATAAAAATAAATTAATATTAATATTAATCCTAATCCATCTAGAATTTTTTAGGAGTAATCAATATAAATCCATAGAATTAGATAATATTATATTATAATTATTCAAATCTATCCAAGAATTTATCTAGGAACAAATCCATATAAATTTATAAGATAAGAATAAAATATTATATTATCACTATCCAAATCTATCTAGAATTTATCTATGAATAAATTCATATAAACTCATAGGATGAGAATCAAATAATATTATCATTATCTAAATCCAACTAGGATTTATCTAGTAATAAATCCATACAAATCCATAGGAAATAGATAAAAATTAGATTGTCATTTTCCAAATATAACTAGGATTCATCTAGGAATAAAATCCATATAAATCCATTAAATAAGGAAAGAATCTAATTAATCCATGATTTAATTCATAATTAAATCTCATATAATATATAAAAAATCACAAAAGATATATTCAAATCTTATTTCTAAATTAATCTTGAATTATTTCCAAAATTGAATCCAAGGATTTGGAAATCCTAATCAAATTTGGAAAGCGAAGTCTCGGGACAAGACGTTGTGACGTCGCGTGGGAAAAACCCCAACCCCAACGCTGCACTCCAGCCGCCTCACGGAGGCTGCCAGTGCTCCTGCGTCGACTTCGCCGCTGCTTCTTCCTTTCCGGCGCTGCTGCGTTTCTGCTCGCTGATCGCCTGCCCGGCGTCGCAGCTTGCTGCCAGCACCCAGTCAAGACAGCCCCAACCTGAGGGCCTGGGCATCCTTCTCTCCGTCGGACTCCCACTGCTCCGCAGCCGCTGCTGCTACCCAGAACTCCGCTGCCGTCGCGCTTGCAGATCGCCGCCGCAATCGTGCAGCTGCGTCGCTGCTCTCGCTGCAGCAGCTGGATCATGTCAAGGCTGCGAGCCCGCCGAACGGATGCGGTTATACCCGCGAATCCAATTTCAATTTACGTGTAATATTATGTATCACAAATTATTTGGTCAAACCACCCATTAGGTAATGATTACAAATCTTGAGAATTAATTCTCATAAACACATCTACACGTAAAAGAGACGCCAGGGATTCACGCCGCAATTAAGAGATATGCAATCATTAACTTTGATTCCACAATTAGAGAATTAAATTCCTTCGCACTCCTACGTCCTTGTGTTCGAACAAACAAACAAACTCAACACACCGACAAGAAAAACATGCATTCAAGCAATTCACATAACATGAAATTAATCCACATAATCAGAGCCAAAAATTGGCTCTGATACCAATTGATGGGGTTTGGTGCCCCTTGCACAGCGGAAGACTTGTACAAAACAAATAAATCAGACACGGATCTATTTGACCGATTATGCGATTAATCAATTCACATGTTAAACAGATAATTGCATGCTATAATGCAAATAATTCATGCTTAGAAAATATAAATCCTAAACATGATTTCTTTTAGGGTTACCGATTTTGATTCTCCAAAGAATCGACGATTGCTTGCGCCTTCTCCACGATGATCTTCAAAACTAGACCACGGATCTTCTGACTGGTTCCCGAACTGTATTTCGATATTAGGGTGGGCTGATCATATAAAATACTAGGACTCGAATAAAAGAAGACAGAAATTTCTCACGGAGGAGAGCTTAAGAATTTTCGAGCTCCTCTAAAACTAAGAGAGGGGGACGAAATTTCATATAATAATAATTGTGATTTTGTCTCTCCTTTATTCTCCTATTTATATTAAGTTCATATTGGGCCAGACAGGGATCTATGGGAGGTTTTGGATATGGGCTCCCCCAATTAGCATTTTACTAATTAAATTGAACCCACAACTTAATACAAGCTTATATTGGAATATTACGAGCGGCCACTATAGAAGTTATATTGCACTCCTCATCCAAATCCGAAATTACAAGTAATCCGGGTTTCTATTATTTATATTATTTATTTCATGCACTTAAGATATAAATGTCGATTAATTAATTGAAGTCTGATATGGACTTAGTTAATTAACAACTGATTAATTCCAAGAGTGGACTTAGCAAGAAACACTTATTTATTATTCATAGAGTGATAAAACTCCAACTGGTCAGTTTTTTGAATAATAAAACCTTGTTCGAGCTCCTCTTGAGGACATTATCAAACGAGACTCATCTCGCGCACGATTCAACATAATAGCAATCCTAGCACCGCTAGATATTAATCACCACTACCCAATATATCGGGATTTTTGGGTTGCGAAAAACCCGCACCATTTGATAAGTCAAAGTAGTGCATAATCAATATTGTATGCTCAATGCTAACGTATGTAGATTAAGAAATAGTTATTTATCAAGACCTAGTCTTTCAGTAGATAGCATAAAGACACGTCTTGCTGTTAGATCCATTCAGTGCTATACGACACCAACGTCATCTTATTTCGGTAAGGCTTAGAAATACTCGGACTGACATTGCAACCTTTCATGATAGGTAGTCTAAGCCTATCCGGGTTGTGAAATTCTTCTTTTTCTTTTGCAAAACATTGCATAGAACCGACTGTGTTACCTTAAAGTGGAAGACGCCCACAACCGGTCTACTAAGCAAAAGACTTAGACTTTGTTTGCTTCTTATACATTTAAATGTTTATAAAACATCTTATAAATGCACAAGCAAACACAATGTAATAATATACTGATTCTATTCGTGCGAAACTGCTCGAATAATACTGAATCGGGTTAAAAGTGGATTATAGAGTTTTACGTATACAAGCAAGATTCTATTCGAGCGAAACTTGCTCGAAACATGCTTTTCAGTATACCAAACCTAACAAAACTCCCATTTATCCCCTCATCTCCTGGAATAACCTCAGACTCCAGATTATGTTTTACTATTTGTGGGTCAACTTTGGGATCATCTTTGGGATCCTCTTCACTATCTATATGTTGACCGCATCTCAAAGAAGGACGGGGCCACTATTTGTTGCGGGGGCTTGATTACGGCGATTGCTGAACACACCTTGGCATCCCAACCACAGACTTCACTCCGGGCATGGGTGAGATGTTCATCACTTATGAAGTACTTTTTGCGGTAGGGTTTTTGAAGACCGAATCAAATGGCCAAGCGTTCTTTCTCCAATTGGAGCGGGATCACTTTCCCATTCCAATCCCATATTTTACTAAGGTCGATACGTGGGACAACAAGTCCAATTTGAAACTCGACACCGCTGCCCACCGGAGAGCCATTGAGGCTAACCCTGTTCAAGGGGAATTCAAGAAGAGGAACATGCCGTTGCGCACCCCCATCTTCGACCCGGAGGAGGACTCCGCCTTCGCCGCCATTGATCAATACCACGGGGGCGGAGAGCATTCACATGCTCAAGGAATTGGGGCACCGCCGCAACAAGAAGAAGAAGAGGAGGTTGAAGGCCACCGTCGACGAGGAAGGCCGGATCCTCAAGAAGAGTTCCAAGCCGGCACTTCTGCCCAACTAGGAGGGATGTTCTCCTATGTGAAATACATGTCCAACACTTGGGGCAACCGTTGGGTGGAACAACAACAAGTCAATGCCTTCAATCAACAAGGTTGGGAGGCGCAAGGCGATTGGCGGGCGGCGGAGCAAGATTATTTGGAGGCTCAAAGGCTTGCGGATGTGCAACAACGTCAACAAATCGCCGAGCTCCAAAGGATGGCCACCGAGGCTAGAGAGGAGCGCCAAACTATGAGGGGCGACATCACTTATCTCATTGGCGCTTTTGAAGACCTCAATGCCCGTTTCCCTCTTCCCCAAGAATGATGAAGTCAAGATCATGACTTTAAATGAGCACTTGTATCATTTGTTTTTGGTTCAAGACAATTTGGCTTTTATTTTTTGACAATTTTTGTTTAAGTTTTTTAGTACCTTTTGGTTAAATTTTTTGTTTTTGTGTTGTTGGAAATTTTCGCATGTTTCTGGACTCTCGCCAGCGACTGCTGTTGTGCCCACAGCGGCCCGTAGGCCAATCTCCGGAACGATTCTGATGCTTTGCAGCGACCGCTGGTGGGCGCCCAGCTACCGCTGCCCTATTGCAGTTTCCAACGCGATTTGCGAATTCTTCGAATTTTCGCCCCGTGCAGCCACTACGCGAAATTTTCAAGGTACGTTTTCTTTAAGTAGTTTACTCACGTCCTTACCGACTCTACAAACTTATTTTACACTTTGTTGTAAATAAGTTTGGGGGGATGAAGTGGTGGACCGTGAGTTTAGATTTTTGTTTTTAGGGCTTTAGATTAAGTTTTTGTTTTAAAATTCAAAAGGTGAATCCATGTCATGAACTTAGCATGAAGAGCTTAGAAACATGCATGCTTAGGGACACATTACACTGAGTTGCCAATGATATTTAATTCCATCCATGTTTAAGTATGGCTTGACGTCTTAATTTGATGGTTTGGTGAAAAGGTGCATAATTAGTAAATTGCTTGTTCGCCTTGTGAGATTTGAGCCTAAATTCTTTCTTGTGTGATTTATCTATATTCATGTATATGTTTCTAGAACTTTCTCCTAGTCTGCCTAAGTTTACATAGTGTTTAAGTTGATTTAGGAGGATGTTAGGCCATCTTTTCTTAGCTACTTTTATACCCAAAATATTCGACCCTCTCAAAAATTTACCCTTTGGAGCTAACTTTTGAGCCTTTAAGCCTATTCTTTGGAAGCCAAATAAATGAGGACAATTCCTTGGGTTTGTTAGCTTTTGATATCTTTTGTAAAGGAATTGGAGTGATAAGGAGGAAAGTATAAAAAAGTAGTGTGCTTAATACAGAGAAGTACAAGTTATGAAATAGAAAAAATCAAAATATGTGCTTGGAAGTGAGTTGAAGGAGAAAAATAAGTGTTAAAAGTGTCTTGAGTTTTAGAAAAGTGGAGTCCTTTTAACTCTACTTGGGATATCTTTATTTTTGAGTCACTTTTTAGCCAAATATTCATCACCTACCAAAGAGTCTACATTACAATAAAAAATAAAGACATTTCGGACTTTTGATGCTTAATTACATCTAGTAGATGAGGGATTAGACTTTGAGCAAACCTACGGTAAACATTGCATGATGCATGATTTGAGTGCTTATACACTTAACCTTTTTACACTTTGAGAGTGAGACAAAGAAATCACTTCCCATCTTTGGAAGTTTGACACATGTGAGTGCATGAATTCAAGGTGTTCCACGAGTTAGTAATGAAAATGCACTAATAAGCCTTGCTTGATTTGATTGCGTCAGTTTATGCTTAATCTATTCTTCCATCTTTTGAGGCAATTACGACGTCTAGTCCTTGTGCATTCCGTGCGTCTATTTCGTATCTTTATTGTTTTGTTCGAAGACAAACATGTATGTTTGGGGGAGTTGATATGCTCGGATTTTGCACTGTTTTAAGGCCTTTATTTGGTCCGTTTTTAATGTCAAAATCACAATTCATGTCCATATTTTGCATATTTTCTCTATTTTGGTATTTTGACGTGTTTTGTGAGATTTGTGCATATTTGAGCCTAAAAAGACAGGAAAAGGTCGAAATTGGAAATCTGGAGCATTCGAGATGCCCAGCACTCCACTGCAACATGCACAACGACCGCTGGAGCCCAGTGACCGCCAAACCAGTAGCGGTCCGCTCCGGAGAAAGTTGTGCTGAAACGAAGAACACGCCTAACGGCCGCTGGGGAGTTTGCAACGACCGGTCGAAGAGTTTTCGAAGCTACGGGATTATTCACAGCAATCGCTGCAACACAGTGTAGTGACCGCTATCCAAGAGGCATAGGCTACGGATCATTGTGCAGCGACAACTGGCCAAGGTGCAGCGCCCGCTGTGAAAACGCGGAACACGAATTTAACTTACTTTCTCCCCAATATTTACCAAACTTAAAACGGCACTGTTAATGGAGATTGAGGACTTTTCATGGGTCTTAGAAGCTTTTAGAAGTTACAGATCTAGGATTGACAACCCTAGTGTTAGTAATCTACGCTTGTACGGCATGGGCATAAATTATGTGACTCGTCCTATCGAAGTATAAACTGTGCTAGGGTCTTGTAGTTGGAATTTGTATAACCATAACTGTGAACGCACATCCCTGGAATTCTCTTATCACTCATATTTTATCTCTTTAATAATTTGCAATTAGTTGTTTTATTGTTTTCAAACTGTTTCTTGTTTTCAAAATCTCCAAAAACTTTCGGTTTTCCAAATAGTGAACGAAGCTTAGTAGAAGGTAGTCAGTCTGTGACTTTATTCCCCGTGTTCGATATCTGGTACTGACCTTTAGCTATACTATATAATCTCTATATACTTGCAGGTTTTTAGTACTAATAAAAAGTGCATCAGCTGACACTGTCACCTTATGTATCCATACTTTATATTGTTCATTCTCAAATTATTTCTCTCATTATCCATCTATGTTCGCAGTTCCCTGAAGTTCATATCTGGGTTGTTTAGGTTATCGTTGACACTAAAATAATACAACATTGATTTAGTTTGGAACCTCTTATGGGTCCGCCACTGGACCCACCATATACGCTTCTTTTTTGCACTCATTTTGGAAAAATGACACTCCTTCCGTTCCAATAAAGCGTGATTCAAATTATTAATTTCATACGTGTGTTCTGATCAGGTTTTGGTGTAGTGTAAAAAATTATCCAGCTTATTTTAGATTACGTGGCTCTTTATAAACTGTTACTCCCTCCGTCTGCCATTAGGAGTCCCGGTTCACTTTTACATCAAATGGTATGTTGACCACGCTTTACTCTTAACTCATTCTTCTCACGTATTACTATTATATAACTAATATATAAAATGTGTCCCATATTCTGCTATTTTTTCCATCCACTTTCTTTTGTATTTTCTAAAACTCGTGTCGAATTTAAATGCGACTACTAATGGCGGATGGAGGAGTATTATTAATACGTTTTCGAAGCGAATGACATACTTTGGAATTAACAACACCTGATACTTGAAATTATATTATGAAAATTTTTTGGTTAGTTTTATGGTTAATAATATAGTATTAATTTAACTATGCATGATTCGAAATAATTTAACTAAACATCGCGAAGCTTTAGTTTGGTTGTATACAATTCATGACATTGCTCTTCAACATACGGACAATAGTTTGGGTACTCAAATCATAGCTATTCTTTTTCTTTTTCAAAATGCTCAATGTGACATTATCGATTATGTGATGTATTTCTCAATTAGTACACCATTAATTTGTAGAAATTTTACTTTATAGCCACTTCATTATTTAAATCTTGATTTTAAAACAAATATTGGAATTTATCGCCGTTAGTATGCATAGGTTTACCTCACCAGATTTGGCAGTTTTGCTATTTTTACTAGGTTGTTCCTTCCAGAATTTGCCTAATTTGCCATTTTTACTAAGTTTTTCCTTCCAGGTTGCAAATTCATATTGATGTATTATGTATATACCTCAAGAGTTTTTTAGAAAACTCAACGTTGCACGTAGTGGTTTGAGTTGGAAAATGTAAAAACTAAATTAACTTGGGCCCCACCCAACCACACAAATAAGAATATTTATGGAGTCGGTCAATTGTCAACTAAGAGATGCATTTAATTTTCATAACAAAGTAGGTTCATATATTTATAATAGACAGAGGGAGAACTTCCAAATCACTAAATCTAAGTTTCGCAGACCTCATTAATTTTATTATATTTAGTGGATTTTGTGTCGTTTGCGTACCACTGAAATTATAACTTACTCAATTGAATGGCTAAAAACTTTTGAGCCATACATGAACTATATGTTGTGCACGATTTATACATGTAACTGTCTGCTAACAATATATTCTGAATGGAACAACGAAAACATGATCGCGTGCGTGTCACTTTAATTATATAATGTTATTGATTTGATTTGATGTAATTTTGATTCGATTTGATTTTATTTGATTTAGTCAATATGTATTTAATTAATTCATTTATTAAAACTAAATTTAAAATATTATTAAAATAATAAAGGTTAAAGGTTAAATTAAATTTTAATATATTAAACTAATGAAACGTAAATGACTAGTAGTTCATCTTCAATTGCTTATAGCATCATAATCCAAAATCAAGATTAAATCTTCACCCTTAGATTTTAAAATGAGTTGATGAAATTAAATCTTACGAATCTCAATAAATAGTAGACAAAATATCAACAAAAGGGTAAGATCGTCATTTTGTTATCATATCATAATTTTCGTGTTTTTTTTTATATTAACATGACATGAGTATTTTAACACAAGTACACGAAAATATCAATCCAGTTATTGAGATTTCACATGCATTATATTGAGATTTTACATGCATAATATTGAGATTTTATATGCATTATATTGAGATTTCGTCAAATCATCAACATACACGAAAATTGAAATAAAAATCATCAAATTTCACCATCCTATCATAATTTTCGTGTTTTTTTTTATATTAACATAGTGTATTACAAATATCAACACAATGGCATTAGTATTTCAACACAAGTACACCAAAATATCAATCCAGTTTTATTAAGATTTCACATGCATTATATTGAGATTTTACATGCATATTATTGAGATTTTATATGCATTATATTGAGATTTCGTCAAATCATCAATATATACGAAACTGAAATAAAAATCATCAAATTTCATCATCCGAACATCGTTGGAACATATGCAATTGATATCTCGTTAGAATCCTTATAAATTACCTTTAATTTGATATATTTTTTGCAAAAAAATAATTTAAATTGAGTGAGTTACGTAAATTTAAAGTTTTAGGATAATTTTAATAAGAGGAGATTGACATTAATACCCTTTAATTTTATTTAATTATTATTTAAATTTAAAATATAATACAACATTAAATCAATCACTAGATCTCCTAATCTAATGGTTAAAAATTAACCCTAATTTTGAATTGCTATTTAGTTACCAATTGATCACCTCTCATTACTAAGTACACGTATAATTATTATTTATTAAATATCTTTTCAATTGTCTTAAATATCTTATTTATTAATTATATAATGTTATTGGCAAAGATGCATGATAGAATTTGGCTATCAGAGATCCTCTATGGCACGAAATCAACCTTTTATTGTTTATTCAACAAATATTTTAGGTTATATTTATTTAGTTTGTACTACGTACTAAATTACAGTGTCTAATGTATACTGATTAAGCTTGTAGTTTATGTTGCTTGTATTTGGTACTAGTTTTTTCTATTGTGTTTCTAATTATTTTGATTGAGTTTTTAATACTCCATCCATCCGTCCTACAATAATATGCACTTTTCGTTATGCACGAATTTTAATGTACAGTTGGTAAATTAAGAGAGAAGTAAAAAGAAAAAGTAATTAAAGTATTATTAGTGGAGAATGAGTCTCACTTCATTAGAGATAAAAGACTTTTTAAATTTAGAAAGTGTATATTCTTGTGGGACGGACTAAAAAGGGAAGAGTGCATATTCTTGTAGTCCGAAGGGAGTATAAGTTAATTGAGTTTCACATATGGTGGTTTAGTTTCTAATGTATGTTGATTATGTTTCTAATATGTTGATTGAGTTTTAATATGCGTTGTTGTATGACTATGTTGATTGCATTGTACGAATGTGATGATTGAAATATATAGTTGTATTGATTGTGTTGCATGTAGTGTTGATTCAATTGCATGGTTGTGCTCAATGATCCTATGCATGCTAATTTTACTCGATCAAGTATGGATCAGTATAAAGATTAAACATGGATCAACTTACAACGCAATCATGGGCGGAGCTACGGTGGGCAAGGGCCCCCCAGCCATTTGAATGTTTGCTATAGTGTATATATTCATTAACTTTGTTCATAAGGTTCGATAGCACAATTGGCAAGCCATTTTGGCTATTAGTTAATGTGGTAGGGCAGGAGGTGCGTGGTTCGATTCTATCCCACGCCTTCTTTTTTAAATACTTGCACAATGTACAAATTTCATGTCAAATCATTTTACATATGAGCATATATATCCAACGACTTTTAAAATTTATTTTTACCTAATGCCAAATATTTCTTGCCCACTGTTCATTTCATGTCAAATCATTTTACATATGTGATATATATATCCAATGACTTTTAAAATTTATTTTTACCCAATGCTATATTTCTAGTTCATAACTTTCAATGGTCATAGGTAAAACATTACAAAGTGCTTATATCAATTATTGTCAATTAGTTAAAATTTGCTTGATATGCATTTATTTCTAAAATTTAAATGATTGAAAAAAGGCAAACCATAAAAGGGTCTTCTTCTGACTAGTTTTGATGGAAAAGTCATATATAGATAGTTAGATATCTACAACTATTAAGAATGGTAGAGCTAAAAAAATTTTCTTCTTGGGCCCCCCACTCCAAAATTCATGGCTCCGCCACTGAACGCAATATAGATCATTATACAGATCTTGTATTCGCATGTTAATTTCACGAGATTTAGGAGAGAGATTAAATTTTAGGTAAAGTAAGAGACGGTTGGAAAAAGTAAGAGAGAGGATCGGAAAATAAAATATCAAAATATAATGGAATGAGTGATCTGTAAGGTTAGTATTGGTTGAAAACTTTCCTTTTTTGAACTTAGTCTATTTTTCGTGAATGGACCAAAATGAGAAAACTTGTCTATTTCTCGTGGACGGATGAAGTAAAAGGTAATACTATCTCGTAGTACAAAAATTACGATAACAATAACAATAAAGATACTTAAATATTCTATTCATGGGCCGCACTGCACTTTTTATCCCATCTCTTAACTAAGAGACAACATTTGCAGTCCTCCATCTCTTAACCATTTCATACCTTAACTATTCATTCAATTTCATTTTTTATTTTTATTTCCAACAAATTGAATTAATATTTCATTGAAATATTAAATTAATACTAATAATACATAAAATCATTAAAAACCACTAAATTTACAACATCCGAAAATACGAAAAATACATAATTGAAATCCTAATATTACAATTTATTGATGCATTTGCTCAAATAGATCCACGAATGGATTAAATTTGGAAGAAGAATAATGTTTTGAGATGAAGAATGTAGAGTGTTTGAGTGAGAATAGAGAGTTTTTTTATGGTGAATAATTTTAGGGAATGATTTGATATTTACAGAAGTGACTAGGGGCTTAAAAAAAATATTAAAAAAATTAAAATATTGGAAAAAAATGGCTATAAACAGCTAGTATTTTTGGGGAATTTTTTTTTTTTACTGAATTTAAAAAAAATGTTTTTCAACAGATATAAACGACGCCCACTCGCCGCGAGTGGGCGTCACGAATGCACGGGAGCTCGCCAGCCTCCTCTCCACGGAGGGACACGGGACGAGATGGAGTACCTGCATCGCCGCCTCGATACTGTCTCGCCGAGACAAGAACAAGCCTGCATCGAGACAGCGAAGCGGACGCTCTTAATAAAACATAGAAGAACCACATAAATATTTGATCATAAAAGCTATATAGCACGTTGATCATAAATGTGTATTACTTTGGATTCATGACCATAAATTATCATAAATATTTGATAGATATTTTCATAATGGAAAATGGTCCCATGCCAAATTCATATGCTTTAGTAAGTTATATTTTGGTAAGTAATTAGTGATTGATGTTAATTGCAAAAGTTAGGTGTATCAACTAGAAATAGACAACTGAGAACGAAATTACGGTTCAATATGACTCACAAGCAAAATAAAAAAACTAAAATGACACATTTCTTAGCCGACACGAAATTTTAGGAGTTATTGGTTAAAGTGTTTAATTGGAGAGAGAAAATGTGGGTGTAAGTATTAAAGTAGAGAGATAAAAAAAGATGGATATTTTAATAGGAGTGAGAAAAAGTGGTTGAGTGTATTAATTAGAGAAAAAAATTACTTAAAAAGGAAATGTGTCATCTTAGTTGGGACAAACTAAAAAGGAAAACATGTCATTTTAAGCGGGACGAAGAGAGTAATACAACTGTAATACTATCATTTAATAATATTAAAAAATAAAATGAAATAGGAACGCCTCATAAATACATATCTTCTATTTGTAATAATTGTTCCCTAATTGATAGCATGAAAACATACAAATACTATATTTCACATCAACATTTCAAAATATGATCAGTTGCAATTAATTTGGTTTGTTATGTTTAAACATAAACCTTGCCCAAATCCTTGGCCATGTTTCTAAGCTGAAACTTCTGAACTTTTCCGGTGGAAGTCTTGGGCAGCTCCGGCTTGAAGACGACGGTTCTCGGCACCATGTAAAGCGGCAGTCTTGCCTTGCAGAATTCCCTGATCTCCTTCTCCGTGGGCTTTTCAGCCGCGCCCTCCTTGAAGCTCACAAATGCGCACGGCGTCTCCCCCCAAAAGGCGTCGGGACGGGCCACAACGGCCGCCTCGTTGATGGCCGGGTGGGCGTAGAGGACGGCCTCGACCTCGACACTGCTGAGATTCTCGCCACCGCAGATGATCACGTCCTTGGACCTGTCCTTGACCTCCAGGTAGCCGTCGGGGTGCATGACCCCGACGTCTCCCGTGTAGAACCAGCCATTGTCTCTCATGCTCTTCTTGGTCCCCTCTTGGTCTTTCAGGTATCCTAGCATGACGCTTCCGCCGCGCAGCACGATCTCCCCCATTGTGACCCCGTCCCTCGCCACGCTCTTCCCTGTGTCCGGCTCAACGACGTCCATTTCTCCGAACGCCACCGTCCTCACTCCTTGCCTTGCCTTCAGCTTTGCCCTCTCCGTCCCTGCCATTTCTTACCATTATACTGGTGGCGAAATAAATAAAAAGCGAATATAACAATATCACCCATAAAGTATAAATAGATAAGTGAAAGTCTGGAACTACTATCTAAGTTACTATTCCTAATATGAACATGGTATCCGAGTGAGTCGCTAAGCGTGGATTAAAATTAACTTATCTACCATTATATCTGGACTAAAGCTGAAAATTGATTGACTCCAAAAATATTATAGTCCCCAGTCCCGGAAAAATAGGCTAATTGGGGTGACATGGATTTTAATTTGTAATAGGTAAAGTAAGAGACACGGGAAAAAAATAGTTGAAATAACGTAGTGGATCAAGGTGCCTATACATGATAAATTAAAAAGAGAATGAGAAAAAATTTCCATATGTAAATATGACTTATTTTTATAGAACGGGAGGCTAAAGGAATTCAATCTATTTCTATGAGACAAATCGAGTAGTATACTTTATCGGTATTAAAAAACTGAAACCTTTGTTTAGTAGATTACTACTACCACTAATACTAATTTATTGAAACCATTTTATAAGTATTGTAGACTACTCCTCCTAATATTAATTGATTTTAGAAATGAACTCTATCAATTTCTAACGTATATAAATTTAATCACGAGTATATAACTATTATAAATTGTTCCACCTACCACTTAATTGATCCCACTCCTTTTTCCACGCGCAGCTCACCACCAAACCCCCAGTCTCCGTCAGACCATACCCGTGGCTGACAATGAACCCCAGCGCCTCTGCCCGCCCCAGCACCGCCGCCGGAGGCGGTGCTCCGGCTGTCATAATGTGAACAGCCGACTTCAACGGCTTTGTCCTCGGATGGTTGGTGAGCATGCTGAGCACAACCGGGGCGCCGCACATGTGCGTCACTCCGTACTTGTCAATGGCCTCGTACACGGAGGGCGCGTCAACGCGGCGGAGGCAAACGTTGACGCCCCCGACCGCGGCCATACCCCACGCATAGCTCCACCCGTTGGCATGGAACATCGGCAGCGTCCACAGGTAGACCGGCTGCTTGGGCACGGACCAGTCAAGCAGCGAGTCCACCGACATCAAGAAGGCGCCACGGTGGCAGTGCACCACCCCCTTTGGAGACGAGGTGGTCCCCGATGTGTAGTTGAGGGTGATTGGGTCCCACTCGCTCAGCGGCCTCAGCCACTTGAAATCCTCGTCCCCGCCCTCCACCATGTTCTCGTAGTCGATGCAGCAGTCCACCGAGCAGCTATCGCAGGCGTCGTCGCCTACGAGGACTAAGGTCGGGCGGTGGAGATGGGGAGGGAGGAGCGAGACGGCCTCGTGGACGAGGGACTCGGACTGACAGTCGGCGAAGATGAGCTTGGAGCCGCTGTGCTGGAGCAAATTGGCGATGGCGTTGGCGTCGAGGCGGAGGTTGATTGTATTCAAGATGGCTCCGGCCATGGGGACGGCGAAGTGTAGCTCGGACATGGCCGGAATGTTGGGGGCGACGACCGAGACAACGTCGCCTCGCTTGATGCCGAGGGAGGCGATGGACGAGGCCAGCTTCAGGCATCTCTTATACATCTCGGACCACGTGCGGACCGTGTCGTTGTAGAGAATGGCGGGGCAGTCTCCATAGACGACCGCGGCTCGTTCGAGATAGTTTATCGGTGTGAGAGGGGTTGCATTTGCTGCTCTTCGCTGTTGTAGCTTTGTCTCTCGAGGCATCACTGCTGCGGGTGATGCCTTATTGGAGACGGAGTATGAGAGTGAAGCTCTGATGATGGTTCTGCTTAGGGCTGGGTAGGTACGATATACCTTACACCTCTGCTTCTGCCATTGCAAAGCTGGGTTATGCTGGAAGAGGGAGGAGGAGGAAGAAGCGATTGAAGAGTATTGAGTGTGTGAGAGAGTCTTCATGATTGAATGTGATTTTCTGTTTTGGACAACAACTGCCTCTGCATACAGTTTATTAATAGCGAGGCAGACTATGTGAAGGGTAGAAATGTAAATTCCTAGCATGTATGGCATTGAATATGCTCTACCTGCCCACACTACTACAACCAAAACAAATTACCAAAATTAAATACTGGTGAATATGACATCTGGTAAATAGGAGTTCTAATTTGCGAATCGAAATTTTGTTTTTTAGCCACAAATTTATATGAAATGAGGGACTAATTAAAATGACTCTGTGCCCTTTATTTGTGAAAAGGACAATCATCTAAAAACACCCTTAATTGAGGTATTACATGTTCCAGACAAGCATACAACTTTTATTGTTATGTTTGGGACAAAAGTCGGTATTTTTGAGGTAGTTACGTTTTTCTAACAATCTTAAGAGTGTTTATGAACATAAAGAAAAATTAAATAAGAATGAATGTAATATTCCCAAGGCCGATGGGGTGGGGCTTTTAATAAAATGATGGCACAATGTATCCTCTAGCAACTCTCACATGATCAAATTTAATTGGGATTCTCAAGTGGAAAAGTTGGACCGTAGAACCTTATACATCCTATACACTTCTTAATCTGCTGACACGTGTCTTATACTTGAATAATAGAAAAATAGTTTATATGTGTCACTTTTAAAAATTGAATCAGTGAATCTATGAAGCTACTAATTTAAAATTCAACTGGTCAATTTTATAATCTATGAAGACCTCAATCACCCAATTTTATAATCTAGTAGATAATATAAATTAATCAAATCTTTATCTTTTAATTATAAAAATCACTGAAAGGGTGGTATTGGAAGTGTCAATTTGCAACAATTATTTACTTTCTAAAATCATGCAACTTAATTATGGATTGAGATTTCATAATATGCATCTGAATCCATCGTGAATTACCGGCGATCGTTTCTCAATTATTATCTTGTATTGCACTACCTTCCCTCGATGGAGAATTCAACTACTCCCACACATACAACCGATTCTTCGAACACCAATGGAGGATATAACCAACCCTGCACCCAATTCTTCCCTCTGTATAAGTGGGAGAATTAGACATAGTGCACATTTTTTTTGTATACTCGAAAGCTGTTTTGAGTATAAGTGGGAGATTATTAGAGTTTATATACTAGAAATCACCTTTCAAGTGATTGAATACTGTTAAAACTCTTATTTTATTTTCCAAATGAATAAACAGATTATTTTTATCATAATGTTGTTATGTTTTACATTTAATGGATGTTTATTACATGTTTAAATGTATAAGTAACTTAACAAAGTCTAAGTCTTTGTTTTAGTAGACCGGTTGTGGGCGTCGTTCACTTTAAGGTAACACGGTCAGTTCTAAACAAAGAAAAAGAAGAATTTCACAACCTAGATAGGCTTAGACTACCTATCGTGAAAGGTTGCAATGTCAGTCCGATTATTTCTAAGCCTTACTGAAATAAGATGACGTTGGTGTGGTATAGCACTGAATGGATCTAACAGCGAGACAGTCTTTATGCTATCTACTGAAAGACGAGGTCTTGTAAATTGTCATTTCTTAATCAATGTACGTTAGCATTTAGCATACGATATTGATTATGCACTACTTTGACTTACCAAATGGTACGGGTTTTTTGCAACCCAATAAGCCACATATTGGGTAGTGGTGATTAATATCTAGCGGTGCTAGGATTGCTATTATGTTGAATCGTGCGCGAGGTGAGTCTCGTTTGATAACATCCTCAAGAGAAGCTTGAAATAAGGTTTTATTATTCGGAACCTAGCTAGTTGGAGTTTAATTACTCTATGAATAATAAATAAGATTTTCTTGTTGAGTCCTCTTTTGGAATAAATAAGATATTAATTAATTAAGTCAATAGCAGACAATAATTAATTAATGGATGTTTCTATCTTAAGCGCGGGAAATTAATATCAAGCAATGGAAACCCGGAGTACTTATAATTTCGGATTTGGATGGGGAGTGCAATATTACTTCTGTAGTGGCTGCTCGTAATATTCCAATTATAAGCTTATATTAAATTGGGTTTAATTTAATTAGTAAAAAGCTAATTGGAGGAACTCATATCCAAAGCCTTCCATAGATCCCTGTCTGGGCCCAATATGTGACTTATTATAAATAAGAGAATAAAGGAGACAGAAAATACACTTGTTTTAATCTAAAATTTTCATCCCCCTCTCTACTTAGAAGAGGGACAATTTTCTCTCATCCGAGGGAAAGGATTTCCGTCTTCTTTATTTAAGTCATAGTACACTGGTGAGATCAGCCCATCCTGATATCAGTTTACAGTCCGGGAACCAGACAGAAGATCCGTGGTTTTGTACTAAAGATCTTCACGTGGAGAAGGCGCTAGCTATCTTCGATTCTTTGGAGAATCATCAAGGTATAATGGCTAAACCGTAGAAAAGCATGTTTTAGGTTTCAATTAATTTAAAACATGTTTTATCTGAGTTATGAGCATGATACATGTGATAATTACGTGAATAGAATTTGTCTAAAAATCTGCTAAATAGATCAGAATTATTATATAATTGATTTATGTGAGCGCTTCCGCTGCCAGCCCCTTCAACATTGTATACAACAATTTTTCTCGGCCAGCAATATCTAACACGCTACTGTGTAGCATTTATAATATTGCTGTGTAGCGTTTATAATATTGTTGTATATGTGGTGTCACGGTGTCACTTTAAGAGGTATTGTAATTGCGTGTAATATATGTTAAGTGTATTTAATATATGTTGATTAAATTTTTAATACTATATGTTAATCGAGTTTCTCATATGGTGGTTGAGTTCGAATTTTCATATGTGTTGTATGCCTATATTGATTGTATTAATACGAATTGTGATGATTGAATTATATAGTTGTGTTGATTGTATTGTCAGTTCTGTCAATTGATCAATTGCATGGTTGTGCTCAATGATCCTATACATGCTGATTTTAAGCGATCAAGTATGGATCAGTAGTATATAGATTAAGCACAGCTTAACATGCAACACAAACAAGATGATCCAAATAACAATGCATCTAAATTCAGAAATGCATCCAAATCTTAGTCCTAGGATTAGGTGATCTAAGAGTCAATAATTAACCTAAAATCACGGAAGATCATTATTAATCAGTTTTAGGTCATTTTATAAAATTTGGGTTTGATGTCAATTTTAGACCATTTTAAGTCATTCCTTTATTAAAATGACCTAAAAATAAACTAACAATATCCTAAAAATATCCTCTATACGATTTTGTTATGTATTTTTGTATTAGGATCCAGTTTTGTATAGATCAAAACCATACATGGGATGGTTAGCACTATATAACACGCCTATAAAATTGTATTTAAAATATGCTATCTAAGGACCGTAGTTAATTCACTTTATTTGGCCTTTTTCTTACTCAAAATACTAGTTTTGAGATTTAACATTAGATTTCACACAATTATATCACAAATCATTATGGAAATCAATCTTTCTCCTAATATGAGAATACTTTTAAATTTTTCGTAACTTTTTAAATTTAAATTAGTTTTTTCGCAAAAAAAATATTTCAAAATAATAATTTGATGAGAATTCTAAGAAAATCCTGACTGTATGATATATCGAAAGTTGGAAAAATGATATGTGAATGAGGAATTCTTTTTTATTATATTTCTGAATAATATGAGATTTTGATAAAGGAAAATGATGTAAATTTTAATAAATTATCACCATTATCTTTATTACTCGTAAGATGATGTGCGAGCTTTTTTACACCGATATTCATATAGGCCTGTCAAATCGGGTACCCGATTAGAAAATTTCGGGTACCTGATCCCGAATTTTCTAAAATCTAGTATCCGATACCTGACTCGAATTTGATTTCGGGTACCCGGATACCCGACTCGGGTATCCAGTCCCGGATTATCGGGTATCCAGTCCCGATTTTGATTTTGATTTTGAATTTTTTAAAAAAATTAAAAAAATATACAAACATAAATATGGAATCATATATGCTAAAGTATAATAAATAATCCAACAAAAAGCAATACATAAATAAAGCTTTACCTTCACTGGGGAGGGAGAGACTGTCGGCGCTAGGAGTGGGCGGTGGTGGACGGCGACGGCCGGGCAATGGGCGGCGGCCGAGAGGAGAGGGAGTGACTGTCGTTCGCTGGGAGAGCAGAGCGCTGATCTGAATCGCTGGGATAGGAGAGTGTCGGCGCTGGGAGATGGTGCCGCGGCGGTGGGGGCGGCGGAGGGAGGCGCAAGCGAGAGATTTTTTAATTTTGGGAGGGAGGCGATGATATTTTTATTTTTTACTTTTGGACTAATGTAACTTTAGTAAGAAATATTCCATCCGTCACATAAAAAATGTCACATTTTCCTTTTTAGTTTGTCCCACAAAAGATGTCACATTTCTCTTATTGGAAAAACTTCTCCCTCACATGAATATAAAAATTATATTTTCTCTCTTCATTTAACACACAAAACAAAACCTCCTAAAATCTTGTGGTGTCCCACAAGTGTGACATCTTTTAAGGGACGAGAGGAGTACTAACTAACACTAACTGTTAACTAAATTACATTTAATATTTTAATTACTTAAATTTGAAAATCAGAAAAAATATGTATAATTTATTAATTTAAAATAAAAACTCGGATAATTCGGATATACCCGATCGGGTATCGGGTAACCCGATATCCGAAAATCCAAAATCTCAATTCCCGAACCCGATCTGAAACCCGATTTTTCGGGTTTCGGGTATCCAATTATCCGATTTTTTCGGGTTTGGATATCGGGTATCCAATATCCAATATCCATTTTGGCAGGCCTGTTCATTAAACACAATCTATTGCAATCTATATTGTACAATCTTTAGACTATTATGTTGGATCATATTAAAAATGTTCCAACAAGTATTGGTTGAATACTACTCCCTCCGTTCCATAGTAATGGAGGCTTTTCTTTTCGACACGGAGATTAAGAAAAATTGTGTTAGGTAAGTTAAGTAAAAGGTGAATAAAGTGGAAAATGAAAAAAAAGTAGAGAGATGAAGAGAGAAAAAAGTAAGAGAGAGTAAAGTAGGTGTGGAAAAATGTGTTGACTTTTACTAAAAAAGGGAAATGACTCTATTACTAGGGAACGTACCAAAATGACAAAATGACTCTATTACTATGGAACGGAGGAAGTATCATTGTTGAACTTTTTCTATTTTTCGTTGACGGATTAAAATGACAAAACTCTAGGGGTGAGCAAAAAAACCGAAAACCGAATATTCGAATCGAACCAAACCGAAATTTTGAATTTCAGTTCGGTTTTTCGGTTCGGTTCGGTTTGAGCGAAAAAAAAACCTCAAAACCGAAAAACCGAATTATATTTTAAATATATTATTATATATTTTTATTGTATTAATTTAGTATATTATATCATATATATAATATATATTCTTTTAATATATTTTTATAGAATAAATATTATATATATTCTATTAATTTTATATTATATATATTTATATTCTATTATGGTATATAAAATAAAATAAATTATATATATTAATATATACTCCCTCCGTCCCATTGAAGATGACTCACTCTCCTTTTTAGTTTGTCCCAACTAAGATGACTCATTACTTAAAATGGAAACACATTTATCTCTACTTTATTCCCTCTCTCCTCTCAACACACAAACTAAATTTGCATAAAATCTTGTGTCGCCCAAAAAGGGGTCATCTTCCTTGAGACGGAGGGAGTACTATTTTTTTCGGTTTTGTTTTAAAATTTCGGTTTTTTCAGTTTGGTTCGGTTTTTTAAGTTCGATTTTCGGTTTTTCGATTTTTCGGTTCGGTTTGGGCGAAAAATCGAACCGAACCCCGAATGCACACCCTTACAAAACTCATCTATTTTTCGTGGTGCATGGAGGGAGTAAAATATAATACTCCTAGTTTAAAAATTACTAACAATAACAATAATAATGCTTAAATATTCGATACATATATTAAACCTAACTATTTTGTATCCTAAATTAATCTAAATTTTGAAATATATGTTCGTGTAAGACACGTTGTATTTAATACTATATAGAAAAACCACATAAATGTTTGATCATAAAAGCTATAACAACATTGATCAAAAAAGTGTATTACTTTGGATTCATGAGCATAAATTATCATAAATATTTGATAGATATTTTCATAATGGAAAATGGTCCCATGCTAAATTCATATGCTTTAGTAAGTTATATTTTGGTAAGTAATTAGTGATCGATGTTAATTGCAAAAGTTGGGTGTATCAACAAGAAATAGACTACTGAAAACGAAATTACAATTCAATGCGACTCACGAGTAAAATAAAAAAAACTAGTACTGGTAGGGATTGGTGGCCCTTCACAGCGGAAGACATGCATAAACAAATAAATCAGATCTACAGATCTATTTGCCCGATTATGGGATTAATTATCTACATGTTAAACAATCAAATTGCATTCAAGAACACAAATAATTCATGTAAAAGGAATTAAAACACTAATTCATGAATTACCGATCTGATTCTCCAAAGAATCGAGATTGCTTGCGCCTTCTCCGCGTGATGATCTTCGTACTCAACCACAAACCTTCAAATATGAAACCGGAACTCAGATTATGACCTTTGGGTGGGCAAAGCTTCAGATTATGACCTTTGGTTAGCAAAGCTTGTCAGAATCGAAAAGGGCTTGATTAGAAAGAAGACAGATTTTCTGTTCTGGAGAGAACTGAAAATCACGTTCACTCTAGAGAGAGGGGAACGAAATTTTTAGAGTTAATTCTCCATTAATCTCCATTCTAATCTCCTTTTATATAGAGTTATGATGGACCAGATTAGGGATTCATGGAGGTTGGACTTGGGCCAAACCTGCTGGTCTTTTACTAATTAAATTGAACCCCAATTTAATACAAGCCCAAACATAATATTATTATCATCCAATATAGTATAATAATATTGACTTCCCGTCCAATCCCAAATTACGAGTAATCCAGGCTTTACTACCTCTTTAATCTATTATTTCCCGTGTTTAAGATATAAATATCCATTAATTAATTTAAGTCTGCTATTTAACTTTAATTAATTAATATCTTTTTCCAAGAGTTGTCTAGTTCAAAATCTTTCTTTATTATTCTAGAATAAATTCCAACCGGCCGGGTTTCTGAATAATAAAACCTTTTTCGAACACCCCTTGAGGATATTACCAAACTGGACTCACCCAACACACGATTCATTGCAATAACAATACTAGCACCTCTAGACATTGATCACCACTACCCAAGATATCAGGATTCTTGGATTGCGAAAAATCCGCACTATTTGATAAATCAAAGTAGTGCATAATCAATATCGTATGCTCAATGTTATATCAACAATAATTATGAAATAACCATCACCGAGACCTCGTCTTTCAGTAAATAGCAAGAAAGACTTATCTCAACTGTTAGATCCTTCAGTGCTATACCACACCAGTGTCGTTTATTTCCTAAGGTAAGGAAACATGCGGACTGACACTGCAACCTTTCACGATAGGTAGCCAAAGCCTATCAAGGTTGTGAAATTCTATTTCTCTCTACAAAGGACCGACTGCGTCACCTTCCGTGAACGTCGTTCACGACCAGTCTACTATGTATGAGAATTACACTTATTTGCTTCTTATACATTTAAATGTTTGAGAAACATTTTATAAATGCACAAGCAAACATCAATGCTATAAAATTACTTCTTCTCCCTTTGGGTTAAAAATGGATTGTAGAATATATTGTATGCAAGCAATTCTATCCGTGCAACATGCTCGAAATATGCTCTTCAGTATACCGATCCTAACCAGTACAACTGTAATACTATCATTTAATAATATTAAAAAAATAAAATTAAACAGGTACGCCTCGTAAATAATTGTTCCCTAATTGATAGCATGAAAACATACAAATATTATATTTCACATCAACATTTAAAAATATGATCAGTGGCAATTAAGTTGGGTTGTCATGTTTGAATAAAAATCTTGCCCAAATCCTTGGACCTTGGCCCATGTTTCTAAACTGAAACTTCTGAACTTTGCCGGTGGAAGTCTTGGAGAGCATATAAAGCGGCAGCCGTGCCTAGCAGAAGTCCTTGATCTCCTTCGCCGTGGGAAGAGGCAGCGGCGGACTCAGGATTTTTGTACTGGGGTTCCGAAACCGCGGTTAAAAATTGTTGCATATTTTATAGTCAACAATATCATAAACAACCATGATATACGTGAATAACGAATTAACGAGAGACACATAATTTGAGATTGAGCAATATAAATTAAAGATATATATAGTGACAATGTCGATGCCAAAAATAATTGTAGAACATCTTTTTTAATAAAAAGTATAATTGTAAAGATCATTTCTAGTGTAAAAAATAGAAAGATTTATGTGAAAAAGGATCATATTTACGGGGCATAATTCATGATCTTAAAATAACAAGATTTATGCAAATGAGATAAATAAAAATCACCCAAAGTTACTCGTATAAAAAATTAAAAAAACATATATATATATATATATATATATATATATATATCATGTTAGGGTGCCACCATCCCTTAAAATTAGGTCTGCTTAACCGGTTCTCCGGTTCTCGGGTACTCGGTACCGGAATCGGAACCGGTCGGGTAATTGAGGAACCGGGAACCGGAAAAACCGGTTCCGGTTCCAGTTCCGGTTCTTATGCTTTTGAAAATTCCAGTTCTGGTTCTACCCGGAACCGACCGGTTCTTACCCGGAACCGAATAATATAACAATTTTAGATATTATAAAATTTAAATATAAATTAAAATAATAAACTAAGCACATTTCATTTGTTTTATTATTCATAAAATATTTTTGATTATCCTATTAGCAAAAGTGATTATTGCCTTTGTGGAAAGAAAGTATTACTTTTTGTGATCAATCTTCAATTTTTCGCACCTTTTATTAGATCAAAATTATTTGTTGATTCACTCCTATGATAACTCAAAAATAATTGAATTTTTTTAAAAATAACTCATAATTAATTAAGATTTTTTATTATAAAAAATCAAGTTTAAAGTGAAAGATTAAATGTATTAATATATCGATTTTTTTCTAAAATCAAAATAGAGTAATTAAGATTTTGGTCTTTTGAATATTATTGCCTTATTAGAATATTGGTTTCGTATTTTGTTGTGTATAGATTGTAATTTTTAGTGTTAGATTTTTTTAGTAATTTATTAAATTATTGTTTTAGGTATTTAAATATTGGTTGATGCATATTGTTATCTTGTTGATTTGCATTTTTTTTATTTTTTGTGTTTATTTGGACTTTTAGATATTAATTATTTTAGGTATTTATTGAATTATAGTGTTTAGGTATTGGAATATTAGATTATGAATTTTTTTATTTTGATGATTTGTATTTATTTGAATTTTTCGGTATTTCTATATGTTGAATTATTTTAAAAAAATTAAAATTGAAACTACAAATCGGTTCCGGTTCGGAACCGGAACCGACCGGTTCTTATCCGGCCGGTTCGGAACCGAAACCGGCCGGATCCGATTCCGGTTCCGGTTCCCAAATTTATGATAATTTGTAACCGGGTACCCGGTCAACCGGACCGGGTAGAACCGGAACCGGCCGAATAAGCAGGCCTACTTAAAATAACACCATACCACCATTCCTAGCCAATCATTTGTACAAGTGGATGAATAATAAGCTGTCATGTGGCAAAAAAAAATTATCTGAAAAAGACTGCCAGCAATTTGTTGTTCTTTATACAACAATATTTCTTGTCCAGCAATATCCGACACACTATACAACAATCTATAGATTGTTGTGTAGTGTTTGTAATATTGCTGTGTAGCGTTTATAATATTGTTGTATAAGTGGTGTCACGGTGTAACTTTAAGAGGGGTTGTCATTTTAACACAAACCTATAAAGGGTTCTATGAAAACTAGATTTAAATATAGAAACGCAGAACAAAGTCATACGTAGACCATTTTTAGGTCATAGTTAGTCTATTTTTGGGTCATGCTAACAAAGCATGACCTAAAAATATCTTTAACATGACATTAAGCACAAATTTATCATATGACCTCAAACTGCTTAACTATGACCTTCCGTATTTGTGGTTAATTATTGATAATTAGATCATCTAATCCTAGGGCCATGATTTAGGCTGCATTTCTTGATTTAAGGACATACTCCCTCCGTCCCACAAAAGATGCCACACTTTCCTTTTTAGTTTGTCCCACAAAAGATGTCACATTTCCCTTTTTGGAAAAAATTCTCTCACATGAATATAAAAATTATATTTTCTCTCACCATTTAACACACAAAACAAAACCTCCTAAAATCCCGTGTCGTACAACAAGTGTGACATCTTTTGTGGGACGAAGGGAGTACTTGTTTTGATCATCTCCCTATATATATATATATATATATATATATGATTGTGATCAATTGAGATTTTTTATGCTAATTGAGAAATGAGATGCAATATCAGCCACTCATTTTTATTAAATGAGTGATCCAAATTTTTCCACATGGAAAATATCTTTAGATTAATTAGTTATGAAAGGGCAGAATGGTAATATCATAGTAAATTTTATTCAATAAATATTTTAATTAATTTTTAATTTTAATTTTTTACTAAATTTTTTAAAAAAATTTTAATTTATTTTTTAATTTATTTTTAATTTTTTTAATTTTTTTTAATTTTTTTTCGTTTTTTTATTATTTATTATTTTTTTTTAATTTTTATTTTTCAACTACATACACATTCATGTCAACTACACACATATAATGTCAACTATGTGTACAATCCATGTCAACCACACACACAATCCATGTCAACTACACACATATAATGTCAACTATGTGTACAATCCATGTCAACTACATATACAATTCATGTCAAATAGTATTTATTGAATAAAGTTGTTGACATTTGATGTGTAGTTGACATGAATTGTACATATAGTTGAAAAAAAAAATTAAAAATAATAATAAAAAAATGAAAAAAAAATAATTTTTTTTTAAAAAATTAAAAAAAAAAATTAAAAAAAATTAACAAAAAATTAAAAAAATAAAAAAAAATAAAAAAATTAATAATATTACAATTTTGCCCCTCTGTTGACATAAACTGCATGTTATTGACATTTCACAAATATTTTGGATGAGTGATCCATATTGCATTTCATTTCTCAATTTAGCTAAATAATCTCAACCTAACAAGACCATATATATATATATATATATATGATTGTGATCAATTGAGATTTTTTATGCTAATTGAGAAATGAGATGCAATATTAACCACTCATTTTTATTAAATGAGTGGTCCAAATTTTTCCACATGGAAAATATCTTTAGATTAATTAATTATGAAATAGCAGAATGGTAATATCATGGTAAATTTTATTCAATAAATATTTTTTAAAATTTTTAATTTTAATTTTTTATTAATTTTTTTAATTTTTTATTAATTTTTTTAATTTTTTTTTAATTTTTAAATTATTTTTTTTATTTTTCAATTCTACGTATACAATTCATGTCAACTACACACATATAATGTCAACTATGTGTACAATCCATGTCAACCACACACACAATTCATGTCAACTACACACATATAATATTAACTATGTGTACAATCTATGTCAACTACATATACAATTCATGTTAACTACACAATATAATGTCAACTACATGTACAATTCACGTCAAATAGTATTTATTGAATAAAGTTGTTGACATTTGATGTGTCGTTGACATGAATAAAGTGGTCCAAATTTTTCCACATGGAAAATATCTTTAGATTAATTAATTATGAAATAGCAGAATGGTAATATCATGGTAAATTTTATTCAATAAATATTTTTTAAAATTTTTAATTTTAATTTTTTATTAATTTTTTTAATTTTTTTAATTTTTTTTAATTTTTTAAATTTTTTTTTTATTTTTCAACTACATATACAATTCATGTCAACTACACACATATGATGTCAACTATGTGTACAATCCATGTCAACCACACACACAATTCATGTCAACTACACACATATAATATTAACTATGTATACAATCTATGTCAACTACATATACAATTCATGTTAACTACACAATATAATGTTTACTACATGTACAATTCACGTCAAATAGTATTTATTGAATAAAGTTGTTGACATTTGATGTGTCGTTGACATGAATTGTATATGTAGTTGAAAAAAAAAATTTAAAAATGAAAAATAATAAAAAAACGAAAATTTTTTTTACAAAAATTAAAAAAATTTAAAAAAAAATTAAAAAAAATTAAAAGAAAATTAAAAAAAATAAATAAATAAATAAAAATAAAAAAAATAAAATTACAATTATGCTCCTCTGTTGACATAAACTACATGCTGTTGTTGACATTTCACAAATATTCTGGATGAGTGGCTGAGATTGCATCTCAATTCTCAATTAGGTTGATAAATCTCAACCTAACAAGACCCTATATATATATATATAGGTTTGTGTTAAAATGACAACCCCACTTAAAATGACACCGTAATACCGCTTATACATCAATATTATAAACGCTACACAACAATATTACAAACACTACACAACAATCTATAGATTGCTGTATAGTGTGTCGGATATTGCTGTTCAAGAAAAATTGTTGTACAACAAATTGCTGCCCGTCTTTTTCCAGATTTTTTTTTTGCCATGTGGCAGCTTATTATTCGTCCATGTGTACAAATGATTGGCTAGGAATGGTGGTATGGTGTTATTTTAAGGAGTGGTGGCACCCTAACATGCTCATATATATATATATATATATAATATATATATATATAGAGGTCTTGTTAGGTTGAGATTATTTAGCTAAATTGAGAAATGAGATGCAATATGGGCCACTAATCCACAAGCTAAACAAAATGTCAACAAATACAACATTATGTCAACAAGGGGGTAAAATCATAATTTCATTAATAAAAAAAGCGTAAAACACAAAACTGATTTCAAACCAGTTTCTAAAAGTTTCTCTAAAATATTTCTTCAAAAATCTCAAATCTCGCTGATCTTCATACAATTCGAATCCCTTCAATTTCTGCAAAATCTCGCTGCTCTAAATGACGAATGAAGAGGAAAATCGGAAAGAATCGGTTGAAAAATCAATTGAAGCTAAGGAACAGAAGTCAAAATCGGCGATGCATGAAGCCACTTCTTCAGGTTAAGAAATTGATTCAAATTTTAAGTATATTGCTTTGATTTTGGTATTTTAATAAACATCTCGATTTCGTTTTTTATGAATTCGATACTTGCTGAATTTTTTTGTTGATTTGCGATTGTAGAATCGGAAAAGATGGCAACGAAAAATGCTGCTGTAAAAAAAGGAAGAGAAGAAGCTTCACCTTCCAGTTAAGGATTTGTTTAAATTTTTAAGATTATTGACATTCTATATACTAGCTATTGACATAACTATAATAATATACTGTTGACAGTAATGACAGTAGTGTATGTTTGTTTGAATAGGTATTGACATATTGTATGCTTGTTAGAGTGACCGTAGAAAACATACAAATGTATGGCTGTAGTAGTATGTCAACAACTATAGACATAGGGTATGCTTGTTTCAATGGCTGTTAGGATGGCTGTAGAAAACATATGTATGGTTGTAGTAGTATGTCAATAGCTATTGACATATTCTAAGCTTGTTTAAATAATAGTTGACATAGTCATATTTATATAAATAGAGTATACTTGCCATAAACTTTATAAGATAATCAACAGGTTATGTCAACTTTAACCGTTGACATAATAGTAATAATATAATTGTTCTAACTATATATGGAAAATACCTTTTAATGACAGAGCATACTTAATGCCTGAAATTCTGTTAATCGTGATTGGTATATCTAATGAAATAATTTTAGTAATATACAC
>NC_062965.1:39369588-39431065 GCF_023119035.1 Salvia hispanica
AAGGGCAGTGATTGGGATATCGGCTTCTCTGCGCGTAGTCTGAAGATTATCCAAATACTCAGGGGAAGATATTGCTGCACGATGATTGCATCAATTTACAATAACCAGAGATCAACAATGTTACAACTAGCTCATGATTGGATGGAAGCAAACATGGACAAATTGTATAAGCTAGACAACAAATACAAGAAGTTGTTTAGTTGTAGAAAGAGGAAGTGAACAAAAAACAGTATATTATTTTTATAAAATGAGTGAAGTGTTGTTGACATGACTTGATAGTGTAGTTGATATGAGTTATAATAATTATTGATATGGCTTCTACGTGTAGTTGACATAATTTATAAGTGTAGTTGACATGGCCTCTATGAGTAGTTGACATAACTTATAAGTGTAGTTGACATGGCCTCTATGAGTAGTTGACATATTATGTACCGTAGTTGACATTACTTTTATGACAAGATATGAACCGTAGTTGACATGGCAAGAATTTGTAGTTGACATGAATTTTATGTCCATTGAAAAAGAAAAGCCAACAACTTCAACATTTGAACAACATTGAAAAAAAACCTATGCAATCTTTAATAATATGTCAACTATGAAATCAGTACAACAACTTAAATAGAAATGTCAACAACTTGAATTGAATGTCAACAGCTCAAAAACAATTCTTGTAACTAAAAAATATTTACACCTATTTTTCTTAATTTTTAAATTTTAAATATGTACTGGCAAGATTATCATAAAAAACATGTTAATAGTTTCCATATAAAAACTCAACATTTTGTCCATACCTTAATTATCAAATGTCAATAACTTATAGGAAAAATTTGAACATCTTATCAATAGGCTTCATATAAAATTTCAGAAAACTCAATATTTGGAACAAATTTATAAATTATGGTCATACAATACATGTCAATATAAAGCAAATTAAATGTCAAAAACAAAAAAGAAAATATAAATCATGTCAACTGCCTTTTTTTAATTCAAAAGTTAACGATGTCATTGTCTTTTTTTCTAATAAAATGCCGGAAAAAAAATTTAATTCAAAACCCTCTATTCTACTAACTATTTCGCTAACTCACAAAAAAGCATAGCAATAAATGCCAACAAGAGAGAGATGAGCTACACTCTATTCTATCTTCTTCTCTCTCACAAATAGATTACCGCTCAAAAAATTTCGACTACTCTCTCATATACAAACCCTACATCTACTCGACTTCATCTCTTTTCTAGATTTCTAAATCGATTAAGAGTATTAGGAATGTCAACCGGACAAAAAAACACAAGTGATTCAACTGGATCGTCGGCCTTTCCTGTAAAAACGACATCAGAAACGGAGGTCAACACCAAATCAACAAATAGTACTGAAACGACTCATTCAGGTTAAAGATTTCTTTCGTTTATTAATTGTATGACTTCAATTTCAGTTTTTTAAAACACAGTTTTATTATCTAAAAGATTTTATTTTTAGATTTCATTATTTAATAATCTGATGAGTTCGACTTTTGCTTTTTTAAAACACCAGAAGAATAATTTTGAGGTTAAGTAGTATGTATTTAAATTTTTATGATTATTGACATTAGAAGATGTCTGTTGACATAGTAGTATTGGCATTTTATAAAATAAATGTTAACATAATGTATGCTTGTTTGAATTGTTGTTGACATAGTCATATGGTTCCTATAAAATAGATATGTTCTGTAGAAACAAACGTGAATTCATATGTGAAGTGTCAGAGGATTACAAAGTATATCAACAGGGTATGATGACAATTGTCATATGTATGATTGTAGTTGCTATAAATTTTGAAATGATAATACTGTATTGTTGACATTTTATACAATAATTATTGACATAATGTGAGCTTGTTTAAATGGCTGTGAAGATAGTTATATGGTTGATATAAACTAGATTTGTTCTATTTAGAAAGGATTGTTTATGTTAAACAACATATGACTGCACTTGTCATATATAGGGTTGTAGTTTCTATTAATTTTGATATTATATTACTGTATTGTTGACATTTTTATTGTACTTGCTTTTTAAACCAGAAAAAAAGAACACAACAAAAAGAAAAAGAAGTACATCAATTGATGAGGATGAGTTGATTACATCTGAGATTAGAAGTAAAAGAAAAAATGACAAGAGAAAATTAATTGCTTTTGAGACTAGAAGCAAAAAACAGAATGAAATATATACAGAAGCTAAGGAACAGAAAAAGAAAAGTAATTTCTTTTCTAAAAGGCTTCTAGTCAAAAGGAAGACGTGGTATTTTGTTGAAACACTGAGAAAATTGAATGAGGCCCAGATTAATGCTGTCAAGGACTTGGGTTTTGGGAATACAGAAACGCAGAACACGGTCATACGTAGGGCATTTTTAGGTCATAGTTAATTTATTTTTAGGTCATGCTAACAAAGCATGACCTAAAATGATCTTAACATGACCTAAAACTTGACAGTATAAAACGCAATTTATGTGAAAATGCAAAACTCAACACTATAAAATGCAATTTACCTACAACAAAAATGCAATCTGCGGAAATGCATATACAACTAGATTGCATTTTTATGTTTAAAATATTGCATGTTTTGTGCCACATGGCAGCACCAGATTAGATGTACGTTGTGACTGTAAATAAGGGGGCACCCTAGTGCTCCTATATATATATATATATATATATATATGATTGTGTTAAAATGACAACACCTCTTAAAGTAACACCATACCACCATTCCTAGCCAATTATTTGTACATGTGGACGAATAATAAGCTGCCAAGTGGCAATCATAAAAATTGCTCAAGGGTAAATTTTCACGGACTGCAATATCCAATACGCTAGACTGCAATCTACAGATTGCAGTCTAGCCTTTATACTATTGTAGTCTAGCATATATAATATTGCAGTCTAGCGTGGTGTCACGGTGTCATTTTAAGAGTGTTGTCATTTTAACGCACCCCTATATATATATATATATATATATATATATATATATTGGGGAGCACTATGGTGCCACCATAGATAGGATAACACCATACCACCAATATAGTCCGTTAGATCTCATCGATGGACGCCTAGGATTAAGTTTCGTGAAAAAACACGGGTTTGCAATCTATCTGTATTAGATATTGCAGTCTACTATATTAGATATTGCAGTCGTGGTAAACTGCAATATTATTGTGGTAAGACTGCAATATTCAATGAACATCACTAGGGTAAACTGCAATATTATTGTGGTGAGACTGCAATATTATTGTGCTAAGACTGTTAACTAGGCGAACTTAAGGCAACAAGAAATGTAGACTAGGGTTTCATTTAAAGAGATTTGACCAAGTGTTTAATGAAGTATCAAGGCAATAAATCAACGGCTTTAAATACGAAAACAAGATTTAATAGCTAACATAGGCTAAGCTCAAAAGTCAAAGGTTTATTGTAGCTTCAACAAATCGCAATAGTTCACCACAATATTCTAATTCGAAGAAATAAGTTCAACCAACCAAAGATAATAAGTTTCAAAATATTCAGCGGAAGCATTCCAAGAGAAAGCGAAGCCATGTATGAGGACACGACTACACTCAAAATCCCAACCATCCATATTATTCGATTCAACTGTCTCAACACCACCGACCGCCCGTCGCCGCTCAACCTGCACATAGGGAAAACACATGCAGGGCTGAGTATTTTAAACATACTCAGTGGACTCATGCCAAAACATTTTATAGTTATGCCACCCTTACCATAGTGAACTCGAGGTTTTACCTTTATTTAAAGATAAGCATCGAGTATCACAAAATATATCATGGACTGGCTAGTCAAATAATACCTCTCATTTTCTCATCAATTATCAATTCATATGGTGCGACGAAGTGTGGCCACACTTTCGCCACGAGACCGGCATGACTAGTAAGGATGGCTCCCGATCTCCAGTGTACACTAGCGCCTGATAGGGTTTGCGGCCCTACTCAGACCCGAATTCGTTTATATAGCCCTATAGCCTAATGGAGCGTACTCACAATCTAGGCATCCTGCACACACAATATCCAAAAATATTCATAGGCATGGCATAACAGTTCAATCCACTCTTATTTCTCCACTTTCATAATTTGCAACATAAGAAAGAGTTTAGAATAAAGCCCACCTCGATTTTCTTCGAGTTGAAAAACGCACTTCTTCTTGTTATCACACCGAGAACGCGAACTATCACCTTTAGTTCATATATTTCAAATAAGTCTCAATCATGGATCAAAATCATGCATGATCTCACGTTTCCCTTTTCCCATCGATTATTTTCAATATCACCAATCAAAATCAAAGTACGATTATCATATCGTTTTTATTCACACAACAATTCCAGATTTATCATCAAATCGTGTCACGCATGAGTGTTTCCCACACACAACACACGCACACACACACAACACACGTACACGCCTACCGAGGCGTGCACACACACACACACACGGTCACATACCCACACATGCATCCAAATTCACCGATTAATTTCCCCTTCACTCGTTCTAAATGCATGAGGACTCAAGAACACCGATTGATCGGTAGAAGAAGAAGAGATCAAAATAAAAGTACCTTTTCAATAGAACAATTGGTAGGAAACAAGTAGGATCTTGATTCTTCAACAAATTCTCGAATTGCAGCTTCAATCCTTCTCCAAAAGATGAAGAATTTATGGAGAAAGTAAAAGAAAAATTTGAGAGAGTGGGAGAGAGAGAGAGAGATCGAGTTTGAGGGAGTGGGGGCGTGATTTGTGATGTTAGGGTTAGGTTTCTTACTCTTATTTATAGAGTACAAGATATAATCAAATAATTAAATAAATCAAGATTTGGAAGAGATTTGAGGGGAAGTGGCGTTAAAACCATTGAGGGAAAGGAGGATTTCGAATTTCTTAGGCTATTTAATTAGCTTATGATTAAATTTGAATATTTCACGGAGTAGAATAAAATATCACGGAGCAAGAAAATAATAATAATCTCCCCAAAAATATGGTAGTAGGCGTGATTTTCAAATTCCTACTTCAAGGAATTAATTGAAATCCAAATTTAATTAGGATATGGTAAGATCTTCTTAGATTTGGCAAGATATGCTACGATATTTGAATTTATTTATGGAAGTGAATAAACAAAGGATCAAATAATATAATAAAATAATCCCTTCTCCCATAATATAAGGGATTTTCGAAAATCCCATTATATGACAAGGGTTTCGAAAATTTCATCAACAAAATAAGGAATATTCGGACTTTGGATTTAATTCGGATAATTATCTCAAGCAATAATTTAAATCCAAGAAAATAGGATTTCTTCCTTAATAAATAGGAAGGGTCGAAAATTCCACATACCCAAATAATGCTCCTATTAAATTCTCACTCATCCCTTAGGATAATATTTCACCACAATTATTATTTCTTCCCACATTAAAATATCCACATATTCGGATTTGACCTCCACTTCACATTTTCAAATGACTTTGACCATTCCACGGCCACGTCATATTTTCCACAATATTGACTATTCAATAGCCACGTCACATATTCAACAAGTTTGACTATTCAACTCAAACTCAACTCAATATCGCAATTAGGTCACAAAGAATATTGCAATAAATTATTTATCATTTAATTCCACATATATCATAGCATTAAAAGCATTTAATGCAAAAATTTCCACGTCACAAAAATTAGGGTTCGAAAAAGCGGGGCGTTACACCACCATTCCTAGCCAATCATTTGTACACGTGGACGAATAATCAGCTGCCATGTGGCAATTATAAAAAATTCGCAAGGGCAAATTTACGCGGACTGTAACATCCAATAATCTAGACTACAAGGTGACGCGGCCTGCAATATCCAATACGCTAGACTGCAATCTATACATTGTTGTAGATTGATGTAGACGCGTTTATACTATCCGATTTGTCAGTTCTCACTTCCACTTGAATCTCTTCGAGTTTCGCATCCATTCGTTGTGCTGCAACGATTCTTGTTTTCAAATTTGGCTCCACCACTAAGGTGGCGATTCGTCCTTCCACCGTTTCAGGTGCCCTTATCACTTCCAATCGCAAATTACTAAACTCTCGTATCAAAATTTCCTCCTCCGTCAGGAAAGCTAGTTACGAATGATCCTTTCGGCTCAAAGCATCTTCCACCACATTTGCTTTGCCGGGGTTTTAATTGATACCAAAATCGTAGTCCTTCACAAGTTCGAGCCACCTTCGTTGTCGCATGTTCAAGTCCTTCTGCTCGAAGAAATATTTCAAGCTCTTGTGATCCGTAAAGATTTCGCATCGAACTCCGTAGAGATGATGCCTCCAAATCTTTAGGGCATGAACTACTGCTGCTAACTCCAAATCGTGTGTTGGGTAATTCAACTCGTGTGGTCTCAACTGTCGTGACGCGTAGGCGATCACCTTGTTGTTTTGCATCAACACACATCCTAGTCCAACCTTCGAAGCATCGGTGTAGACTACGTAGTTTACTCCAGACTCTGGCACAACTAAAACTGGCGCGGTTGTCAATTTCTCCTTTAGGAGTTGAAAGCTTGCTTCACACTCCGGGGTCCAATTCACCTTGACTCCCTTCTTAAGGTTTTGGGTCATTGGTCTCGCTATCTTGGAGAACCCTTTTATAAACCTTCGGTAGTATCCTGCCAAGCCTAGGAAACTCCGAATCTCGTTTGGGGTTGATGGTGACTTCTATTGTTGTACGGCTTCAACTTTGGCGGGGTCCACTCTGATTCCTTCTGCCGATACGATATGTCCAAGAAAGTTTACTTCTTTCAGCCAAAATTCACACTTGCTGAATTTGGCGTATAGCTTCTCGGTCCTCAAGGTCTCCAAAGCGATTCGTAGATGCTCCTCATGCTCCTTCTCGTTCCTCGAGTAGACTAAAACGTCATCGATAAATACTAGGACGAATTTATCCAAGTACGGGTGGAAAACCCGATTCATCAAATCCATGAATACCGCTGGGGCATTCGTTAATCCAAACGGCATCATAACGAACTCGTAGTGTCCATATCTTGTGCGAAATACAGTCTTGGGTATATCCTCCCTTCGAACTCGTAGCTGGTGATATCCGGACCTCAAGTCCATCTTTGAAAAGACTCCGGCTCCTCGAAGTTGATCGAACAAGTCATCGATCCTCGGCAGTGGATACTTGTTCTTAAGAGTCAACTTGTTTAGCTCCCTATAGTCGATGCACATCCTCATCGATCCATCCTTCTTCTTTACGAAAAGAACTGGTGCGCCCCACGGCGAAACACTAGGCCTAACAAAACCTAGGTCCATGAGCTCTTGGAGTTGTATCTTGAGTTCCTCCAACTCCTTAGGCGCCATTCGATACGGTGCCTTGGATACGGGTGCGGCTCCCGGCTCGAGATCGATGGTGAACTCCAATTGTCGATCTGGCGGCGGTCCAGGTAACACTTCAGGAAAAACGTCTGGAAATTCCCGCACAACAGCGACGTCTTCCTCTCTTCTTTCATCATTTTCATCGCCGTGAAGATAGACGAGATAGGCAGGTCGCCCCTTTCTCATCATCGCGGTAGCTTGCGGTGCAGAGATTATCGTGGTTCGCCGGTTCCTCGAGATGCCATGATACATGATGGGTTCCCTTCCCGGAGCTTGTAGGGATATTTGTCTCTCCTTACAACGAATTGTTGCAAAATTTGCGGCCAACCAATCCATTCCTAGGATTACGTCGATATCTCTCATCGCCATAATTTGCAAGTCGTGAGCGACTAACTTAAGTTCTCCCATAACAATTTCTATGTTCGAGCACGTTCGAGATATTTCTATCATTCCTCCTACTGGTGAGGACACCATCATTCTATGTTCAGATTCACTAGAAGGCAAGCCCAAAGTGTGCACACATAGCTCAGATATAAATGAATGCGATGCGCCCGTGTCAAATAACACAACAACGGGGGTATCGAGAATTTCACCCATACCTGTCAAGTTTCCTTTCTCACGATCATCTTGCTCTTTCTTCGGCTTCTTTTGTTCCAGCGCGAACACTCTAGCTTGTTGAGGAAGTCTTGGGCGGTGAGGTTGTTGCTGCCGCGACGATGGGTCGCGATTTCCTCTTGATTCATTTTGCGGTGCCCTCGATTGCTGATGGGATCCTTGATCGTTCTGCCTTGATCCCGATCCTACCTTGTTATTGGCACACTCCCTAGAGAAGTGGCCGTTTCCTCCGCAGGTGTAACACTTGACGACATTCTGATATCGGCATTCTCCGAAATGGTACTTAGAGCACACATTGCACTGCGGTGCCCTGGGTCGATAGTCTTCTCTCTGGCTAGACGTACGTTGCCCTCCTCCGTGCTGGGGTCGATGCTGATTCGACTAGTGCCGTTTTCCGTCGTAGGAATTCCTAGCATCCTCCCACTTCCTCTTCTCTCGGGAGTGATGTGATGGGGGTAAGGACGGTGTAGAGTTCTCCTGATACGACCTCACGTGTTGGACCCATGACGAGAGCCATGACGAGGCGGCTTCGGGATGGACTCACAACTTTCATTCAAAAGTCCAAGCGGGAGGAGCCTAGGAGGACGGATGAGCCAAAGTTGAGGATCGTGCTGAAGAACGAGGGCCGACCAGTTGGATTCAACTGGAAATCGTCCTATTGAGATGACATCCGAAAGCTATTAAACTACCACCATTGTCTTCGTCTTGGAAACAGCTTCGCGTGGGTATCTTGCACATCCCAATCGGAGTCCGAATGAGGGAGTTATGGCGGTTTTACGGAAGTCGCGCAGAGAAGGCCGGGAGCTTCGGGAAAAACGCCCGACCGGGCGTTTCGCTTGTGAAAATCGCCCGGGGACAGGGAAAACGCCCGGGTCGGGCATTTTGGCATGTGAAAAATGCCCGACCGGGCGATTATGCTGATTTTTAGATTTTGTGGGCCAACTTTCTATTTTTGGACCCATAGTATAAATACCTCTTGATGTCATTTCTTTTCTTTAGGTTTTTGCTGAATTATATGCTTGAGAGCTTTGTTTCCTCTTGAAGAGGGTTTCTATCCAATTCCTAGATTTAGGTTGCTTGAATCCATCAATTGCTAGTTCAAGCATGGGATTTCCATCAATTGCTAGTTCAAGCATGGATCAAGTAGAGGTATGCTTCGAGGTTTGTGGTTCCCTTGAAGATCTAGCCATGGATGCATGTTAGTATGTTGTAAGTGTCTTAGCTTGCCTCATCAATGACTATGTATCACAATTTCCACTCTATCCAATGTTACTTCTTGTTTTGATCATCTTAGTTTCCTAAATTCTTGTTGGGTTGCCATTATTGATACAATAGAAAATCTACTTCATAAAAATATTAGATCAATCACCTACAAATTGGGTAAATCCTTGGGAAATGGATCACAAAATACATGGATCCACATAATTTGGTATCTAGAGCCTAGTACCCACTAGGTGTTTGATCTATTGTTGCTTTGGGTTGGGTTATTTTTCCTTTTGTCCTTTGTTTTTGCTCTGTTTTGTTGGGATGATCGGATTGATCAATTGTGCTTAGATTAAGCTGAAATTTGGTGTGTATGATCTATGTTATGTGACCTACGTACCTGCAAAATTTCATCAAAATGAGGGTTATTAGGTTATCACCATAAATATGGGTTATGATATGATCACATCCCTATATATATATATATATATAGGGGTGTATTCAGATTAAAACCATAATGTATATTAAAACATCAAACCATGTAAAATAATGTACATTATACACACTAATAATGTACATTTTATTCATGTATAATGTACTGTCAGCATAATGTACAGAATTCATATAATGTAAATGTACATTATTAGTGTGTACAATATTTAGAACAGTACATTATACATGAATAAAATGTACATTATTTACATGGTTTGATGTTTTAATATACATTATGGTTTTCATCTGAATACACCCCTATATATATATATATATATATATATATATATATATATGTCGACGGACGGAGGTGTGGAGATAATATCATATCAAGATATGTTCGCAATTTCGTTCTCGCAAGTTCGTTCGCCTCGCATTCGGCGTTTTTATGCCTCCAAGTTCGATATCGTCATACAAATTTTCCAATCACAACACGATTTTCAACTAAGCATAGCATGCTCAAGTTCAACTCATAACGTTGTTCATCGAACAATCACGCAATCACAAATCATATAAAATTTCCATAGAGTTTTATTCGTTCAACTCATAACAGTCTTAACATATAATCACTTGCATAACAACATTCATCATTTGTTTTGCATAATCACAATCTGCAATTTCGCATGCATGCATAATCATCATTTTATACTCCAACACAAATTTCCAAATATCACAACAACTCCCATTCGCTTCAACTTCCAACATTTCATAATTCAAATCAATATTCAAAGATACGGGTTACCTCATTCTTCGTGGTTGAGCGGAGACGAGTCGTGGTGTTGAGTCTTCGACGATATTATTTAATCAATTCCCACAAATTTCAGATTTTAAGACAACAAGACTCTTGGGTCCAGAGCGGAAAGAACTGAGGCTCTGATACCAACTGTAACAGCCCGGCATTTCTAGGGTATAATAAATACGGTGACTGTTAACTAGGCGAACTTAAGGCAACAAGAAATGTAGACTAGGGTTTCATTTAAAGAGATTTGACCAAGTGTTTAATGAAGTATCAAGGCAATAAATCAACGGCTTTAAATACGAAAACAAGATTTAATAGCTAACATAGGCTAAGCTCAAAAGTCAAAGGTTTATTGTAGCTTCAACAAATCACAATAGTTCACCACAATATTCTAATTCGAAGAAATAAGTTCAACCAACCAAAGATAATGAGTTTCAAAATATTCAGCGGAAGCATTCCAAGAGAAAGCGAAGCCATGTATGAGGACACGACTACACTCAAAATCCCAACCATCCATATTATTCGATTCAACTGTCTCAACACCACCGACCGTCCGTCGCCGCTCAACCTGCACATAGGGAAAACACATGCAGGGCTGAGTATTTTAAACATACTCAGTGGACTCATGCCAAAACATTTTATAGTTATGCCACCCTTACCATAGTGAACTCGAGGTTTTACATTTATTTAAAGATAAGCATCGAGTATCACAAAATATATCATGGACTGGCCAGTCAAATAATACCTCCCATTTTCTCATCAATTATCAATTCATATGGTGCGACGAAGTGTGGCCACACTTTCGCCCACGAGACCGGCCGACTAGCAAGGACGGCTCCCGATCTCCAGTGTACACTAGCCTGATAGGGTTTGCGGCCCTACTCAGACCCGAATTCGTTTATATAGCCCTATAGCCTAATGGAGCGTACTCACAATCTAGGCATCAGGCACACACAATATCCAAAAATATTCATAGGCATTGCATAACAGTTCAATCCACTCTTATTTCTCCACTTTCATAATTTGCAACATAAGAAAGAGTTTAGAATAAAGCCCACCTCGATTTCCTTCGAGTTGAAAAACGCACTTCTTCTTGATATCACACCGAGAACGCGAACTATCACCTTTAGTTCATATATTTCAAATAAGTCTCAATCATGGATCAAAATCATGCATGATCTCACGTTTCCCTTTTTCCATCGATTATTTTCAATATCACCAATCAAAATCAAAGTACGATTATCATATCGTTTATTCACACAACAATTCCAGATTTATCATCAAATCGTGTCACGCATGAGGGTTTCCCACACACAACACACGCACACACACACAACACACGTACACGCCTATCGAGGCGTGCACACACACACACACACGGTCACATACCCACACATGCATCCAAATTCACCGATTAATTTCCCCTTCACTCGTTCTAAATGCATGAGGACTCAAGAACACCGATTGATCGGTAGAAGAAGAAGAGATCAAAATAAAAATACCTTTTCAATAGAACAATCGGTAGGAAACAATTAGGATCTTGATTTTTCAACAAATTCTCGAATTGCAGCTTCAATCCTTCTCCAAAAGATGAAGAATTTATGGAGAAAGTAGAAGAAAAATTTGAGAGAGTGGGAGAGAGAGAGATCGAGTTTGAGGGAGTGGGGTCGTGATTTGTGATGCTAGGGTTTGGTTTCTTACTCTTATTTATAGATTACAAGATATAATCCAATAATTAAATAAATCAAGATTTGGAAGAGATTTGAGAGGAGGTGGCGTTAAAACCGTTGAGGGAAAGGAGGATTTCGAATTTCTTAGGCTATTTTATTAGCCTATGATTAAATTTGAATATTTCACGGAGTAGAATAAAATATCACGGAGCAAGAAAATAATAATAATCTCCCCAAAAATATGGTAGTAGGCGTGATTTTCAAATTCCTACTCCAAGGAATTAATTGAAATCCTAATTTAATTAGGATATGGTAAGATCTTCTTAGATTTGGCAAGATATGCTACGATATTTGAATTTATTTATGGAAGAGAATAAATAAGGGATCAAATAATATAATAAAAATAATCTTTTCTCCAATAATATAAGGGATTTTCGAAAATCCCATTATATAACAAGGGTTTCGAAAATTTCATCAACAAAATAAGGAATATTCGGACTTTGGATTTAATTCGGATAATTATCCCAAGCAATAATTTAAATCCAAGAAAATAGGATTTCTTCCTCAATAAATAGGAAGGGTCGAAAATTCCACATACCCAAATAATGCTCCTATTAAATTCTCACTCAACCCTTAGGATAATATTTCACCACAATTATTATTTCTTCCCACATTAAAATATCCACATATTCGAATTTCACCTCCACTTCACATTTTCCAACGACTTTGACCATTCCACGGCCACGTCATATTTTCCACAATATTGACTATTCAATAGCCACGTCACATATACAACGAGTTTGACTATTCAACTCAAACTCAACTCAATATCGCAATTAGGTCACAAAGAATATTGCAATAAATTATTTATCATTTAATTCCACATATATCATAGCATTAAAAGCATTTAATGCAAAAAATTCCACGTCACAAAAATTAGGGTTCGAAAAATCGGGGCGTTAGCCAATCATTTGTACACGTGGACGAATAATCAGCTGCCATGTGGCAATTATAAAAAATTCGCAAGGGCAAATTTACGCGGACTGTAACATCCAATACTCTAGACTGCAAGGTGACGCGGCCTGCAATATCCAATACGCTAGACTGCAATCTATACATTGTTGTAGATTGATGTAGACGCGTTTATACTATTGCAGTCTAGCATATATAATATTGAAGTCTAGTGTGGTGTCACAGTGTCATTTTAAGAGTGTTTTCATTTTAACGCACCCATATATATATATATATGTATATATATATATACATATATAGAGGGGAGTGATCAATTGCTACCTCATCATTTAATTGCTAACTACAACTAATTTAAGGCCACATGATTTTAAAAAACGTGTGGCCTACAATTTTTCACGTGTAATTTTCGTTTTTATTAATTAAATTGAAAAAGATAAAAAAAAAACGCCAAATTAGGGTTTTGGATGAAAATGTCAATATAGTGTTTCGAAAATATCAACACAATGCTTTGAGAATGTCAACACAAATTTAGGATTGACAATGTATATGTTTTATATTGACATATTATCTTAGCTACATTGACATTAACTTGTGTACGAAAAATACGAAAATTCTAGATTTTTTTTTTCAAATTTTGACGTCGGAACATATGCATGTAGTATATCGTTGGAATCCTTATAAAATTATCTTTAATTTGATATATGTTATATGAATTTAAAGTTTTGGGATTTCTTTTAAAAGTTAATTATAACTAACTTGACATTAATACCCCTATTGATTTTTATTGAAATTAATCCTATAGCCTTATTGACGTTTTTTGTTGATCGTGTTGACATTTTGTGGTTGATGATCTAGGCCTTTAATTTGAATATCTAATGACTATTATTGAATTGTAGTTAGCAATATAACACTCCCCTATATATATATATAGCGATGTGCTAATATGACAACCCCTTCTAATATGACACCATACCACCAATTTCAGCCCTAGGATCTAGAAATCGGATGGTTGAGAAGCTGCCATATGGCAGCCCATTTTATTTTTATTTAATCAAATTATAATGCTAAAGGGCAAATTGGGAAATCTCTTTTTCATCTTCTAAGAAACAATTCACGCTTCAAGCCACTTTCCTTACCACCATTCTCAATTCACGCCAATTGAAGGTGTCTTTTGCAAATTACCCAGCAAACTCGATTTCGAGTCTCGATTTCATGCAATGGGCTTCAATCCAGTTTGAGTTCATCTCAATTTGACCTATTCAATCACCCAAACTCACACGAACTGTGCGATCCATCTCAATTTGATTCCTCTAGAATTTCCAGCGATTTCTCTGCAATCACATCACTGTGCAATCAATTTTCTGTTCTCTCTGTAATTCATTACAAATTCGTTCAAATATGGGTGAATTAATTATCGATTTTGATCTGGATGTTTTTCCAGCAGGTGGATTTCGTCATTACCTCAATTCTCGATCAATTTTTCATGTGATGTCTGTCGCACTATGGATTATTGTCATATTTAGTGATGGATTGTTTGCCAATTTTGTCAGATTGAAGAGTATTTTGTGATTTTGATTGTAGGGAAAGTTTTTGTTGAATGTTTCTCTGTTTCTGATTCTGTTTTGTATGATTTGTTGTTTTACGTGTTACATCTTGCTGTTTTATTATATGGTTGCATAGTTTGTTCTAATTGTTGTTTGATTGTGTTTTGTTATATTTTGATTGCCTAGTTATGTTTTGTTATATTCTGATTATGTAGTACTAATTGTGTAGTTTGCTCATTCCGATTCTGTTTAGTAGTTTTAGTAATTGCTGTCATATTGCTGTCAGATTTTCGTATGCAATAATTGTTATTTTATGTGTATCACATTGCTGTTCACCTAATTGTTAATTGCAGTCAATTGTATCTTAACTAAGTTCCCTCATGTTTTATCATTTGAACCAGTTGCATGTGTGCCAGCATGCCCCGATGAACTCCGTCCTTATGTTGGAAAGAAATTCCATTCATTAGATGAGGGCATCGCCTTTTATGAAGGTTATGGGCGTGAAACTGGTTTCGATGTGCGTAAACGTGGAATCAAATCTACTAGAGATGTTGTTACGTGGCAATACCTTGTTTGTAACAGAGAGGGATTGAAGGTGGGGATTGAAATGGACCAGATGCATGTACAAGAGGGTTTTATAACCAAACGTAGACGCACATCCAAAAGGTGTGAATGTCGGGCGCGAATATCACTCAAGTATGTATCTGAGGTTGGATTTGTGGGTTATATTGTTCAAGAATTTGTGGAAGTTCACAATCATAGTATGATTGAACTTCCTTTTAGATGTTACATGCATATTAACCGTAGGTTGGGTGAAGTACACAGGAATATGGGACTGCACGAAAGGTAATATTGGACCCACTATGACATTCAAATTCTTGAATGAGTTCTTGCGTGGCTATGACACTGTGGGAATCACCGTGGCAGAACTTAGGAATTATGTCCAGGGTCTGAAAACTTATGTCGAAGGTTCTGATGCACAAATGTTGTTAGATGAAATGGCGGGGAAAAAGAAGGCATGTCCTGATTTCACATATCACTATCAGCTTGGGAGTTCAAAAGAGTTGAAATCTCTTTTCTGGTACGATGCAATATCTAATCGGAATTATCAACTGTATGGTGATGTTGTCTCCTTCGACTCCACATACAATACCAATAGGTAATGCCTTCTTCGTTTATATATAAATTATGCATTCCATGTGTTAGGTTTCTATTTGGATAACATTGTAGATTAGGACTCTAATATTTGCAGTCTATTGTGTATTATATTGCAGTTTTTGGACTCTAATACTGCAGTTTACTGTTTATATGTATGAAACAGGTATTGCATGATATTCTCACCCTTCACGGGCAAGGACAACATGGAAACCTAGTCACATTTGGAGCTGCACTCTTATCCAATGAGACCACAAAATCTTATTCATGGCTCTTCAAGCATTTTGTGGAATCCATGGGTCAAGCTCCTAAGATGATTGTTACTGACCAAGATAGAGGTATGAGAGCTGCCATTCGTGATGTTTTGGTGGATACAAAGCATAGATGGTGTATGTGGCACATTATGCTTAAACTTACCGACAAAATTCCAAGGAGATCTCTAGAAAATGAAGAGTTGAAAAAGGAGATTAGTGCTTGTGTGTGGTCTGAGGTACTAGAGCCGAAAGAGTTTGAATTGGATGGGGATAATGGAGCGTTATGAGCTTCTTCATGTCGAGTGGTTTGTAACAATGTTCGACGATAGAGAGATGTGGGTCCTTGCCTACTTTAGAGACTTTCCCATGGGGTCTCTTATTAGGACGACGTCTGTTTCCGAGTCTGAGAATAGCTTCTATAAAACATTCACGGGACCTCGCTCCAATCTAGTTGAGTTCATCATGAATTTTGATCATGCATTGGCTGCACAAAGAAATTCAAGCTCGAAGTTAGATTATATGGATTCAACTATTATACCTCCGTTCTCCAGTCAATTGGTATTGGAAAAACATGCTGCAACAGAGTACACTGATCACATGTTCAAGAGAGTGCAACATGAGATAGTGGACGCATTGCACCATTGCAGCACTGATGGTTTGTTGAAAAATGATCTGTTAGAGATCTCCACAATAAAGGACAAGTATAGTAAATCTTGGGTTGTTACCTACACGACCAGTGAGGATTCGTATTCCTGTTCTTGCAAATTGTTTGGGAGAGAGGGACTTCTTTGTAGCCATATATTTTTGTTTTTTAAGAACAGGTTTTTGAAGGTTATACTTGATAAGTACTTCCACGTGAGGTGGTTGAAGACTGCCTTAGCTGATGCTATTCGTGGACCAGCTCGAAGTTTGGGAGATCCTGAAATTCTATCAGATCCAAACCAGCTGTCAAAGAATAAAGTTGCTGACATATTTTTCAGTTACATGAAAAAATTTGATGGTGATAGTGCCATCATTGATTTGTTTTCAGCTGGAATTGATGAGCTTGGGAAGTGTCTTATGACTAGAATCCATGAACCATCTTTAGCAGACAAGGATAAGCCAGTTAAAGATTTCTATTTTGCTGAAAAGCCAGCTATGGTTAGAGTACAGCCACCATCAGTTGTGTCCACCAAAGGTTCGAAAAGTGATTCTAAAAGCCGTTTGGTGTCCGCGAAGGAAAAGGCTATAAAGTTGAACAACAAACCATTGCGTCAGTGCAAAGAATGTGGAGAATTTGGTCCCCATGACTTTAGGAACTGTGGTCGACAAAAGGGAAAATAAAATCGTTAGTTCATTTTTACATTATCAGGTTGCAGTCTTATACAGAAGATATTGCAGTATTAGGGTAGATATATTGCAGTCTAATGAAACGAGTGCAGACACACTATTTGCTTCTTTCTATTACTTCATTAATTTCACCAGACAGTAGGATTAAATATTAATTTTATACTATTGTTTCCAAGTTGCCTTTCATTTCTGTCTAATGAAAAAATCATTAAAAATAGTTAAAGTGCATATATAATAAAGTAAAAGCGAGGATAACGTAGATAAGACTATTCCCTATATTCTTCTCGCTTTTACTTTACTATACATCCACTTTAACTATTTATTACGATTTTTTCAAAACGAGTGCGAAAAAGAAGTGACTCAACTTAGTTGGGACGGAGGGATTATGTTTTATGATGTCAACTGTATCATAGAACTAAAATGATTTCAGATCTCATTTTAAAAAAGTTGTCACCCTACACACGAAGTAGTACATTTTATCGATTATATGACATACATAGAGAGTGTGTGTGTACTGACCGCTAAAGGCGATGCCGGCACTGGCGATGACACATGTCTGAACGACGGTATTCTCTTGCCTTGTGAAAGGGTGGTTGAGGAATCCAGCTTTGTGTAGAATCTTTGTCCAAGAATTGACAAAAAGGAATCCAAGCAGGCCAACAGAGACACCGAGAGAGGGGACAATCCCAGTTGTGAGGTTGAGCTTCATCACAATGAAGGTGAACAATATGCTCAGCATAAAGCTCACCACCAAAGCCCTCACTGTCAGCTGATCTTGCCACCGTGGCACCTCCTTGCTCTAAAAAATCTTCTCTATGGACTCATCTTCCATCAACTCTATGCTTCTGCCACTCATATTTTTCAATTTTTTTTTTGCTGCTTTTGCTAAATGATTATGGCTTACTACTTTCTTTCACTTTTATTTATACTACTATTTCTCCTAAGTCAAAACTACATACCCTTTACACAACATAGTCATAAATAACAATCTTATTATGTACTTTACACTTTTTGTAAAATGGAAAATAGAGATAATTGAGCTGCATATTGTATCATCTGATCTTAATGGTATTGGCATAGTTGGCTCAATTAATGCTATTGAATTATAACCACAATTGCGTCCAGCAAGGACCAGATCTAATTTGAAATGTAGTACTCCCTCCGTCCCATTAAAGATGACCCACTTTCCTTTTTAGTTTGTCCCAACCAAGATGATCCATTACCAAAAATGGAAACCCCTTTATTTCTACTTTATCTCTCTCTCTTACTTTACTCTCTCCACTCAACACACAAAATAAAGTTGCATAAAATCCCGTGCCGCCCAAGAAAGGGGTCATCTTCCTTGGGACGGAGGGAGTACTACTTAATACTACCTCCATCCCTGAAAATTTGTCTCATTTTTCCATTTCAGTCCGTCCCCCAAAATTTGTCCCATTTCACTTTTACCATTTTTGGTAGTAGACCTCATATTCCACTAACTCATTTCTACTCACATTTTATTATAAAACTAATATATAAAAGTAGGACTCACAATTCACTAACTTTTTCAACTCAATTTCCATTACATTTCTTATAACCCGTGCCAGGTCAAAGTGGGACAAATTTTTAAGGACGGATGTAGTATTTTTTTTTTATTTACTATCACCCTCCCTTCCAATAAATATGAAATATTTGGTTTCCCGTATGTAATTTTATCCAATGTTGTTGTATGAGTTAATGAAGAGAGAGTAAAATAAGAAAGAGTGAAAAAATAGAGGTGGTGTTGTTTCCATCTTAGGAAGAATTTAATTTTTAATGGGACAACTAAAAATGTGAAACATTTCATTTTTAATGAGACACAGAAATATTATATTGTTGTATTAAAAATCCAATACATATATACTGAATATAAATAGAAGGATTAATTTATTTTTATTTTGTGCAATCTTCCATTTAATCAGAATCATCATTCAACAGTCGAATCAACGGAAAATAGGGTTGCAGAATAGGTGATATATGTATGCATTGAGGACCAACCCATTGAATTTCCGATCAGCCATACTAGTAGCATGGTAGATGCTTAATAATGTGCGAGCTAATTAGGTTGACATTTTATTATGTTAAAAAGTTTTAATCCTAATCTTAGTATTTAAGAAGATATTCTAGTCAACCTTAGATTCTGAGTAACATTGACATTTGGTAGTCAACATCATATTTTATTTGTTTTTGTTATTTTATGTAATCATTGTACATATTTTATATTTATGATGATATTATTTATATGATATATTAAAATGACAATCCTTTTTTAAAGTGACAACGTATCATCAATCTTGTGATGTCACGTGACACGTTATCCAGCAATATTAGGGGCGTATCCAACAATATTTATTTAGTAGGCATTTATAGATTGCATGATAGTAATAGGTGGATTGTAGTGTAGATTATGAGTATTGCAGTATAGACATAGAATATTTCAATTGCAGTATATATATAGACATATCGCTTTTGTATACGGTTATTTTGCATTATAGACAATAATGCAATACTCAAGTAACTCAACAATCTACACTGCAATCCACGTAATACAATCATGCAATCTGTATAAATCTATCTAAAACGCCTACTATGATATTGCTAGATACGCCCCTAATATTGCAGGATAGCATGCCACATGACAGTACGAGGTTGATGGTACATTTGTCACTTTAAAGATGGTATCACTATTAACATAATATTTTATTTGTTTTCATATTTTTATGTATATTCTAAAAATGATTTATTGACATAATCACTACCAAAAAATTGGCCTGTTATTACATTGAATTAGTCACACTTTATTAAAACTGTGAGCATAGATACTCAAACAACACTCTGATCTTTCATCACATTTTTATCATACACTAACGTTACACTGGAGATAAATGTCATTTCTACAATCATATACTCACACTTCTGTAAGTAGAATAATGGAAACTTGCTCCTATTATTGCTCAAGGAATATATATTTTCGTAAATGAATATTTAAACATGATTCTAAATGAATAACGTAAAGGAATATTTAAACTTGCTCCTATTATTGCTCCTATTAATACTTTAATAATAATTATTAAATTATTGATTGATGTGATGTGATTTATTTATCTAAATTTGAGTCGTTACATTAATTAACCAATTCATATATATATCGAACTAGGGATGTGTTAAGATGACAACACTTATTATAATGACACCATACCACCATTTTAGGCCATTGGATTTGGAAATCGTGTGCTTATTAAGCTGTCATGCGGCAGCTGATTTTAATTTTTCTGAACCCATTAAAAACGCTGAGGGGTAAAATAGGAATTTTTCTATTCCTTATGTGATCACGCTGATTTCCATCCAGATTCTGAATTTCACGCAATATTCAATCCAGATTCTGTAAATCGAAATCAATTTTCAATCCTAAATCTAATTCGATTCTAAATCCAGATTCAGCAATTCAATTTCTCCACAATTCGTTTTCTGCAATTGGATTTCGAATCTTCAATTTCAATCCTAATTTGAGAACCTAGAAATCTCCAAATCGTGTTCTCTTCATAGGTTTCTGCAATTCATTCCACAAATTGATGAGAATATGGGCGACTGGATCATCAATTTTGATTTGGATGTTTTTCTTGAAGGTGAGCATCGACATGTTTAGTTGTAAAATAATGGTCAGTTATTGGACGATTTTGACAACGAATTTGTTGACTGTTTTGACGATTCTTGACCTTTTTTTTGAAGAAGTATGTTTCTATTTATGTTTAATATTGGTTGATGAGTGTTGTTTGATTTTGGTTGAAGAGTAGTTTTTGATTTTGTTAGATTTGTTTTTTTGATGAATACTTGTTTAGTAGAGTACGTTTCTAGTTTTGTTCAATATTGGTAGACGAGTAATGTTTGATTTAATGGCAATACTTTGTTTCTGTATTACGAAATTTGGATGCATTAACTGCTGATTCTGCATCTGTTCAGTAGTTTGTAGTAATTGTTGTCATATTCTGTTTCTTGCTTAATCAAGATTATTGATTTGTATTTTGTATGAAATAGTTGCTGGTTTATGTATATCACATTGTTGTTCACCTAATTGTTTATTGTAGCCAATCGTTTATTAACTAATTTGCCTCATGTTTTATCATTTGATCCAGTTGCATGTGTGCCAGAGATCTCCACAATAAAGGACATGTATGGTAAATCTTGGGTCGTTACCTATACGATCAGTGAGAATTCGTATTCCTGTTCTTGCAAATTGTTTGGGAGGGAGGGAATTCTTTGTAGTCATATATTTTTGGTTTTCAAGAACAGATTTGTGAAGGTTATACCTGATAAGTACTTTCATGTGAGGTGGTTGAAGACTGCCTTAGCCGATGCTATTCGTGGACCAGCTCGAAGTTTGAGAGAAACTGAAATTCCATCAGATCCAAAGCAGCTCTCAAAGAATAAAGCTATTGACATTTTTTTCAGTTACATGAAAAATTTGATGGTGATAGTGCGATCATTGATATGTTTCAGCTGGAATTGATGAGCTTGGGAAGAGTCTTATGACAAGAATCCCTTAACTATCTTCAGCAGACAAGGGTAAGACAGTTAAAGATTTCTATTTTGCTGAAAAGCCGGCTGTGGTTGAAGTACAACCACCATAAGTTGTGTTGACCAAAGGTTCGGCAAGTAATTCTAAAAGCCGTTTGGTGTCCACGAAGGAGAAGGCTGTAAAGTTGAACAGCAAACCCTTGCGTCAGTGTAAAATATGTGGAGAATTTGGTCACCATGACTCTAGGAACTGTGGCCGACAAAAAGGAATATAAAATTGTTAGTTCATTTTTACATTACCATATTGCTGTCGTATACATTGTAAATTGCAGTATTAGGATCGCTATATTGCAGTCTAATTAAACGAGTGCAGGCACACTATTTGCTTCTTTCTATTACTTCATTATTTTCACACCATAGTAGGATTAAATATTAATTTTATACTATTGTTTCCAAGTTGCCTTTCATTTCAATAAATAGTGTAACTTCAATCCTTTTTAATTACAAATTTTTGCATTACTATATTGCAGTCTTATTCAATGAATGTTGCAGTGTTACCACAACAATGTTGCAGTTTACATATAATTGTAATAATTTTTCTTTCTGATGTAGTTTAATGGAGGTAAATTGTAGCTCACCACACTATATAGTTCCTATTCATTCATAGAGTGATTTAGAAAATTTCCAAATTTAGAGATTTTATATCATTCATATAATCTTAATACCTTAAATAGTTTATATCTTTAGATTCTTCCTACTTACACTTGTCAAGTGCTAATTAGTGGGACACACCACGTCATCATGCCACGTGGTGTGTCTAGACCACTGAATATTTTCTCCACTTGGTGTGGCTGATAAAAGGGAATATAAAATTGTTAGTTCATTTTTACATTACCAGATTGCAGTCGTATACATTGTAAATTGCAGTATTAGGATCGCTATATTGCAGTCTAATTAAACGAGTGCAGACACACTATTTGCTTTTTTCTATTACTTCATTAATTTCACACGACAGTAGGATTAAATATTAATTTTATACTATTGTTTCCAAGTTTCCTTCCATTTCAGTAAATAGTGTAACTTCAATCTTTTTTAATTACAAATTTTTACAATTCTATATTACAGTCTTATTCAATGAATGTTGCTTTGTTAAGACAACAATGTTGCAGTTTACATATTATTGTTACAATTTTTCTTTCTGATGTAGTTTAATGGAACGAAACTATAGCTAGGTGGTACACAACCTGAAAGTCAGTATTCTCTACAACCAAAGCATAATTAGCTTTCAAGTGCTAGGAAGATATGATGTTCTGGTAATCATCACTTGACTTTAAAGAAATGTTCACTCAAATTCCATTAATTTCATTAACCAAGAGATGCTTTTAAGTTTCTTTTATGCAAAGTCATGACATTTACACTGCAATAATTTCCCTATAGAACTCCCTGCTCTAACTGAATTTCAGAGTTACACCCACAAACTAATAAATATAAAAAATCCAATCTTTTTTCATAAAATGCCCTAAATTTGGGGAAAACTGAACAGAGATATGACCAGTAATTAATCTCAAGCATGCAAGCATATTATAAGTAACTGCCATTAAAACAATTATGGATAAAAAGTCAAATCAAATTAAATCAGTTACATTTTCTACCCCAAAATAAAACTATAAAACTAAATGTTTCAGCACAAGTTCATTCAAACATCCAAGATTTCATTGCAAACATCCAAGACTTCATTGCAGCAGTCATTCAAACATTCAAACACTCAAACATTCATTCATCATTGCAGCAACCATATGCCCTATTTTCATTGTGAGGCACGCCAAGATGGTTTGTTCTTGTACTCCACTACCATATTCTCCACATCAATCGGTCTTGTCTTTTTTTCCTCCGTATATAGATGTGAGGCAAGTCTTGACATACACCTGAAGGCCCTATTGTTGTTGTTATACAGCATTGCTGTACAATATTTGGCTCGAAGAAGCTGCAGAGGCTTTGATTGTTTGTTTGTCAGATCACACTTCCAGTCAGTGACCTTCATCCCCATATAAGTCTCCATATGGCGCATTGCATACATGCCACAATCTGTAGTATCTTCTTTAGCAGTCCATTTCATTTCTAGAATCTTCACATTTGCTTTTTGGAGCATACGACCATAGCTAGCACAACCACATGTCTCTAGAGTGTAGACAAAGAAATATATCTGCAATTTATAAAATAAGAATTGTCAAGCTGATGAGATTTTCATATTTATATAATGTATATTGCAGAATAACATATATAGCCTTGCTTGCTTACCAGCCTATAGACTTGGTCGCCATATCTATCCCCAACATCAGCTTCTTCTGATCTAACATTATCTATCACGCAGATTGTTGCTTTCAAGAAATCAAAACAAACCACATAGTAGTGGTCGTTTGTATACATAGGGAAAAAAACCTGTTGCATAACAATGAGCATATTTAATTGCATTCCACTAAGAAACATATTGTAGTTCAATGTATTGATAGTTTATTACCAGACTGTAATTTTCCCATTTGAAGTTTTGGATATACTTGAGCTCATCAATGATTCTTTCATGAAAGACCTCATTTGTCTGATCAGTCTTTGGGTCCACAACTGTACTCTGCAGCCAAAGAAAATAAGAATTAGGACAACCATATGAGAAGTCTAATATGCATTAAGTGTTTGAGACATACGGAGGGGAAAGTAGACAGAAACAATCTGTTGGGTGATGTACGGGACTTGAAATTCTCATTCAAATTTAAGTAACAACTCCACCCATCTATGACTGCAACATGGATCCTTGCATATGGCAGCATTGACATTAGTTGAGCATGAGTAATTTTGAAGTTATTGATGTTGAATACAATCAGCTCCCTGTTACAAAGTGTAGGATGTTATCATTCTGTACAATTATTGAATAAACACTTGGTATTAAAAATAATTTCATACGAAACATATGTGGCATTGATTTCAGTACTTATCATCCAAAAATACAATTCCCTCTCATCCCCTGTCAGTTTGTCTGACATCGTAACTGCACGCACAACATAAGGAGATTTGATTGCATTACTTACTTTATTTTTTGACTTGTCACGGGTGGAGATTTTTTTTTGTCCCTGTTGGAAATTCCAGCAAACAATATTACAATTATAAAACTTAAGAATTTATAGTATAATTTGGAAAGATGCATTATATTCCTGTTCCTCCTTTTCCTTGGAAGGATCATTCATATTCGATGCAGCACTAGCCTTTTGCGTGTCCTTTGAAGCTGCAGGTTCCACTCCTTGTGTAGGCTTCGAAGGCTCTTCACAGACATTCTACAATAGCCACAAACACAAATGCATTATAATGTGAAATATATAATATAGCAATCTGCAAAAATTTAAACTGTGTTATGCAATGTATATCATACCTCTGCAGGAGCTGATGTACTATCATTTTTATCCTTTGAAGGCTCATTCATTCTAGTAGTTGCAGCTGGGCTCGATGAGCACGTAGCCTGGGAAGGCTCCTTCCTTGCTTCAGTTGCATCACCCATCTTCTCCTTTCCACGACTTTGATCTGCAACAGGTGATTTCTCACCTCTCGACTGGCCACCTTGTGCTTGCACATTCTGCATATCCATAAAACCATCATTACGAACAATCTCCAATTGCAAAAGTGTAGTGAAATTTCAAATACAATATAAATAAACCACATATTGTTATCAATAAGAAAAACTTACTTGACTGTCATCATCATCAAACAGATTCCAATTAGGCATATAATTTTCCAATTCAATTTTTTTATCTAGAGCACTCATCATTTTTTCGATTGCTGCCAGCCAGTCAGGATTCTGCAGATCCTTGTCATCCAAATTTTAAGCAAGTGTTTCAACTTTATCTTTTGTTTTTATCCGTCTCTTCTCTCTCTTTCCATTAGTCAGCATTATCAACCCCGCTGCAGATGCTACCTTAAAACTATTCATTTCACGTATGTGCTCTGGTGGTGCATGTAACGTAGCAGCAAAATTGAATATTCCATCAGCCAAAAGATTTCCAGCACGATAGACATCAACAGTAAATTTTCTTGCTTCTCTTTCCTCGTTGTGTTGTTGCTTTGTTTCTGCTGAAGTTGAAGGACCAGCCATATCATTCAAATCATCCAAGATTTGTTGCTCTTGCGCTCGGATTAATGCTTTGTCATCATCAACAAGTTGTTGTGGCATCCGGTCATCATAGTTACCCAGCCAAAATCCACCAGCATTGATCTCTAGGGCTTCTCTTGCTTTTAACGCCTCCAACTCCCACATGTTAATTGATGGGAAACGTCGTTCAACTGTTCGTCTTCCTACTATCATCCTGTCCACATAACATCCCTGACATACAGAAGTAAAAAAAACTTTAGTATGTGCATTTTTTTAAAATAATTGTAAGAAAGTTACACTTACCATAAGGAAAACTATTGGACCAGTGTAGTATCTGCTAGAGGAGTTCAGCCATCTGTTATGCACATCTAACATAACAGTGATTACGTATTCACACCAATTGTATTCATGGATGATTGACAAATCATCCAAGATATGTAGGATCTTTGGGATAACAGGTCCATCTGTTGGGGTCTCTATAAAACAATATTCCATGAGTACCAAGAACAGTCTCTTGAATTGGTCACCACCATCTACCTCTTTCAACATCAGGATGGCAATGTCATCAACATATATATTTTTTCTTGGTTTTTTAAGAGACTTTGCAACGGCTTCCATCCACGACAAATCATGCTTCCTGAGTGTCCGTTCAATACGATGTCTTCCTTTAGGAAGGCCAAGTGTCAGATGCACATCAACTTCGCATTCTGTCCCTGACCCTCCTATAGGTAACCCACAAGCAATGGGATTGAAGTATGATGCAACCCAGAATCCCAGTTTTGGAGGTATGAAATTTAACTTGAAATTCAGAAGTGCCCCAAACCCCAAGTCAATTATATCCCTTTTTTGCTTTCCATTTAGATACTCCATGGTATTTCCAAATATTTATGGCTTTAATCTGAATAGCAGAGCATTCACACCCTTGTTTAATCTTATCAAAACTAAAAAAAAATAAAATTATTTCAATACTACATTATTATAAATGATGGACTGCAATATAGAACAAGCAATACTGCAAGATGATGATGCATTATTCTAAATGCTGCACTGCAATGTATAACAAGCAATACAATAATATATAACATTCAATACAACAATATAGCATGCAAAACAGCAAGATGATGCATTATCCTAAATGATGCACTGCAATCTATAACAAACAAGACTGCATTATTTTAAATGTTGCACTGCAATGTATAACAAGCAACACAACAATATGACATAAATTATCTTATTTGTTGGTCCCTCATTTTAACTAGTAGAATGATAAGTATCTAATTATGTCATGATTTAGGTATGAATTATCAATAATTGCTATAACTAATATCACTTGAAACAGAATTCAAAATTAGCAAAAGTTCATTTAATCTATACAGTAATGCTTATATTTTGAACACTGTTATCTATTTTGTTACTTGCACTAACTCATATATAGACTAATTTTATCAGAAAAAGATCTGTCATATAATCCAAATCAATAGTGTAAATATGCAAAACTGCAAGATCATGATGCATTATTCTAAATGGACCACTGCAATATATAACAAATAAGACTGCATTATTATAAATGACCCACTGCAATATATAACAAGTAATACTGCAAGATTTTGTTGGGACTACAGCAGCGGAAAATACGGAAAACAAACAGGTCCTTGACGGATCTATTTAGGTGATTATGCATTCGACTCCAATTTAATGCAATAAACATAAATCTATAGATTTAACATCAAATAAACACATAATCATGCATATTCGATGTAGATTCGATTGTTACCTCATAATCCATCATTGGATTGACGTTGCTAGCTGCACCATCCGGAGATCCTTGGTTTATCGACCACGAATCTTCCGTACTATTCCCTTGTCCTTGATTCTCCATCCGTGTGGGCGGATCTTAGATAATCAATTAAATAACTTTGAATGGATCTAGGGAAACCCAATACAAACACCAAATTGTCTAGATCTAATCCTATGAATTAGGATAGATCAAGAACAATAATCAAAACCCTAATTCTCCCACGTGCTAGGCACGAAAATTGAGACAAGTGAGAGAGAAGAGGGAGGCGCCGATTTGCCTCCTAGGGTTAGGGTTTTGTGTTGTCTTGGATTGTGTGCTAGGGTTTCCATTTCATTCATTATTTATAGTGGACCTTATTGGGCTAGTAAGGGGATCCATGGAATGACTTAAGTGTTGGGCTCACCCATTAGATAATTAACTAATTAAATCAATTGACCCATGATTTAATATATTATCAATTGAATATTATTTTGTTCCACTAAAGAATAATATTGCACTCCCACTTAAATCACCAAATTACAAATAACTTAGGTCCATTTTATTTTATAATATTTCCCGCGTTTAAGATTATCTTGATCCGTCAATTTAATTCTTTTGTCTGCTATGTGACTAGAATTAAATTAATTCTCCAAAGAGTTTTTCTAGTTTGAAACTTTATTTATTATTCGTGGAATAAATTCCAACTGCGCAGTTTTCTGAATAATAAATTCCTCTTTCAAACACCTCATTGGGGATCACCCTTTTAGGGATTTAATCATACCACACTGGGCACGCGAATTCTATGAAATAATATTCCAATACCTTTATGTTATTCAATTACTACCACCCAAGATATCATGAACTTGAGTTACGTACAAACTCTCACATATTGATAAGTCAAAGTGGCGTTTGATTGAATAAACAATATTGATATTAATATCATAGACTAGAAAATACTAAACTTTCTGAAATATATTCTTTCAGTAGATAGCAATAAAGAATACATTTCGGATTAGATCCTTTCAGTGCTTTACCACACCAGTGTTACTAATCTCTTCTTAGGTAAGAGAGAATTATCATAAACACCGCAACCGTACCAATAGGTAGCCAAAGCCTATCTAGGTTGTGAATACGTTTTTCTTCTTACTAGATCTAGCCAAGTCCCCTACTGGAAAACTCATGAGGAGATTCATCGAATTTTCCTACTTGACCTTCTTAGTAAAAAGCCTTAGACTTGTTTATTATATTTCAATAATAAACCATTATATTATATTATTTATTCTCATAAATAGGTAAACAAGTGGACGTGGCGTTTCTCGTATACATGCACAAGCTGACTGTACAAAGGCATGTACGCTCGAATCATCTTTTAGTATACAAACCCCAACAGATTTTTCACAATACCTTCACCTATCGGTCCTCTTATTTCCTCATTCGTTTTTATTCTCGTGCTTGTTTCAGCTTCCACTTCTTCCTCATTCATATTTTCATGATTAGTTCTAGTTTCAGCTTCACGTGTATCCCCTCTAAATTCTTCCTCTTCTACCTGTGATATTGTTCTTTTTCTTGCCATTTATTTTGTCTTTACACTGCATTAAACCAATAACATCCAAATTATCCACAAAATGAATCATGCAGTAACATAACCCCTTTTATACATTAATACAAGCAAATCACCAACTAAGCAAATCACCAAATCAGCAATTCACTTCGAGTACAACAATACTAATCCAATAGACAAAAAATCACAATAGTCCGTCACAATGTGTCAAAAAACCCTCATACATGGAGCAAATAGCTATAAAATTTCGAAAATCACCAAAAAAAGACTAAAACCTCAGATCCAAACATTAAACAAGGCATCAATTGAATGAATAATACACATACATAAATCTGCATTCACAATAAAGTAACATTCTGAAACCTATTTCGTTCAACACAAAACGGAATCCAATTAACATACCTTGTGAACTGTTTTCACCGTTTACTTGTTCTAGGCGTTCGGAATTCACGGTGTAGTCGTGGCTGGAAATTGAAGTTACACGGTGTAGAGGCGGAGGCGGCAGGATTTATAGGCGGAGGCGACGGGATTTAGAGTTGGAGGCGGCGGGATCTAGAGATGGAGGCGGCGGGCGGGATGAGATTTTGGAGAGTCGGGGAGAGAGAGAGAGAAGAGTCGGGGGGAGAGAGAGAGGCGAATTTTGAGAATGACGGTATTTTTGGGGGTAACCCTAATTTGAATCGGTTTGAAATGACTAAGATGCCCCCGATAGCAATTGGGTATACACTAGACAACAATCTCAATTCTGTTAACGAAATTAAATCTTGACCGTTGGATTTTCGGATCTAAGGGTGGATATTGGTGGTATGATGTTATTTTAACTATAGTATATAAATGAATTAACTAAGAGAACTGGACAAATAAATTAATTTGTTTTGTGGACATGCGAAAATGAAAAAGAATGCTGGCAATAGGGATCAAAACACCGCTCTCTAGGTTAGTAGACGCATTTTGCAACCAGTTTCACCACATGACACAATTTAAAGTTAGGTAGGAATATATTATATGTACTCATATGCCAAATGGCTGGGGTCCGAAAGACCCCCATGCCTCTTCATGAGTCCGCCGCTGGAAAAAAGTAAGTGGGAAGATAATAAAGTATGAGAAAGGAAAAAAAAATAGTATGAGAAAGGAAAGGTGGAGAGAAGAAAGTAAGATAGAGGAAAAAGTAAGTGGGAAGAAATGTGTTGACTTTTAATAAAAAGGAAATGACTTCACTACTATGGAATGTACACCAAAATCACAAAATGACTCTACTACTATGGAACGAATGAACTATTAAATAAAATATTAACACCAATTGAATAAATCAAATATTATCCTATAGTAGTTGTTAAAGATGGAAAGGAAATGAAATAGTGAAAGATAAATTTACAGATTAAATCCCTAAATAACCAAATCAATTAGAGAATAGCTTCAATACTAAAATTATTAAATCTCGAGATATTAGGAGGATGCTATGTAGTCATTATATTTACCAAGAATAAGAGATATTGAATTAAGGCATATTAGGTTTACCTTGTACAGATATTGTTAGTCCTATATAATTATGTACCTATGTATTGTGAATAAGAAATACAAGAAAACCGTTCCCCAATCTTTTATTATGGCGCAAGAGCAGGAATGTTCTTGGCTCAGAAAAACATTATCATAGTCGAATACCGATCTCGACCCTTTTCTAAACCAAAAACAAACAAAATAACCAGATCATGAACACCAGAAATCATGTCAGAAGACAAAGAAGATATCAAAACTGATCCAGAATCATCAACAAACTTGAAGAATAGCAAGAATGTTACCATAGCATTCAAGGTAAACGGAAAGAACTACCCCATTGTGGTCCAGACTAATGAAAGTCAAGATTGAAGGCCGAGGAGCCTACTCCTAAATCTGAAACGACCCGCTAGAACAGGGGAGCAAAGGATATGAAGAATGGGAGGAGAACGATTTGGTGGTCTTCTCGTTGATCTTCGATAATATCGAGAATGATATTATCGCCGACTTTGCCCACCATCAAACATCGAAAGCGTTGTGGTACAGCCTAACCGAGACTTTTGAGAGTAAGGCAGTCCCATACTTGATCTATGACCTGGAAGACAAAGTAATAAACATCAAACAAGGGGATCTCGATCTAGAGACATATTACCGGAGGGTCCATGGGCTGTGGATCAATAACGATCGCTGCCAGAAGCAGCCCGTCACCTGCTGTGATAAAGGAGTAACACAGTACAAAACACATTCAAACAACAAACGGTTGATCAAGTTCCTAACCGGCATGAATCAGGAATACGACTCCATTCGACAAGACATAATGAAGCAGGAGCCTCTCCCATCTGTAAAGGCGGCCTATGGTTGGGTGAAGATAGAGGCGGCTCGACACCCGATCACGCCACGAATGTCCGCCTCACCCACCGTGGAAACCATCAGCGGAAACACCGGCGATTCTTAAAATTGAGAGCGGATTTGTTGCCCACAGCCAACGCCCACAACACAGGAGCGGGCCGCCGCGCCCCACCGCTACTAGCGGACCGGGGAACAGACCGAAGAAATCCACCCCTCCGGATAAATCCTCCCTTTGGTGCATCCACTGCTAGAAACCAAAACACACGTACGAGACATGTTTCAAGCGATTGGGATATCCCGATTGGTGGGAGGAGAGGCAGAGAGTGAGGGGAACTCATTTTTAGTCGAAAATGGCTGTGGGAGTTTCCAATTACCGGCAGCCACAAAATCAATAGAACGGGAAATCAAGGAGGACAAGGAGGATCAGCGGCAATCCAGGATGCCCCGTCCGGCGGTGGCAGCGTGCGGGGAACCGGGAACTATGTCGAGTGAACGGAGATGGCGCCGACAGGAGGTAAAGGGTTTGGTTTTAAACCAAAAACCAAACCCTAGGAAGTTTAAATTCATTCGTTTTTTTACCTCCGAAGTATGGTGAATTAAAAAAAGGACCCCATTTGATTGAAACTGAACCCCAGACTCTCAGAACTTATACATTGACCCCAAATATGCTCGGTGCCCCAAACTTGAGAAAAATCGTGAATTGAGCCCCCATTATATGTTGAAAAATTCCTTTGCGCCCCTTGAAAAATTTATCCATCGTGTTTCATTTTCAAAAGGGGTTGGATACAACCAAGGGTTGGATTTTTGACTATGGGACAACGGACACTATGACCCCAGATAGGAATAATTTTAGTAGCCTGAGTGAAGTTACTAAAACCTACATTAAAACTGCAAATGGGGAATTGATTACTGTTGTTGGTTCGGGCATTATTGAAATTTCTCCTACTCTCCGGCTTAAGAATTGTTTATGCCTACTCTATCTCAGAGATTGATGTCTATAAGTCATGTCACGAAGGAGTTGAATTGTACTCTGCTAATGCACCCTGATTTTTGTATCTTACAGGATATTCGGACGAAGAGGATTCTTGGGCGTGACACTGAGAAGCAAGGACTCTACTACTAAGTGGACGAGATAGCTCAACATGGTAGTGCAATGCTGGCTCACGAGTCCATGAAACAAGAAATTTGGCTATGGCACCGAAGACTAAGACACCCTTATTTTTATGAATTTTTCGATCCCTTCTAATTTTTTATGTGAGACTTGTGTTTTGGCCAAAAGCCACAGACAATCTTTTAAGCTTTCCAATACTCGAATGAATTCAATTTTTTCCTTAGTGCATGTTGATGTGTGGGGTCCTGCACCAATTACTGGTAGGGGTGGCTTTTGATATTTTGTGATATTTGTTGATGATTGCATTAGGATGACTTGAATTTATTTTTTGAAACATAAGTCAGAGATCATTGATAAGTTTATCTTGTTCTTCAAAATGGTCCAAACACAATTACACACTACTATAAAAACTTTTAGGTCAGATAATGGGAGGGAATTCGTGAATGCTATGTCCCAATTCTGTAAAGAAAAAGGCATGATTCATCAAACTTCTTGTGCCTACACTCCCGAACAAAATGGGGTAGCAGAAAGGAAAAATAGGACAATCTTGGAAATAACTCGTGCCCTAATGCTTGAATCCAAAGTCCCTACACATTTTTAGCCCGAAGCTATAGCCACATCTGTCTTCCACATGAACCGATTACCTACAAAAGTCCTCAACAAAAAAACCCCGCTCGATACCCTTTCTAAACTCACTAAAATTCCCCAACATTTGAATCTACAACCCAAAGTCTTTGGTTGTACTATCTATGTTCATATTCCGAAGCATGAAAGAACCAAACAATCACCCTGTGCCTCCAAGTGTGTTTCGTCCGTTATGGGATCAACCAAAAAGGTTATCGATGTTTTGACCCCCACACCAAGAAAGTCATCACCACCATGAATTGCAATTTCCTGGAAACCGAATTCTTTTACCACACCCACCTTAGTAGTCAGGGGGAGAGCAATCCGAGTTGTTCTGATTCTGCGGACTATCTAAGTTAGGTTGTGTCATTGCCAAACTCTTCGATAATGGGCCAAACAGATCCATTTGTCACTGCCGCCGAGCAAGTCTCACCACAAGAGTCGTCTCATCCACTACCCTTTTGATCCTTCTCAACCGATATCCGAGGTAACTTCTAAACTAAGCCCTGATGAGGATACATTTTCTATTAACCATGATGATACAGAACTCCAAGAGGAAGACAATACTATTGGTACTTCCTCATCGATGTACAAGAGGAGTCCCACCGAAAAGACATTCTCCCGAGAAGATTGGAAAGAAAAGCCGGTATGGGGTGACAAACTTTGTGCAAGGAAATCTAACTAAGATAGCACGAGCATTTGAAGTTATTGTATGAGGAAGAGGAGATTCCACAGTCAGTGGAGAAAGCAATGAAACACAAGCATTGGAGAGAAGCTATGTTCACCGAAATGAGAGCACTACTGAAAAACATGACTTGGGTAAAAGGAAAGCTGCCTGAAGGAGTAAGAACTGTTGGGTGCAGATGGGTGTTCACGATAAAGCAAAGGCCAGATGGTACGATAGAGAGATATAGGGCTCGACTGGTGGCAAAAGGATACACTCAGACTTATGGAGTAGACTATGAAGAGACTTTTTCACCAGTAGCCAAGATCAACACAGTAAGGGTGTTGTTCTCGATTGTAGCCAACAAAGACTGGCCACTTCACCAATTTGATGTGACGAATGCTTTTTTTACATGATGAATTGCCGAAACCTGTCTATATGGAACCTCCTCCTGGGTTTCATTGCATAGTTTCAAGATGGGAAAGTCTGTCGGCTGAAAAAGACATTGAACGAGTTAAAATAGTCTCCAAGGGCATGGTTTGGAAGATTCACAGAGGTGATGAACAAGTATGGATATAAACAAAGTAACTCCGACCATACCCAGTTTCTCAAGAAGAAGAATGGCAAAATCACGTGTTTAATTATATATGTGGATGATATGATTATCACGAGGGACGATGAGGAAGAAATGGCCGAGCTAAGGAAGAATCTTTTCACTGAGTTCGAGATGAATGACTTGGGGCTTCTCAAATATTTTTAGGAATAGAAGTGCTGAGATCGAAGAAAGGAATTTTCATAAATTAGAGGAAATATGTACTAGATCTTCTAGCAGAGGTTGGGATGCTAGATTGCAAGCCAGCAAACACCCCAATGGTTCAGAATCATGGATTGTAGATAAAAGAGAAAGGGAAGCTCAGAGATTAGTTGGGAATTTGATATATTTGGCTCATACTAGGCCAAATATTGCCTATGATGTGGGAGTAGTCAGTCAATTCATGCATGCCCCTCAAGAGGAACACTGGGAAGCTACTCTGAGGATCGTTCGATACTTGAAAGGGACATCCAAACATGGATTATTGTTTGATAAACACAGGCACTTAGAGATACATGGATTCACTAATGCTGACTAGGCTGGGAATCCAAATGATAGGAAGTCGACTGCGGGATATTTCACCTTTGTGGGAGGTAATCTTGTGACTTGGAGGAGCAAGAAACAAAAGATGGTGGCACTCTCTAGTGCAGAAGCAAAGTTTCGGGGAATTAAGAGTAGACTGGTTGAGAAGACTTATGAGAGAATTGGATATAGGTCCCACTCGATCGTGTAGACTATTTTATGAAAATAAGGTGGCCATTAGTATATCAGAGAACCCAGTGCAACATGATCGAACCAAACATGTGGAAGTGGATCAACACTTTATTAAGGAGAATATTGAAGCCAAGATAGTTGAAATGCCATATGTCAAGTCCGAAGATCAGCTGGCCGGTATGTTGACGACAGCCGTGAACTCGAAGTCTTTTCGAGAAGTATTGTGCAAGTTGAGTATCGGTAACCTCGTTACTTAACTTGAGGGGGAGTGTTAGAACGAAATCTCAAGATATTAGGAGGATAATATGCAATGATTATATTTACTAAGAATAGGAGATATGGAATTAATGTATATTAGGTTTACCTTGTGTAGATATTGTTAGTCATATATAATGATGTACCTATGTATATGATTGTGAATAAGAAATACAAGAAAATCATTCCCCAATCCTTTATCAATGTGATATTGAAAGTGAACAAGGCTCAGGTTGTATTCAACTGGTCAGAAGAAGACTCCTAATCTAGTCACGTCACTGACTCTATTACCTCAAACCTTGGTCTCAACAATTTCCTCAACTCACTTCTACTGGCTAGTATAGTGGATGTAAGGGTCGAATTCCACAGAGATAGATGGATGGAAGTTGGGATTGTGGTAATATTCTGGAGGGATGGGTTGAGGTTTTTACCTAGGCAGAAAAACTAAAGGTGGACATGGACTCTGCTGATTGGTAAGACTATCTAATATCTGGGAGAGGCGGACTGTGTGAGAGAGAAGAAATACTCTACTAGAGTGCATGTGAAAAGTATAAATTTACTAAAAGTACTTAAACAAAAGCTGGAGTGAATATCCTAACGAACTGGCTGATGTGCTGCCAGATCTGCAGAAAGTCTGACAAAAGGGGAAAGGACGAGAAAAAGCAGCTGAAAAGTAAAAGTGGTCCACAAACCGGATGCTGATGTTGTCTTCTCCAACAAGTATGCATAAAAATTCAAATTCAAATAAACACAGATTCTATGGATAACAGCTCAGATCAACAATTTCTACAACTAAGATTTACAATCAAAAGATGAAAACTCACGGATTAACGACCGATAAACTCAGATTTAAACATACTGACTAACATGCAAGGTGGCAACAGTCACGTAATCACAAATCTCTTACATTAAACCTCAAATCGAATTATCAAATACTTAGAAACTTAACAAAAGATCCAGCCCACTCAACGAAACCATGCTTCAACACTTAGAAACTTCTCGCAAACAACTCTACGCTAGGCAGAATAAAACACGACAACAACGAAAAGAGGAAATAAAAACAACTTTCATATCATAGCATCTGGATCTCCACAAAAGACTTCAAAAGCAACAAGAGATTTAGTTCTAGCAAAGATCCAACGAAATAAAACGAAGTACGAATTAAACTAGAAAGCAAATAAAGATTGTTTTGCCACTCCGGACGATGAAACAATATTTAGGCGACTACAACGGCTGGTGGAGTTGACGGTAACTATCCTCGGTGGAACTGCGAGGTCTTCAAGTGGTCATGACTGGTGGCGAGGAACGAGAGGTGTGGAGCTAGCATCCGCTGGAACTTCTAGAGTGATTTCTTTGCAAGTGTGCCTTCTAAAAATGAGTTGAGTCTATTTAAGTCAGCTACTCGATTCGATTCGAAGACTCCACATCGAATTATGCGGTTTTGAAATACATGATGAATGGAAGGTTACTCCATGAATTTCCTCAACAGGTTCGCAACAAGCCGATTCTTGTCAGCTATAGTGTGATAATGGTGGACGAGGCACATGAATGAACCATCAACGCAAACATTCTTTTTAGTTTGCTCAAGGATGTCTCCAACTAAGTAAATTTTTATTTGATTGTACAAAATCAAAATTAGGTGAAAACTCATGCTCATATAATTACCTCTAAAATTTGTGCATTATTATCAAGGATTATTCTAGCCAGTGGCAGATCTAGAAATTTTGATTCGGGATTACGATATTTAATTGTAGAGACACAGGGCTTTGAAGATTAAAATCTGGTCATTTTATTCTATTTTACTAAATTTAAATGTTTTATAATATTAGTTGTGAATGTCTTATATAAACATAAATGTAAAGTTTACATTAAAAAGGAATAAATTACTTTGAAAGAACACAAAATATTTGAGCAAATTTTTTATAAAAAAAAATGGAAAAACTATAACAAGTACACAAAAATAAAATTATTTCCAATTTAGATCGATAGAAATATAATAACTATCATAAATTATTTGTTAAGGGTGTGAATTCATTTATTATTTTGTTATATAATAATTATACAATAAAATGAAAGATCAAAAAATAAACATTAGAGGTCGGCTACCACTACCAGCACCAATTCAGTGTTAAGGAGTAAGTCTCCATATATAATTAAATAGGATATATTTGGGAGTAAGTCACCATATACATTGGATCTGCCACTGATTCAAGCAATCAACGAAAATTGAGGAAATGTTGAAATTCAATGAGAGAGAGAGGCAAGATACATGAGAGAGGCAGAGGTGGAAGAAACGCAATCGTCATTTTGTTTAGCTATAGTTTCAGAAAGTCGGGTCATTGAAGTACTAATAAGCGTCATGCGTTGAGGTGCAGTGATTTTATAAGAATGGAGAAATTTTCGCGATATTAGAAATAATTTATGCTAAGAGGTCGGAGGTTTTGGGAGAGAGCTTACGAAGTAAAAAACCGATGAGATTATGGAAGTAAATATTCTTGCATTTATTGCTATTGCACTATTCACTCTAGTTCCTACCGCCTTTCTACTTATCATTTACGTAAAAATAGTCAGTCAAAATGATTAATTCGATTGAATTTTCAAATGAATTTGAAACAAATTTACGAAGTAAAATGAAAGGGATCAAATTTGTGTTAATATTTAACGGCATCGTCCAAAAAGTACTGAATCCGGCCCATTTTCAATTTTCAAAGTAAATAACTCAAAGCATAAGAGAGGTTTGCTAGTACCTCTTTTTATAGTAATGACACAATAAAAAATGAAACACCTGGTACACGTAAATATACTCAAAATTATATCAAAAAGCAAAAATGACTCAATTAAACACCTGATTTAGCTCTCGACAAAATTGAAACAGTAAAATTGACACCATTACTCAATTTAATGGCAATAGAAATCCTCCGAAGCCACATTGATAAGATTCATGGAACTATCGAAGACAAATTGACGCCATTATCCCTAACTGTGTTCCTGGTCATTATTTCAAATTCAAAGCATAAATAGGATATATCATGAAAGGGAAATTATTTTGCAAGTAAACTAGCTAGACAATAGATGATTAAAAACAAAAATTCTGCTAGTAAATCAGTCAGGCAAGTCGGACATTTCTAGTGATCAATCCGATAATTAAAAAAAATCGAACATATACAATTTCAAAAAAAGAAAAGGAAGATACAACTGCTGGATTTTAGCGATCTTACTTTCTAGTGATCTTCACGGACATTTGTTGTTCTTCAATTTGGGAGAGGGAGAGAGAGATTGGCTGGTGGCGGAGCACAAATGATTGATCGTGGCTGGTGGCAGGCGGTGGGGAGGGGAGAAATGAGAATTAGGGGAATCGAATGGTGTAAATTGTGCTCACATTCGGCGAGGTTTGAATTTGACTTAGGTGAACGACGCTCACAACCGGTCTACTAAAACAAAGCCTTAAACTTTGTTAAATTACTAATACATTTAAACATGCAATAAACATCCATTAAATGTAAAACATAACAACGTTATGACAGAAATGGAAAATAAAATAAGAGTTTTTACAGTATTCAATCACTCGAAAGGTGAATTCTAGTATACAAACTCTAACACACCGCACCGATTCTCACTGTGCCGGAGCCAGAAACTAACTATGTGTTGTATACTGATGCATCGAAAGTAGGACTTGGATGTATACTTATGCAGAATGGGAAAATGATGATGTATGCATCAAGGCAGTTTAGACCACATGAGATGAACTATGCAACGCATGACTTGGAGTTGGCAGCAGTAGTAAATGCTCTGAAGATTTGGAGACACCATCTTTATGGATTTCATTGTGTATACACGAACCATAAAAGCCTCAGGTACTTCTTTGAACAAAAGAATTTGAACATGTGCCAACGTAGATGACTCGAGTTGATAAAGGATTATGATTATAGCATAAACTACCACCCAGGAAATGTGAATGTAGTGGCTGATGCCCTGAGTGAGGAATCCGTTCGGAAAATCCGTTCGGAAGTGAGGACGGGAGAGCAAGAATATTTTCACAAGGAGACGGATAATGCCCTCACGTTCAAGGGAAGGTTGTGTGTGCCTAGAGACAAAGGACTTAGATATGGAATCATAAGGGATTCGCATGAAACACTGTATACTGCGCATCCTGGAAGTACCATGATGTATCTAAGTATGAAGAAATAGTTTTGGTGGAATGGCCCCGGCATTTGTGGAGAGATGTCTAGCATGTCAACAAGTGAAAGCTCTACATCAACGACCCTATGGGAGACCGCAACCACTTGAGATTCCGGAATGAAAATGGGAGCACATTGCATTGGACTTCGTGATAGGATTACTAAGGTCTCAACGAGGGAACACTATTATTTGGGTGATTATTGATCATCTAACGAAATCCGCTCACTTTGTACCGATTCATGATACCTATGAAGCTAATAAGTTTTCTAAGATGTATGTGCGAGAGATCATACGCTTACATGGAGTATCATTGACCATCACATCCGATCGTGATGCAAAGTTTACTTCTAGATTCTGGATGAACCTGTAGCGAGAGAGTTAGACACTAAGTTGAATTTTAGTACTGCATTCCACCTGAAGAGAGGACGATAGAGAGTTTGGAGGATATGTTGAGAGTTGTAGTGCTAGATCGAGGAGTAGGTTAGGAGGAAGAGTTGCTAATAATAGAGTTTGCTTACAACGGTATTTATCAGGTGACTTAATACATAGCTTCGTATGAGTCATTGTATGGGAAGAAATGTAGGTCAACACAGATGAAGTAGGTGAGAGAAGAATTCTTGGAATAGACTCTATGGAAGAGATGATAGAGATTGTTCAACAAATCCGTGAGAAGATCAAGCAAGCTCAGGATCGACAGAAATCATATGTTGATGTTCGAAGAACAGATCTACAATTCGAAACCCAACATAAAGTTTTTGTAAAGGTAGCTCCGCCGTCTAAAGAGATAACTCGGTTCGGTGTGAAAGGCAAATTGAGACCACGATTTATTGGACCTTATGAGGTTCGTGATAGAGTGGATCCCGTAGCGCTACCACCAAGCCTTTGAAAAGTACACAATGTTTTCCATGTGTCACAATTGAGGAAGTACGTGTTCGACCCTAATCACATAATTCTTCAAGAGGAAATGATGATTTTGAATCCAATTTGAGTTATTAAAAGAAGCCTGAAGCTATTCTCGAACAAAAGGTGCAAGAGTTGAGTAATAAGTCTATTGTTGCGATGAAGGTTTAGTGGAAAAATCATGGTGTTGAGTAAGCTGCGCGGGAATTGGAAGACAAGATGAAAGAGAAATACTCGGAACTTTTCGAATGATCTAAGCAAATTTTGGAACCACTACACGACACATTTCACAAAATACATACTCACACTATAACAAAATACACTATACAAACTGCACACTATATACAAAATGCACCTTAGAGTGTCCACTATAGTTGGCCGGGCCAAGCCACAAAGTGTGGCCGGGCCACCAACGCCCATGTTTTCCACTAGTAGTGGACATGCTCAAGCCACCAAATAATTTAATTTTTTTCATTTTGTTTATATTTTAATTCTACTACAATAAAAGTTATTGGACTATAATAATTGAAAAAATGCATAAGAACTAAAATTAAAACAAAATCTTCGTTGTATTATAGAAAGGGGTAAAATTATACAACGAAAATTTTCGACGTCTCATAAACTACATTCCCAACGCATATCACGCTCTACCCCCTTCTCCCCTACGATTCCAAACCTCTTCGACCATATCAGCCTGCAGTGTCGTATGTGATGTTTCCCTCTGCATATCGGCGAAACGTTGGATCAAATATGCATTACTACGCGGTACACCCATCTGCAGTGGGGCGGTTGCAATACCGTGACTTGTACTAGCACCCTCTTCCGGTGCCCAGTACTCTGCAGAATATCCTTCGTCATCTATTATCATATTGTGCAATATGATACATGCATACATAATGGAGGCGACATCATTTTCGTGCCATTGTCGAACCGGGCACCGTAGAATGGCCCATCGCGCTTGGAGGACACCAAAAGCACGCTCAACATCCTTCCTAGCACTCTCTTGTTTGGCCGCGAAATAGGATTGTTTCGGCCCAACCGGCTGCCGGATCGTCTTGACAAACACGGGCCAACGAGGGTATATCCCATCGGCTAAGTAGTATTCCCTGTTGTACTGCGTCCCGTTGGCCATGAATCTGACCGTCGGACCCTCAGGACACTCATCATTGAAGAGATGAGACGAATGCAGTACGTTGATGTCGTTGTTCGACTCTGCGACACCAAAATATGCATGCCAGATTCGCAATCGGTAGTCTACAACAGCTTCCAGTATCATTGTTGGGTGTCTCCCTTTGAATCCAGATGTAAACTGCTCCTTCCAAGCAACCGGACAGTTTCTCCACTCCCAGTGCATGCAATCGATGCTGCCCAACATCTTCGGAAAAATTATGCACTCTCCCGTGCATATCTATCAATCTCTGGCACTCATCGGCATTTGGCTTCCGTAGATACTCCGGACCGAAGATGGCCTGGATACTATTGCAAAACTGCCTCAGCGTGGTTAGGGCAGTTGTTTCACCCAACTGTAGGTATTCGTTGAACATATCAGCGGGTCCGACATAGGCAAGCTGCCTAATTGCAGCGCTACACTTATGATATGTCGACAACCTGGGTCGGCCGCTAGCATCACTGCGCAGTATGAAGCACTTGTACCGCTGCGCCAATGTAGTCGCTATACGGATGAATAACCGTTGCGACATTCTGTAGCGGCGACGGAAAATCTCTGCTAGGTAACGGGGGTTATCGCCAAAATAGTCTTCCATCAACCGCTGGTGTGCCCCGACATGGTCACGGCATATGGTCCGCCGATGATAGAACGGGTGAACGAACGCCGCCACCTCCGCCTCCTCCTCCTCCTCCTCCTCTTCTGCTTCCCGTTGCACCTCTTGAACGAGTTCATCGAACTCCCTATCCATCAATTGTTGGAACTCATTTTTCAAAAGTAGAATTGGTGATAAAATGAAAAGAGTGGAGATTGGAATGGTGTAAAAAATTGGGAAAAAATGGGTATATTATAGAATGAATATAAAAAAAAATCGAAAAAGAGGAGCCGCGGCTGAGCCGCGGGCCGTGGCCGCTGCAACATGAGCGCCGCGGCCTAGCCACAATCGTGGCGCTCTCGTGGGCACCGCGACCGGGCCACAAATAAATACACACTACCACAAATTTTAGAAAACACACATTGTACACAATGAACACACACGTTACATTACACATTGCATATGCTATAACCAAAATACACACTACACACTATAATCACACAAAATACACATTATACACCAAATAAATACACTACACCACACCACACACTACACACAATATACACTATAATTTACTTAAAAATAAATAAATAAATACACACTAAATTTACAACATTCAATAATCAAAATACACACATACAACAATCAAAACACAAAATACACACTATAGACATTATACACATTGCATTTACTATTTAAAAAATAAATAAATAAATAAATAAACACATTACATAATAATGAAAAGTAATCATTATACTCAATGAACACACACTGCACACAATGAACACAATTACACACATTGCACACACACTGCATACACTAAATACACACACTAAATACACTAAATACACTAAATACACAATGCCTAATATAACACTAGACACTACACCCATCACACACATTATGCACACTAAAAAAAATACTATACAAAAAACACACACTACACACATGGTTATAAACCATACACACTCCACACCATTACACACAAAATAAACACACACTACAACACACAATACCCAAAATACACACTATACTAAGTAGACATTATACTCTAAACACACACACTGCATACAATGAACACAACTACACACATTGCACACACACTACATACACTAAATACACACATTACACAATGCCTACAATATAACACTAGACACTACACACCCAGCACATACATTATACACACTAAAAAAAATACTCCCTCCGTCCGCGATTAAGAGTCTCGGTCACTTTTATGCACCTATTTTATAAAAATGATAAAAAATAGTTAAAGTGGAGAAATGGTAAAGTAAAAAAGAGAATAATGTTGAGAAGACTCTTGTCAACATTATTCTCTCTCTTAATTTACCATTTCTCCACTTTAACTATTTTTTATTATTTTATAAAACGGGTGCGCAAAAGTGACTGGGACTCCTAATCATGGACGGAGAGAATACTATACAAAAAAACTCACACACTACACACATGGTTATAAACCGTACACATAATAATAAAAAGTAATCATTATACTCAAAACACACACATTGCACACAATGAACACAACTACACACACTACATACACTAAATACACTAAATAGACACATTACATAATGCCTACAATATAACACTAGACACTACACCCACCACACACATTATAAACACTAAAAAAATACTATACAAAAAAAAACATACACTACACACATGGTTATGAACCGTACACACTCCACACATTACACACAAAATAAACATACACTACAACACACAATATCCAAAATACACACTATACTAAGTAGACATTGCACACACTACATTTACTATTTAAAAATAAAATAAATAAATAAACAAATACACACACTACAACACATACTATAAACAATACACAAAATACTACATTTACTATTTAAAAAGTAAATAAATAAAACACACTACACATACTAATATAAAAATATACACATTATTCTCAAAACACACACAATGAACACACCAACATACACTACACACATTGCACAAAAGTACACACACTACACATAATCACATATTGCACACAAAATACACACACTACACATAATTACATATTGCACTTAAAATACACACTACGCAAACTAAATAAAAAACTAAATACGCACATTACACCACACATTGCTGGTCTACAATATACACTATAGAGACTACACCCACCACATACATTATATACAGAAAACACATACTATACCTACACTACACAACGCATATTTTTTTTATACTATAGACAACACATTTCACACACTACAAATTGTACACATTATAACAAAATACACTACATAGCGCACATATGCGCAGTACACACTATACACAAAATATACCATACACACACTTACACACTTGCACACACAACATTTACTATTTAAAAATGAATAAATAAACACACTACACAAACTCTAAAAAGAAATACACACGCTGCACACACCATACAATACACACTCACACATATTGCAAACAAAAAACACACATTGTACATACTACACAAAATACACCGAATGCACACAATATACATAAAATCTGCCTACAATATACATAGACACTACACGCATCACACATATTATATGCTAAATAGACACTATACAAAGAAAAACACACACTACACACAACTATACACAAATTACACACTCAAAACACATGCTGCATATAATATACATAAACTACACAACATATATTTCACACACTACAAATTGTACACACTATAACGAAATACACTACATTGCACACATATACACCACTACACAAACTAAATAAATAAAAACACTACACATTATAAATAAGAGTAAAGATCAATTTTGGTCCTAAACATATGATCAAAATACGAATTCGGTCCAAAACATTCACTTTTAAAAAACTGGTCGATAACAAATGAAATCCTCGTCGGAGTGGTCCTTTTTTGACAGCTTCGTCAAAAAACTAACGGTCATGCCACTGTACAATTAGCGTTAACCGTTATTTTTTTCTCGGAACCATCAAGAAAAGGGTATTTGTTATGGACCCGTTTTTCAAAAAATTAATGTGTTTGACCAAATTCATATTTAGACAAATGTTTAGGACCAAAATGACATTTACTATGTAAATAAACACACTACATTCTGATAAAGAACTATCAACAGATCATAACACGGCCAAGCACAATATGGTCCGGATGGCAATGAATGTCCAAACACAGCATCATCAAAGGACTGCACAAGGAAAAAAGCACTATAAGGTCATTCCTAATGGCATAGCTTTACTGAAAAAAGATAAGGAAAAGTGACAAGCAGTCACTAGTTCATTTGGAAACAGCTTAACATTTGTAGCAAACGTACCAGCTGCCTTTCGGAATGAGCAAATGTAAATATTTCATGTGGTGTAGAGATGGCGGTTTTTAGAAAAGATTGTTGACCATCAACATCTTCCAAATAGAGCCACAAATAGTATGGAGAGGAAATGGTTCCTGAAAATTAAACAACTAAATGAAAAATTTAGACTAACAGATTGAGTATCATGCTTGATTCTTTACATTCCTAAAGTAATAGATGGTGGGCGATAGTTTAAAATAAATTTCTACCTGGCACGCTAATTTGTTTCTCCATTTTTGTTAGAATGACATCAAAACCATCTTTACCCCACCCATTCAATCTGCAGCACATAAACACACTAGACATACTATAAATAAACACACTACATACTGACAAAGAACCACAAGCTGATCATAACACGACCAAGCACAATTTGGTCGGGACGACAATGTATGTCCAAGCAAAACATCATCAAATGACTGCACAAGGAAAGAGGCCTATAAGCTCATTCCAAATGGCATAGCTTTATTGAATAAAGGATGAGGAAAATTGACAAGCATTTTGTAAATGTCAGATAGTCATAGATCTACGAAAATGTATGTTTGCAACTATAAGCAATTCAATATCATCATTCACCTGCCTTAGTTGCCTCAGAATACTCTATTTCCTAGTAGATATACATCAAAATTATGGAGCTGGTTGTTTATACTTACGGAAATACGGTAAGGCGTTTCTTGTAAAAAAGTTCACCTTCTTACCACAATCAGTCCTATATCTCTTTCAGAGCACATTTTAGCCAGTCACCAACTATAGATATATCACATAAGACTCAAAACATTGACCAACAAACAAAAAGAAGAATAAGGGAAAGGGAAGGGGGTTACTGCGTGTGTTGAGCAGCTTTTGCATGCCGTGGGATTACATGCATCTGAGGTCTCTTGCTTCAGCATCTGAAACTATATCAGCCACATTTCTCTCCTGCGTCAGCTTCTTTTCTTCTTTAGTCGTCATAAAGTTTAAATCTTGTTCCAGCATATTTAGCTCTTGAGTTGCTTCTAATAATTTGTGATAACTATGCAAGGAGCTATCCATCTCACTACTCAAATGAGAGAACCAAGAGCTCTGTCAGCATCTACTCTATTAATTATAATAGGGAAAAATAATTAGTAAAATCCGAAATAAGATCTTTAGGTTAGTTTGGGGGTACAGGGGAATCCAGGATTGCAAACACAGTTCTTTATAAACAAAAGAATTATCACAAAGCAGCTAATCTCAGCCTCCGACGCAGCTAATTTCTTCTGGGCTTTTGTTTCTGCTTCGGTTGCAACTTCAACTCACAACTCCAGATTGCGCTCATAAGGGGGGGCATTTAAGGCCTTGGACGTGATTTGGGTCTTGATCTCGTTTCTACAAGTTGCACTAACATATGACATAGCATTTCAAAAGTAAAAAAAGAAGAATAAAGTATGATGTTCTATGAGAAATATTTGAAGAAAAAAGCCGTTCCAAATTTTATAGTCTACAGAAATACTACAAAACATGGTTCATTCACACAAAACAACGGCAACTAAAATGTATCCGAAATTCCCGGCAGATGGCCAGTAGCCCAAAGAAACGAAAGAATCGGTTACATTTTTCATATAATCTCCTCTTATAGATAGACTAAAGACTAAAAAATTGACAAGATCCTTGATGGAAACATGGCAACTAAAATTGCAACCTAAATAACATAAAATGGGGAAACTATAGCATTAGTTTAACACAAAATAAAGCACATAAAGTGGAAAAATTACATGCATGTACCCACACGCACCACAGAAGTTCATCCCAAGATGACTAGTGTATACACGCATCTCTCCGACCATTATTTATCGCGTGGAATCAAACACAGTGCATACAAATTATTACTTGAAAGCATAATTCAACCTAATTTATGGATAAAATTAAATGGGCCATATCACTTTTTTAACATTATACATGTGGTCCCTAGGACACCACTTCTTAATCCAATCAACCTTCTCTCCTTAGTAACCTTGCCCAAAAGAAATTAAACATTTAAAATGGGAAGGAGGCACAGTTAAAGATGTTTTAGGAAATCAACTGGATGTTAAAATGCGTATGCAAATGCAACACAAGACAAGACGCCCCTGTGTTATCTTGAAAATCAATTTAAAGACAAGAAGACAAATTGTTGGGACTGCAATGTAAGCGATCGGTGGATAAAAATTCCAAAGCATTCATTTGTGTTCAGGAGACAATAATTGAGAAAATTCGCAGACAACATCCTTCTTTTATGAATACCAACAAAGTAAGTTATATAATGTGTCAATTGCAAGCATAATCACATGAACATGTCAGACGGAGATAGAGAGTTGGAGATAAAACCATTATTTAGTGTGTGTAGAGGTCACAAGCATTATCAAACCCCCCCATATGACAAACATAACACAGAACTGCATCAAATCTCTTCTAAAACAATCATTATACTACTGCCGCCTGCATACATAAATATGAAATCAAAGGTAGATCCAATATTTGTACTTGTTAAGAGAAACCAGCAGCATCAAAATCCACCAATTCTGTCTCTTTGAATTCTTCCCTGCCTTGTTCCAGGAACAAAAGGTTTTAGATAGTGTGAATGCGTGTGTAGGAATGCACCAAGTGTCAGATAAAAGAAATTTCTGCAAACCTTTTTGTCCCTGGGATTCGTGCAATTTCTTCTTCTTTACCAACAGCCAACGGAGATAAATTTCCAGAATTAGCAGGGTTCTTAGCTATTTCAATCAGCTGTTGTAATGACTCTGGGGATTAAGGTCTTGCAGCAAGCTGAAAAATTAGGAAAACTTTTAAGGACTCTAGATATAATATTCCGGCCATTGCTGGAAGCAGAAAATTAGGAAAATACGTAAGAGCATCAATAAGATTGTGAAGCTCTGTTATATCTTTAGAATTATTCGTAACGAAAGTTTGTATGAGAGAAATGGCAAATTCAGTAACAGCCATGGGTAGCAACGGCGGGCACATAAGTCAGATGAACATGATATGGCCTTTTTTACCTGAATCTCAACCTCTTTCGCTTCATTAGCCAACTCATTTTCTAGCAGAAATGGGTTTTTACAAGTTTCTTAAATGCTAAAATAAAGCATACCTTTAACAACACACTGATTCCAATGACTAAACTCTCAACAATTGAGATAAATTCATACAAGAAGAAAGGCTATAGTATATATATAGTCTGTATGTATCTAATGCATCACCAGTATTTATAAATTCGATCCTGCAAACAAAGTGGAAAAATGAAATAAGATACAAATAAAGATCACAAAGATGAACTAGACATAGTACAAATACCAAGAATAAATACCGGCTTCCCAAAATGAATAACGTAAGTAGAAAAATCAGACCGTGCAGTTTTCACAAGTGGCCTACACAATCTCTGTTCAATGGTTTCAAATTTGGTTTATCAAGAAACTTCAGGTACAAATCATGAAACATTGTTTCAATGCTTGCCCTGCCAAAAATATTACCGTTAGACAAAAATAACTGAAAACGACAGGTAAGGGATGTATTCGCAAACTAAATCTCTACCTCTTCAAAACCATATACTGCATGAACCAAGGATAATATTGAGAATTCAGAATTTTGCTAAACTCTTTAGCTTTAGCCTCAACATTCATAGTAGACAAGTAATTTATAATAAAAGATATCTTGTCCCGAGCTTCTGATACAGGAGCCTATTCCAAATATGCTATAAGCTCATTCCAAATGGCATAGCTTTATTGAATAAAGGATGAGGAAAATTGACAAGCATTTTGAAAATGTCAGATAGTCATAGATCTACGAAAATGTATGTTTGCAACTATAAGCATTTCCATATCATCATTCACCTGCCTAAGTTGCCTCAGAATACTCTATTTCCTAGTAGATATATACATCAAAATTATGGAGCTGGTTGTTTATACTTACGGAAATACGGTAAGGCGTTTCTTGTAAAAAAGTTCACCTTCTTACCACAATCAGTCCTATATCTCTTTCAGAGCACATTTTAGCCAGTCACCAACTACAGATATATCAGATAAGACTCAAAACATTGACCAACAAACAAAAAGAAGAATAAGGGAAAGGGAAGGGGGTTACTGCGTGTGTTGAGCAGCTTTTGCATGCCGTGGGATTACATGCATCTGAGGTCTCTTGCTTCAGCATCTGAAACTATATCAGCCACATTTCTCTCCTGCGTCAGCTTCTTTTTTTCTTTAGTCGTCATAAAGTTTAAATCTTGTTCCAGCATATTTAGCTCTTGAGTTGCTTCTAATCATTTGTGATAACTATGCAAGGAGCTATCCATCTCACTACTCAAATGAGAGAACCAAGAGCTCTGTCAGCATCTACTCTATTAATTATAATAGGGAAAAATAATTAGTAAAATCCGAAATAAGATCTTTAGGTTAGTTTGGGGGTACAGGGGAATCCAGGATTGCAAACACAGTTCTTTATAAACAAAAGAATTATCACAAAGCAGCTAATCTCAGCCTCCGACGCAGCTAATTTCTTCTGGGCTTTTGTTTCTGCTTCGGTTGCAACTTCAACTCACAACTCCAGATTGCGCTCATAAGGGGGGGCATTTAAGGCCTTGGACGTGATTTGGGTCTTGATCTCGTTTCTACAAGTTGCACTAACATATGACATAGCATTTCAAAAGTAAAAAATGAAGAATAAAGTATTATGTTCTATGAGAAATATTTGAAGAAAAAAGCCGTTCCAAATTTTATAGTCTACAAAAATACTACAAAACATGGTTCATTCACACAAAACAATGGCAACTAAAACGTATCCGAAATTCCCGGCAGATGGCCAGTAGCCCAAAGAAACGAAAGAATCGGTTACATTTTTCATATAATCTCCTCTTATAGATAGACTAAAGACTAAAAAATTGACAAGATCCTTGATGGAAACATGGCAACTAAAATTGCAACCTAAATAACATAAAATGGGGAAACTATAGCATTAGTTTAACACAAAATAAAGCACATAAAGTGGAAAAAGTACATGCATGTACCCACACGCACCACAGAAGTTCATCCCAAGGTGACTAGTGTATACACGCATCTCTCCGACCATTATTTATCGCGTGGAATCAAACACAGTGCATACAAATTATTACTAGAAAACATAATTCAACCTAATTTATGGATAAAATTAAATGGGCCATATCACTTTTTTAACATTATACATGTGGTCCCTAGGACACCACTTCTTAATCCAATCAACCTTCTCTCCTTAGTAACCTTGCCCAAAAGAAATTAAACATTTAAAATGGGAAGGAGGCACAGTTAAAGATGTTTTAGGAAATCAACTGGATGTTAAAATGCGTATGCAAATACAACACAAGACAAGACGCCCCTGTGTTATCTCGAAAATCAATTTAAAGACAAGAAGACAAATTGTTGGGACTGCAATGTAAGTGATCGGTGGATAAAAATTCCAAAGCATTCATTTGTGTTCAGGAGACAATAATTGAGAAAATTCGCAGACAACATCCTTCTTTTATGAGTACCAACAAAGTAAGTTATATAATGTGTCAATTGCAAGCATAATCACAAGAACATGTCAGACGGAGATAGAGAGTTGGAGATAAAACCATTATTTAGTATGTGTAGAGGTCACAAGCATTATCAAACCCCCCCATATGACAAACATAACACAGAACTGCATCAAATCTCTTCTAAAACCATCATTATACTACTGCCGCCTGCATACATAAATATGAAATCAAAGGTAGATCCAATATTTGTACCTGTTAAGAGAAACCAGCAGCATCAAAATCCACCAATTCTGTCTCTTTGAATTCTTCCCTGCCTTGTTCCAGGAACAAAAGGTTTTAGATAGTGTGAATGCGTGTGTAGGAATGCACCAAGTGTCAGATAAAAGAAATTTCTGCAAACCTTTTTGTCCCTGGGATTCGTGCAATTTCTTCTTCTTTACCAACAGCCAACGGAGATAAATTTCCAGAATTAGCAGGGTTCTTAGCTATTTCAATCAGCTGTTGTAATGACTCTGGGGATTAAGGTCTTGCAGCAAGCTTAAAAATTAGGAAAACTTTTAAGGACTCTAGATATAATATTCCGGCCATTGCTGGAAGCAGAAAATTAGGAAAATACGTAAGAGCATCAATAAGATTGTGAAGCTCTGTTGTATCTTTAGAATTATTCGTAACGAAAGTTTGTATGAGAGAAATGGCAAATTCAGTAACAGCCATGGGTAGCAACGGCGGGCACATAAGTCAGATGAACATGATATGGCCTTTTTTACCTGAATCTCAACCTCTTTCGCTTCATTAGCCAACTCATTTTCTAGCAGAAATGGGTTTTTACAAGTTTGTTAAAAGCTAAAATAAAGCATACCTTTAACAACACACTGATTCCAATGACTAAACTCTCAACAATTGAGATAAATTCATACAAGAAGAAAGGCTATAGTATATATATAGTCTGTATGATATCTAATGCATCACCAGTATTTATAAATTCGATCCTGCAAACAAAGTGGAAAAATGAAATAAGATACAAATAAAGATCACAAAGATGAACTAGACATAGTACAAATACCAAGAATAAATACCGGCTTCCCAAAATGAATAACGTAAGTAGAAAAATCAGACCGTGCAGTTTTCACAAGTGGCCTACACAATCTCTGTTCAATGGTTTCAAATTTGGTTTATCAAGAAACTTCAGGTACAAATCATGAAACATTGTTTCAATGCTTGCCCTGCCAAAAATATTACCGTTAGACAAAAATAACTGAAAACGACAGGTAAGGGATGTATTCGCAAACTAAATCTCTATTCTTCAAAACCATATACTGCATGAACCAAGGATAATATTGAGAATTCAGAATTTTGCTAAACTCTTTAGCTTTAGCCTCAACATTCATAGTAGACAAGTAATTTATAATAAAAGATATCTTGTCCTGAGCTTCTGATACAGGAGCCTATTCCAAATATGCTATAAGCTCATTCCAAATGGCATAGCTTTATTGAATAAAGGATGAGGAAAATTGACAAGCATTTTGTAAATGTCAGATAGTCATAGATCTACGAAAATGTATGTTTGCAACTATAAGCATTTCCATATCATCATTCACCTGCCTAAGTTGCCTCAGAATACTCTATTTCCTAGTAGATATACATCAAAATTATGGAGCTGGTTGTTTATACTTACGGAAATACGGTAAGGCGTTTCTTGTAAAAAAGTTCACCTTCTTACCACAATCAGTCCTATATCTCTTTCAGAGCACATTTTAGCCAGTCACCAACTATAGATATATCACATAAGACTCAAAACATTGACCAACAAACAAAAAGAAGAATAAGGGAAAGGGAAGGGGGTTACTGCGTGTGTTGAGCAGCTTTTGCATGCCGTGGGATTACATGCATCTGAGGTCTCTTGCTTCAGCATCTGAAACTATATCAGCCACATTTCTCTCCTGCGTCAGCTTCATTTCTTCTTTAGTCGTCATAAAGTTTAAATCTTGTTCCAGCATATTTAGCTCTTGAGTTGCTTCTAATCATTTGTGATAACTATGCAAGGAGCTATCCATCTCACTACTCAAATGAGAGAACCAAGAGCTCTGTCAGCATCTACTCTATTAACTATAATAGGGAAAAATAATTAGTAAAATCCGAAATAAGATCTTTAGGTTAGTTTGGGGGTGCAGGGGAATCCAGGATTGCAAACACAGTTCTTTATAAACAAAAGAATTATCACAAAGCAGCTAATCTCAGCCTCCGACGCAGCTAATTTCTTCTGGGCTTTTGTTTCTGCTTCGGTTGCAACTTCAACTCACAACTCCAGATTGCGCTCATAAGGGGGGGCATTTAAGGCCTTGGACGTGATTTGGGTCTTGATATCGTTTCTACAAGTTGCACTAACATATGACATAGCATTTCAAAAGTAAAAAAAGAAGAATAAAGAATGATGTTCTATGAGAAATATTTGAAGAAAAAAGCCGTTCCAAATTTTCTAGTCTACAAAAATACTACAAAACATGGTTCATTCAAACAAAAGAATGGCAACTAAAACGTATCCGAAATTCCCGGCAGATGGCCAGTAGCCCAAAGAAACGAAAGAATCGGTTACATTTTTCATATAATCTCCTCTTATAGATAGACTAAAGACTAAAAAATTGACAAGATCCTTGATGGAAACATGGCAACTAAAATTGCAACCTAAATAACATAAAATGGGGAAACTATAGCATTTGTTTAACACAAAATAAAGCACATAAAGTGGAAAAATTACATGCATGTACCCACACGCACCACAGAAGTTCATCCCAAGATGACTAGTGTATACATGCATCTCTCCGACCATTATTTATCGCGTGGAATCAAACACAGTGCATACAAATTATTACTTGAAAACATAATTCAACCTAATTTATGGATAAAATTAAATGGGCCATATCACTTTTTCAACATTATACATGTGGTCCCTAGGACACCACTTCTTAATCCAATCAACCTTCTCTCCTTAGTAACCTTGCCCAAAAGAAATTAAACATTTAAAATGGGAAGGAGGCACAGTTAAAGATGTTTTAGGAAATCAACTGGATGTTAAAATGCGTATGCAAATGCAACGCAAGACAAGACGCCCCTGTGTTATCTCGAAAATCAATTTAAAGACAAGAAGACAAATTGTTGGGACTGCAATGTAAGTGATCGGTGGATAAAAATTCCAAAGCATTCATTTGTGTTCAGGAGACAATAATTGAGAAAATTCGCAGACAACATCCTTCTTTTATGAATACCAACAAAGTAAGTTATATAATGTGTCAATTGCAAGCATAATCACAAGAACATGTCAGACGGAGATAGAGAGTTGGAGATAAAACCATTATTTAGTATGTGTAGAGGTCACAAGCATTATCAAACCCCCCCATATGACAAACATAACACAGAACTGCATCAAATCTCTTCTAAAACCATCATTATACTACTGCCGCCTGCATACATAAATATGAAATCAAAGGTAGATCCAATATTTGTACCTGTTAAGAGAAACCAGCAGCATCAAAATCCACCAATTCTGTCTCTTTGAATTCTTCCCTGCCTTGTTCCAGGAACAAAAGGTTTTAGATAGTGTGAATGCGTGTGTAGGAATGCACCAAGTGTCAGATAAAAGAAATTTCTGCAAACCTTTTTGTCCCTGGGATTCGTGCAATTTCTTCTTCTTTACCAACAACCAACGGAGATAAATTTCAAGAATTAGCAGGGTTCTCAGCTATTTCAATCAGCTGTTGTAATGACTCTAGGGATTAAGGTCTTGCAGCAAGCTGAAAAATTAGGAAAACTTTTAAGGACTCTAGATATAATATTCCGGCCATTGCTGGAAGCAGAAAATTAGGAAAATACGTAAGAGCATCAATAAGATTGTGAAGCTCTGTTATATCTTTAGAATTATTCGTAACGAAAGTTTGTATGAGAGAAATGGCAAATTCAGTAACAGCCATGGGTAGCAACGGCGGGCACATAAGTCAGATGAACATGATATGGCCTTTTTTACCTGAATCTCAACCTCTTTCGCTTCATTAGCCAACTCATTTTCTAGCAGAAATGGGTTTTTACAAGTTTGTTAAAAGCTAAAATAAAGCATACCTTTAACAACACACTGATTCCAATGACTAAACTCTCAACAATTGAGATAAATTCATACAAGAAGAAAGGCTATAGTATATATATAGTCTGTATGTATCTAATGCATCACCAGTATTTATAAATTCGATCCTGCAAACAAAGTGGAAAAATGAAATAAGATACAAATAAAGATCTCAAAGATGAACTAGACATAGTACAAATACCAAGAATAAATACCGGCTTCCCAAAATGAATAACGTAAGTAGAAAAATCAGACCGTGCAGTTTTCACAAGTGGCCTACACAATCTCTGTTCAATGGTTTCAAATTTGGTTTATCAAGAAACTTCAGGTACAAATCATGAAACATTGTTTCAATGCTTGCCCTGCCAAAAATATTACCGTTAGACAAAAATAACTGAAAACGACAGGTAAGGGATGTATTCGCAAACTAAATCTCTACCTCTTCAAAACCATATACTGCATGAACCAAGGATAATATTGAGAATTCAGAATTTTGCTAAACTCTTTAGCTTTAGCCTCAACATTCATAGTAGACAAGTAATTTATAATAAAAGATATCTTGTCCCGAGCTTCTGATACAGGAGCCTATTCCAAATATGCTATAAGCTCATTCCAAATGGCATAGCTTTATTGAATAAAGGATGAGGAAAATTGACAAGCATTTTGTAAATGTCAGATAGTCATAGATCTACGAAAATGTATGTTTGCAACTATAAGCATTTCCATATCATCATTCACCTGCCTAAGTTGCCTCAGAATACTCTATTTCCTAGTAGATATACATCAAAATTATGGAGCTGGTTGTTTATACTTACGGAAATACGGTAAGGCGTTTCTTGTAAAAAAGTTCACCTTCTTACCACAATCAGTCCTATATCTCTTTCAGAGCACATTTTAGCCAGTCACCAACTACAGATATATCAGATAAGACTCAAAACATTGACCAACAAACAAAAAGAAGAATAAGGGAAAGGGAAGGGGGTTACTGCGTGTGTTGAGCAGCTTTTGCATGCCGTGGGATTACATGCATCTGAGGTCTCTTGCTTCAGCATCTGAAACTATATCAGCCACATTTCTCTCCTGCGTCAGCTTCTTTTCTTCTTTAGTCGTCATAAAGTTTAAATCTTGTTCCAGCATATTTAGCTCTTGAGTTGCTTCTAATCATTTGTGATAACTATGCAAGGAGCTATCCATCTCACTACTCAAATGAGAGAACCAAGAGCTCTGTCAGCATCTACTCTATTAACTATAATAGGGAAAAATAATTAGTAAAATCCGAAATAAGATCTTTAGGTTAGTTTGGGGGTGCAGGGGAATCCAGGATTGCAAACACAGTTCTTTATAAACAAAAGAATTATCACAAAGCAGCTAATCTCAGCCTCCGACGCAGCTAATTTCTTCTGGGCTTTTGTTTCTGCTTCGGTTGCAACTTCAACTCACAACTCCAGATTGCGCTCATAAGGGGGGGCATTTAAGGCCTTGGACGTGATTTGGGTCTTGATATCGTTTCTACAAGTTGCACTAACATATGACATAGCATTTCAAAAGTAAAAAAAGAAGAATAAAGAATGATGTTCTATGAGAAATATTTGAAGAAAAAAGCCGTTCCAAATTTTCTAGTCTACAAAAATACTACAAAACATGGTTCATTCAAACAAAACAATGGCAACTAAAACGTATCCGAAATTCCCGGCAGATGGCCAGTAGCCCAAAGAAACGAAAGAATCGGTTACATTTTTCATATAATCTCCTCTTATAGATAGACTAAAGACTAAAAAATTGACAAGATCCTTGATGGAAACATGGCAACTAAAATTGCAACCTAAATAACATAAAATGGGGAAACTATAGCATTTGTTTAACACAAAATAAAGCACATAAAGTGGAAAAATTACATGCATGTACCCACACGCACCACAGAAGTTCATCCCAAGATGACTAGTGTATACATGCATCTCTCCGACCATTATTTATCGCGTGGAATCAAACACAGTGCATACAAATTATTACTTGAAAACATAATTCAACCTAATTTATGGATAAAATTAAATGGGCCATATCACTTTTTCAACATTATACATGTGGTCCCTAGGACACCACTTCTTAATCCAATCAACCTTCTCTCCTTAGTAACCTTGCCCAAAAGAAATTAAACATTTAAAATGGGAAGGAGGCACAGTTAAAGATGTTTTAGGAAATCAACTGGATGTTAAAATGCGTATGCAAATGCAACGCAAGACAAGACGCCCCTGTGTTATCTCGAAAATCAATTTAAAGACAAGAAGACAAATTGTTGGGACTGCAATGTAAGTGATCGGTGGATAAAAATTCCAAAGCATTCATTTGTGTTCAGGAGACAATAATTGAGAAAATTCGCAGACAACATCCTTCTTTTATGAATACCAACAAAGTAAGTTATATAATGTGTCAATTGCAAGCATAATCACAAGAACATGTCAGACGGAGATAGAGAGTTGGAGATAAAACCATTATTTAGTATGTGTAGAGGTCACAAGCATTATCAAACCCCCCCATATGACAAACATAACACAGAACTGCATCAAATCTCTTCTAAAACCATCATTATACTACTGCCGCCTGCATACATAAATATGAAATCAAAGGTAGATCCAATATTTGTACCTGTTAAGAGAAACCAGCAGCATCAAAATCCACCAATTCTGTCTCTTTGAATTCTTCCCTGCCTTGTTCCAGGAACAAAAGGTTTTAGATAGTGTGAATGCGTGTGTAGGAATGCACCAAGTGTCAGATAAAAGAAATTTCTGCAAACCTTTTTGTCCCTGGGATTCGTGCAATTTCTTCTTCTTTACCAACAGCCAACGGAGATAAATTTCAAGAATTAGCAGGGTTCTTAGCTATTTCAATCAGCTGTTGTAATGACTCTGGGGATTAAGGTCTTGCAGCAAGCTGAAAAATTAGGAAAACTTTTAAGGACTCTAGATATAATATTCCGGCCATTGCTGGAAGCAGAAAATTAGGAAAATACGTAAGAGCATCAATAAGATTGTGAAGCTCTGTTATATCTTTAGAATTATTCGTAACGAAAGTTTGTATGAGAAAAATGGCAAATTCAGTAACAGCCATGGGTAGCAACGGCGGGCACATAAGTCAGATGAACATGATATGGCCTTTTTTACCTGAATCTCAACCTCTTTCGCTTCATTAGCCAACTCATTTTCTAGCAGAAATGGGTTTTTACAAGTTTGTTAAAAGCTAAAATAAAGCATACCTTTAACAACACACTGATTCCAATGACTAAACTCTCAACAATTGAGATAAATTCATACAAGAAGAAAGGCTATAGTATATATATAGTCTGTATGTATCTAATGCATCACCAGTATTTATAAATTCGATCCTGCAAACAAAGTGGAAAAATGAAATAAGATACAAATAAAGATCACAAAGATGAACTAGACATAGTACAAATACCAAGAATAAATACCGGCTTCCCAAAATGAATAACGTAAGTAGAAAAATCAGACCGTGCAGTTTTCACAAGTGGCCTACACAATCTCTGTTCAATGGTTTCAAATTTGGTTTATCAAGAAACTTCAGGTACAAATCATGAAACATTGTTTCAATGCTTGCCCTGCCAAAAATATTACCGTTAGACAAAAATAACTGAAAACGACAGGTAAGGGATGTATTCGCAAACTAAATCTCTACCTCTTCAAAACCATATACTGCATGAACCAAGGATAATATTGAGAATTCAGAATTTTGCTAAACTCTTTAGCTTTAGCCTCAACATTCATAGTAGACAAGTAATTTATAATAAAAGATATCTTGTCCCGAGCTTCTGATACAGGAGCCTATTCCAAATATGCTATAAGCTCATTCCAAATGGCATAGCTTTATTGAATAAAGGATGAGGAAAATTGACAAGCATTTTGTAAATGTCAGATAGTCATAGATCTACAAAAATGTATGTTTGCAACTATAAGCATTTCCATATCATCATTCACCTTCCTAAGTTGCCTCAGAATACTCTATTTCCTAGTAGATATACATCAAAATTATGGAGCTGGTTGTTTATACTTACGGAAATACGGTAAGGCGTTTCTTGTAAAAAAGTTCACCTTCTTACCACAATCAGTCCTATATCTCTTTCAGAGCACATTTTAGCCAGTCACCAACTACAGATATATCAGATAAGACTCAAAACATTGACCAACAAACAAAAAGAAGAATAAGGGAAAGGGAAGGGGGTTACTGCGTGTGTTGAGCAGCTTTTGCATGCCGTGGGATTACATGCATCTGAGGTCTCTTGCTTCAGCATCTGAAACTATATCAGCCACATTTCTCTCCTGCGTCAGCTTCTTTTCTTCTTTAGTCGTCATGAAGTTTAAATCTTGTTCCAGCATATTTAGCTCTTGAGTTGCTTCTAATCATTTGTGATAACTATGCAAGGAGCTATCCATCTCACTACTCAAATGAGAGAACCAAGAGCTCTGTCAGCATCTACTCTATTAACTATAATAGGGAAAAATAATTAGTAAAATCCGAAATAAGATCTTTAGGTTAGTTTGGGGGTGCAGGGGAATCCAGGATTGCAAACACAGTTCTTTATAAACAAAAGAATTATCAAAAAGCAGCTAATCTCAGCCTCCGACGCAGCTAATTTCTTCTGGGCTTTTGTTTCTGCTTCGGTTGCAACTTCAACTCACAACTCCAGATTGCGCTCATAAGGGGGGGCATTTAAGGCCTTGGACGTGATTTGGGTCTTGATATCGTTTCTACAAGTTGCACTAACATATGACATAGCATTTCAAAAGTAAAAAAAGAAGAATAAAGAATGATGTTCTATGAGAAATATTTGAAGAAAAAAGCCGTTCCAAATTTTCTAGTCTACAAAAATACTACAAAACATGGTTCATTCACACAAAACAATGGCAACTAAAACGTATCCGAAATTCCCGGCAGATGGCCAGTAGCCCAAAGAAACGAAAGAATCGGTTACATTTTTCATATAATCTCCTCTTATAGATAGACTAAAGACTAAAAAATTGACAAGATCCTTGATGGAAACATGGCAACTAAAATTGCAACCTAAATAACATAAAATGGGAAAACTATAGCATTTGTTTAACACAAAATAAAGCACATAAAGTGGAAAAATTACATGCATGTACCCACACGCACCACAGAAGTTCATCCCAAGATGACTAGTGTATACATGCATCTCTCCGACCATTATTTATCGCGTGGAATCAAACACAGTGCATACAAATTATTACTTGAAAACATAATTCAACCTAATTTATGGATAAAATTAAATGGGCCATATCACTTTTTCAACATTATACATGTGGTCCCTAGGACACCACTTCTTAATCCAATCAACCTTCTCTCCTTATTAACCTTGCCCAAAAGAAATTAAACATTTAAAATGGGAAGGAGGCACAGTTAAAGATGTTTTAGGAAATCAACTGGATGTTAAAATGCGTATGCAAATGCAACGCAAGACAAGACGCCCCTGTGTTATCTCGAAAATCAATTTAAAGACAAGAAGACAAATTGTTGGGACTGCAATGTAAGTGATCGGTGGATAAAAATTCCAAAGCATTCATTTGTGTTCAGGAGACAATAATTGAGAAAATTCGCAGACAACATCCTTCTTTTATGAATACCAACAAAGTAAGTTATATAATGTGTCAATTGCAAGCATAATCACAAGAACATGTCAGACGGAGATAGAGAGTTGGAGATAAAACCATTATTTAGTATGTGTAGAGGTCACAAGCATTATCAAACCCCCCCATATGACAAACATAACACAGAACTGCATCAAATCTCTTCTAAAACCATCATTATACTACTGCCGCCTGCATACATAAATATGAAATCAAAGGTAGATCCAATATTTGTACCTGTTAAGAGAAACCAGCAGCATCAAAATCCACCAATTCTGTCTCTTTGAATTCTTCCCTGCCTTGTTCCAGGAACAAAAGGTTTTAGATAGTGTGAATGCGTGTGTAGGAATGCACCAAGTGTCAGATAAAAGAAATTTCTGCAAACCTTTTTGTCCCTGGGATTC
>NC_062965.1:39431165-39592211 GCF_023119035.1 Salvia hispanica
GCACTAATACCCATACTTGGCCCTCATGCTGCTTCATTCCTAATTAAAAAAAGATGTACTCCATGATTTACGGAGATAATAATTATTATGCCTGAGTGTCCAAATATATTGCAGGTCTATGCAATAGAGAACCAGCTGAAGAGATCAGAGATCAGAGATCAGAGATCACCAAACATATTAACAGACCCACTGTAATGATTATGCCAAAGAGAAAAAAATATAACAGTAGTCAAATCAACATCTAGAAGCTCCTACATGTATTATACTCCACATCTTAAGCTAAGAATTGTAAGGACCATGTAGCATAAATATGTGCTCACCATCCAGTCATGAACTTCTTCGAAGCCCAGCTCCTCACAACTTTGTAAAACGTCTGCATTGTTACAAAGATGAAGAATTACGTTTTTGTTGATACAAAGCTTAAGCAACATATCTAAAATCAGCACAAAATTGGGCTTTCATCGACAAAGGAACAACACAATATGTTTGCATGAATTTCTTCACATGCGCATATCATTATCAGCTTGGAGATAGGGGTAAGGGGTGGGTTGCAAGCTGACTAAAGTGGCGCCTCTCCACTACACAAAAAGAAACAAAATGGCCACAACTGATATGCATGTGCCTTGTTTCTCATCCAAAAACAGCCTCCGCCTCCCCCTTATTATCTCTATGGCAATACTAGCCTTCCGCACGTGTGGCTAAACTCAGCAATTACAACCCCTAATCCAGAGGAACAATGATATTTTACAGATAATTCTGTGTAAAAGGTTTGAAATTGCTAGAATAGAAGGATAATCGAATTCTTTATTTGCGTTTTCCTTGTGGTGCAAAGCTCATCACATCACAATTACTCATCAGTTGTTTCCTCACTAGAAGAATTACTGAACCACTCTTAATTGCTAACTAAACATAACTAATAATTCATATATGCAATTAAAGAAACAAATAGCGATAAATCATACACTTTTCCAATACAAAAAGAGAGAGAGAGAAGGAAAAAAAGGTGGTAAATTTAAGTCCTAAAATGCTAAAACCCTAACAGGAAAAAAGAAAAAGAAAGAAAACAATCCACAGAAAATACCTCACGGCCAGGATGATGGTGGGAGGAGGAAGCGGAGGCGGAGGAGGGGCCGTCGTCATCGAGGTGGCGGTCAACAGAATCAGGTACTGGAATTAGAAGCTCACGATCTCTGTCTCTGCCGGCGCCCATCACGCTGAGAGATTTTTCATCTCCCATCACAAACAGTCGTTGAAGACTCCCACAGTCTTAACAGATTCAGTGCTCTGCTTCTCTCTCTTTCTCTTTCTAGAAATTGAGCATGAGAATTTTGGGTTATGGGGATGTAGATTAGGCATAAAATTGATGAAACCAATAATAGAGCCAAACAATTATAGTAGTAATTGGCTGTTAATCACAAGAACTCGACGGAGAATTCAACGATTGTTGACAATTCAACTCTGGCCCAACTACAGCTCTTTTACGCTAATACTATTTCATTCTTCAAAACAAACAAAATTTTAAGATTAAGCAATGGACTCCAACAAGAAAATGATAATAACAAATGTACAAGTACTTTTTGTAATGCTACACTTATTATATTATCACATGCCGTTACATATAAATGACGTATTATTAATAGTACAAAAAATAATTGACAATTTAAAGTGATATCAAAAGTTTCATCAAATTTAAAGTGATATCAAAAGTTTCATCAAATTTAACAAATACTATTGTTATGTTTAGAACCTAACCTCTTTTCTTTTCTTCAGTTTAACTTTGAATCAATTGATTTGAGGTCTTCTGCCTTGATTGTATAGGTCTCGGACGTTGTAGCTCCATTAACTAAGCAATATTCTTTTTACCTTATTCTATTGAAATTATGATAATTTAATAATATCATTACTCAAATTACATGTCCTTTTGACCATTACAGCAGTATTTTTTTTTACCTTATTCCATTTAGATTATGATAATTTAACAATTACATTTCACAAATATCAATAATGTTTTAATTTTTTTAGTCAGTTTTCACTTTTTCCTTTTTTTTCTCTGCCACTATTTGACTCTCACGAATTCATGAATTTCATTGGTGCATAAAAAAATAGTGTCATCTTTTTATTTAATTCCGTCCACCAAAATTAGTCGGGTATCAAAATAAAAAGTTACTCTCAATTTATTATTGATGATTTATCTTTCTCTCTTTTACTTTACTTATATTTTTTATTTCTCTCATATTATACTCCTTTTATCTATTTTCATTTTTTTCGCTCACATTTACCAATTCAAATTAAAAGTCGTGTCGTCCATAGACGAGACTATTTTTAGAATATAAGGAATTATCCATCTTTGAGCTAATGTATCCATTAAAACTACTATTCTCGGACATGTTCAATAATCAAATGTCACATAACATTAAATATTGTGATATTGTTCAAAGCTTGAACGAGGTCTTTGAGGAGGAAATGACACAAACAGTGCTCGTATTTCCCCAAACACGGTTGTGAAGTTCTTCAATATGAGCAAGCATCAAAGTATAGTCGTACAAGTGGTGCTTTACATCTCCACTTGTTTTTTTTATGAATAAATGAATTATACAAAATAAAGTTAAAAACAAGCATGACTCTGGCATACTCGAGGGATACAGCCAACTAGCCTAGGCTAGCGAGTCAGAGGAGGGGAAGTAACGAAATACACACAAACTTGGGCATTCCCAAGGGCTTATACTAAGCCAGAATACATTCTCAAAACAAGAAAAACCCTGAGGTTAAGTAGTTGATCATAGCCAGCCTAATAGCTTAGACAAACGTCCTTGTTATGAAGAGTTTACATGGAAACATAGGCATACCCATGTGGGACAATCCGGGTCTGTCTTGAAACCACTAACAGCGACCCTCCGGCGGTGGAGGGCGGGCCTCATTAAAACCTTTTGAGGCAAAACCCAAATGGGAAAAATCCTCAAGAGGAAAAAGAGTACCCTGATTGGGGGATGAGGGGATAGGGGATCGCATGAAGATTGAATGAGGCTCATGAGCATAGAATATGAGAACATTTGTTTATCATACCAAAAACAATACCATACCGATGGTCTTGGAAAACTAAGGGCAATCTCGTAAGTCCTATCCGGAATTCTCGAAGGATGTGTTAAAAGTCAGCGACACCGATTAACGAAAGCTTGCCACTTAGCATCGGCAATGAACACTAAGACGGATCCTAGAGGACCCTATCAACCATCCTACAATGGGGGACTCCCGTCGCAGTGGTGACACCTAGGGGTGAGCAAAATAACCGAAAACCGAATATCCGAACCGAACCAAACCGAAATTTTGAAATTCGGTTCGGTTTTTTCGGTTTTTCGGTTCGGTTCGGTTTTAAAAATACAAAAATTTCGGTTTTTCGGTTCGGTTCGGTTTGGGCGAAAAAAAACCGAAAAACCGAATTATATTTTAAATATATTATTATATATTTTTATCTTATTAATTTAGTATATTATATCATATATATAATATATATTCTTCTAATATATTTTTATATAATAAATATTATATATATTATATTAATTTTATATTATATATATTTATATTCTATTAGTATATATAAAATAAAATAAATTAGATATATTAAAATATACTATTTTTTTCGGTTTTTCGGTTTTGTTTTGAAATTTCGGTTTTTTCGGTTTGGTTCGGTTTTTTAAGTTCGGTTTTCGGTTTTTCGGTTTTCGGTTTTTCGGTTCGGTTCGGTTTCAATTTTGGCCTAAATTCGATTTTTCGGGTTCGGTTCGGTTTGGACAAAAAACCGAACCGAAACCCGAATGCACACCCCTAGTGACACCCAAAACCAAGGTAATTACCTTCGTGCAATTTTATTGAAACTCCAATCGGTCTTTGGTACACATACAAGGGGGAACCAAAAGGAAATCCAAAGGAAAAGCTGAGGTTTGGTATCCATTGTCCGGTAATTAATAATGTCGGCCTCTTACCCCAGATATTGTTGTACGAGTTCATGCGGGAAGCTGGAATACAATGTGGCATACGTGATCTTCTTGACTTCGAACACAATGTGCCTTGGCTAAAAGTTTATTCCCTCGTGTAAGAAAGCATTTCGAGCTCTCCAAATTAGGCTCACAGTTGCCATAAGAGCCAACATCCTAGCCTTGCGCATTACTACAGCTCTGTGTCGCTCTTTGGTTATGTTATGACAGGATGTTGCCGTCTTTATTTTTCTTGGATAACTTGCATATTTAAAATAGTCTTTTTGGAAAATATAAAGTGATAGTACTCATAGATCTCAGATTGCCACTGGTTTATGTAAAAGAATAGTTTTATGATGGAATCAGAAATTTAAACAAGTCAAGGACTTAAATTTAAAAACGCACTAATGAAAAAAATAGTTTTATATATAATATCCTTATAGTAATTTCCGATTAGTCGCCATACCTTGAAACCGTCGAAGAATAATACTATCATTTTCAATATTTTATAAAAATTTTCTCTGACTTAATACAACTAAGATATCATTCACCCAATTGTCTCTCATTATATTTCCCATATTTGTCTTAATACGTTTTATTGAAGAAAATAATCTTTTGACAAAAGCTGTCATCAGTGTCAACTTAATCAAACATGACACCATGGGAAAATCTTTATCTATGGTGATAGCAACCAAAATCTTAGCTAAATTTCTTAAATCTTCAATATTGGAGAACTCAACCTTATCAATTACTATATCACTTATACTATAAGTTTTAAAGTGATAGGAGTGATAGGGAACAACCACATTCAGTCAACGAGAAGTCATCCAAATAAAGTTATGCGAGATGAACTAACTTTGTCGATATTGAAGCTATAAATGAGTTTTTTGGACTAAGACAACTCATACAAGTAAGCAATTATGTATTTTCTTCTAGGAAGCAATTCCCCATCTTTTGAATAAGTAAATCAAGAGTATATGATAATACTATTTTTAAAATTCAACAAGTAATTAATTGTGATAGTAACTTAGAAATAAAATGTAAAATCTGTCCGGCATTAAATATCTACCTTGTAATGACGATAAGTAGCAGAACGCCTGTCCCGCTTCATACTAGGGCTGACAAATCATGCGGATTGGTTAGTTTAGTTATCGGTCAACCCGATATCGACACAATGAAATAAGGTCAAACCCTAATCCAACTGAAATCATCAGGTTATCGTGTCATGAAAAAATATATGTGTGTGTGTGTGTGAGAGAGAGAGATCATTAGAGTGTCCACTATGGGTGGACACGGCTGAGGCCGAGGGAGGTGGTGTGGCTGTGCCTCCTTATAATGGAGGATGAGGGCGGACGGGGCGAGGGGTGGAGGACGCAGCTCTGACCGCGGCTCCCTATAGTAGAACCAGGAGAGCCACGACCGTGGACAACTTTTTTTTTATTTTTTCATTTTAAAATTATTTTTATGTTAAATTATGTGTTTTTTCTAATTATGTTTGTCCGATAATTTTTATTCGAATTGAACAAAAATATACCAACAATTGATAAAAATATTGTGTTTTGTGACTGTGCAAGTCCACTATAGGGCTGAACAATTGTTTTTGTTGCTATGGACAACTTTTGGTGGCTTGTCCACCGGCCATGTCCACACCATAGTGGACACGCTTAAACGACTCCTCAGTGACCATCTCATAAATCATCAATCAAAATACACGACCCGAATGGAGTGACATGTGACGACAATCTAATAACTCTCTAAGTATGAACGGGATACGAGAGATGGACCAGTGGCAGAGTCACATGGGAACAAGGGGTTACCACTGTACCCCAAATATTTTCGGTCTTAATGTATTATTGAGGTAATGTTTCACAAAAGCTCTTGTCGCCGGGTGGTTTAGCATTTGGTATTCCTACTTGTTGTTCAGTGTTCAACTCCTCCTTCTGCATTATATTTTACTTCTAAATGTTATGTTTGTCCTTTTACTACTATAAATATCAGGGAGTTTAATTATTTTATTTTATTTTGTCTCAACTTATATCTCTATATAGTTTTTTAATGCATTTTACTTTAATTTGAATTATATTCTCAATGTGCTATAAAAATTGAAAATTCAATTAGCCTAGAATATTTATAAATGATTTATTGCAGTTTATTTTATCTCTATGTAGATTTTTTATTGCATTTTACTATAATCTGAACTATAGTAAAGTTTGAAAATTCAGTTAGTCTATTTTCAAAGATAGATATGTATTGCATTTTATTTTTTTTATTTCAATTATATTCTTAATAGTAGTTCTGTCAATTTGAGTTTCTTTCGAAGATTAGGCATATATTTATTTTTCAGTTATATTTTTAATGTTTAGGTATGAATTTCAAATTTCAAAATTAAATAATTTGCTAGTATTTTTCTTATTTTGTTTTGTGTTTTTTACAAATACAAACTAGTAGATTAGTTTTGTTATACTACTATTTTTTATATTATTTTTAATACTATATTATATAATTATTTGTTGGATAATTCGTACTCCCGTATTAAAAGTTCTGGATTCGCCATTGAGATGGACTATTACACAAAAGGTAAGTGGGCCGAGATGGTATATGGGCCACACGCCTATACATCACAATATGAAGTTCACCTGTAAATTTCTCTCTGCCTATGTATGGTATTGGTAGGTATCTATACATATATAAAAGGCGAGTTTTGGTCTTTTCTTGAAATATTTATATGTTTTGTCCTTATTCTGAAATATTTATAAGTTATGGACCAATTTGAATATTTTAAGTAACTCATGAATATTTATTTAGATATTTTAATGAGCATTTGACTAATTCTTAAAGCACCACGATGACTCATTGATGGTTACAAATATTTAAATAGAATAATGAGCATTTAACAAATTTTGTAACCTATATTGTCTTGATTTTAAAATTATGATGTTTTAATTCCATGATCTCTCATTTACTAATTTTGTACCTATAAAGGGCATTGAATTGTGGATGAAATACAATATACACACTAACAAAACATTCTTCATTCTCTCTCAAGCTCTCAACATTTTATTGCACATTTTAGGAACATTGTTTTGCTCGATTTTGGAGCCCCGTCAAGTTTATAGGTGCCTAGCAGGTTTGAGATGTTATATACGTTAGGAGGAAGTCGTTTTCATCTCTGGGGAAAATATGTCAATCCGAGAGCACTAACCTTGATGTAATTTGTCTTGCGGAAAGATGGTTTTTCTTGACTAATTTTCATTGTAATTTCCATTTCATTTATTGTTGTTTTTTTCCTTTGATTACAAAAGTTAGAGTACCGCGTGTATATGGTTCCAGAATTTTATCCCAATATTTCTTACAGTTCTTAGAGAGAGAAGAATTGTAACATCCTTAACTCAAACATACATAGTATTTATCTTCATCTTTACACAATTTATTATTTTTAGTAGAGAAATATGAAGGATTGTTTTAAACATATTTTTCAAAAATGTAAACACTTAATATAGTCTTTTTATCATTGTCCAAATAATTGTGTTTGTCTCAATTCAATTTTAAATATGTTTAAGTTAATGTCTTTAGGTGTAAAATGAATTGAGGAGTTTATATTTATTGAATTTTTATTACATAGTAGTATATTTTTCTATTTTAAATCGTATATAATTATATTGTTTCTTATTTTAATTAATCGATTAACAATTTAAAATTGTATGACAAAAAAATATTTCGTCGTGCATCGCACGTGGGTTAAGACTAGTAAGTATAACAATCAACTCAATGCCTCTTCACAAGGTTGGACTTTGTTGTTTTAGAAAAAAGTTAGTGATAAACGAATTATAACATTTGAAGAAACATTAAAGACGATCTTTTTAATTACTACCTTTTCAAATACGAGTTGTAATTAGCTAGCTAGATTGTAGCTTATCTTTATGCACACCCTCATCAGTTCACACATGATGTGGGCTTGTTGAGGGGCAAAGCCTGTATTTGAATTAAATGTGTGCACCTTTAATTTGAAAATTCGAATGTGATGAATCAAATTAGTATGGTTAAAAGTACGTACTTATAATATAGTATGAATGCATGATGGTGGGCACCGACGTGACAAGACTCTTGTGACTGCATTTAAAGCTTGTCCATTTTAATCAAGATATACTACCCCTACATTTACATAAGTCATTTAATTTTCGGGAATTTAACTTTAATAGTTGAGGCGGGAATTACTACTTAACATTTATTTTTTTTGTTTCTTTAACTTTAAATGACCAAAACATGTGCATCTTGGAAAATTGCATTTTGAAAAATAGGCCAATTTTAACCTAGCTAGAAGAAAATGGAGTTAATGTGGTGTATGGTGGGCGTGTAACGATACATAGCGGCTCAAATTTATTACTCCCTATACAATTCGAAGACATTTATACACATTACTATGATCTCTTTGTTTTTTCATAAACTAATTATGGTCATCAAATTTGCTCGTTGAGCATAATATTAATTGAATTTAAAATTATGAAGTCATGTATGGAATATTTACTTTCGGTAAAACATATAAACAAATTGAAATATACGTGGATGGCATTTGGCATTCAAAGACAATTGATCTGCAATGTTACACTTAATTTGCAGTCACAAGGAAAGAAAAACGTTTTAATATGTGAACAGAACTTTAATATTTTTATGTGACCAAGTTCAGTTGTTGTCAACTAAATCTACAAAATACTAGTATATGAAGAGGCATAATAATTAATCTGAAAGACAATATTAAATTCTTTGTAGGGTAAAGACAATAATATTAATTAAATAAAGGAGTTGTTTAGCGAAATTTGTGGTCAACCCAAATTGTTCTCATTTTATAGTAAAAGAAAAACACAATACGCAAACGCTTACTATTTTTTTCTTATAGCGCAACGGCATTTTAGATCTATTCATGTTATAGGGTTGAATAAGATAATATATTTTCTTTTATTCAAATACTTAATATTACACCATTACTTCATTGGTGAGTCGTAACAATTCTTCTTAAATTTTTACTTAGCCCATGAAATAAATCTTAAGTTAAATACAGATGTGTCTTTGAAAAGGAGAGTTGGACTTGCTTTTGGGGAGGTTTTATCCGTGATGAGCTAGGAGCATGGAGGGCTAGGTTTGTAGCTAATGTTGGGGTTTGTTCAATTTTGACGGCAGAGATTTGGTGTCTTTTCCATGGAGTCCAGTTGGCAAAAAATTTGGGCATCCGGAAACTAGTAGTGGAAAGTGATAGTTCTATTGGAGTTGCCATGATTATGGGGCATTTTGAGGTAACTGTTAACTGCCAGAATATTGTGCGGAGGTTGTGTGGCTTATTACAAGATTTTGAATCGGTGGTAGTTCAACATGTGCATAGAAAAGACAATTTTGCTGCAGACTTCCTCTCTCATTATGCGTATAGCGCTCGTAAAGGAGTTCATGTTCTTGATGGCCCTCCACCGGGTATGAATGTTTGACTATTACATGATAGATTAGGTGTTTCTTATTTGCGATAGTTTCTCTAGTTTTCTGGGCTGTGCCCAGCTTTCTTTATCAAAAAAAAAAAAAAAAAAAGTTGTACATATAGGGCTGAATAACTAAAACATTTAGTTAAGGTTTGAAAGTAGTATTTTCGTTCTTTAAAATGTGTCGTGATTGTAACTTTTTGAATTAAATCACACTTTTTAAAAGAATCAATTGAGTCTTCTCAGTGTAAGAGTGATACTTCGCCCTTTTAGATCCTAAAATTTTAGTACTGTTTTTTTAAATTTAAATAGTACAACCAAACAAAATTTTTATTTTATTTTTTATAAAATCATCAAATTGAACACATTTTGTAGTACTCCTACAAATGATGGTGCAAAAAGGCGGTTTGATTTGCACATGTTCGGTGAAGAGGTGTTCACTAAAATAATCCATTCAGACCAAACAAGTTTTATTTTTTTGGCAACGTCCCTGTCTCATTTATACAAAAACCATGCTTGCTTACTTGACAAATTATACATAAATTATAGTACAAAGCAACAAAAAAATTCCACACACCCACAGGTGACTAATTGCACAGCAATGGTACAGGGCTTCTCCATTAAAATTGTCTGTTGTTATCCAAATCCATAAAGGAAAATGTATAACAAAGTGACCCCTACCATTCACCTTAAATTTTGGGTTTTCGCATTCCAAAAATGACAAAACATCATCATCTCTTATTATTGATAACTACTATACTAAACTAATCATCACTTTCATTGGTACTACTACCAAAACAATGACAATCAAAACGGATCCCCATTATTCAAGATTCTCTTAATCACAATCAAAACACAAAAAAAAAAAAAAAAAAGGTCAGCAGCCATAAATAGTTATGTGTTGAATTCAATTGCGTGAATCTGAGGTCTCTCATTAACTGAAAATCGTTCATCTGTCTCCTTCACTTTCTCCCTCAGCCCTATGCCTTTTCACCATTGTTTCTCTGCATCATTTCTTCTTCCTCCTTTTGTCAATCTTTAAAAATTAAAATATGGTTTCCTTTCTTCTCTGTTTGGACGGCACCTTATTTTATCACTGCAAAAACAAAAATGGATGTTAAATCTTGACTCTTTCAATTGAGCTGAGAGAAAAAAAACATGCCTGTTTACCGATCCTTCGTCACGTGTGACGACCCCAAAGGCGTCGCCGACTGCAAGACCGTCGCAAAATCCAAGAAAGCCCGACAAAAAAAACTCCATAAAACATCAACATCATCAAACTCTAAAGAGAGAGGTGAGGAGGCCGGCTTGTGTTTTCAAGTGATGGAGGTTTCTAGAGGCGCAGAGAGGCTCTCCAAAGCGGTGGAAAGCCCGCACACCGCCACCGACTTGCTCAGAGGCGCTCTGCATTTGCAGCACTCTCTAGTTATGTTTGGGAATTTGCACAAGGAGAAGAGGCCTCTTGATAAGCCTAGAGTTTCTGCATCCAGAGATTGCTATGATGAGCTGAGGGATGTGATTAGGGAGAGCTTTGCTAGGCAGAATTTATTGCCCAAGGAGAAACTAGCTTGTGACGTTGATAGAAAGCACTCTGAGTTGTGTGTTGATTTGCCGTCTTCTAGCTCGAGCCAGACCTCGTCTTCGCTGCTCCACTCGGGCTCCTCGGGGTCTTCCAGCATCCAGCTTGAGAGGAAGTCAAACTTGATTGCGAAGCTCATGGGGTTGGAGGAAGCAATGCCCGCGTTTTCCAAGGAAAGGGCTTCGCCGTATAGGAGAAGCCCTTTCCTTGATATTGATCTGCCGAGGCCTATCAACAGGCCTCAGTTCAAGGTAGCTAGAAGAGAGACGAGAACGTTAGAAGAGATCATTGAGACTATGCAGTTTAAGGGGATTTTGGGGAGAAAGTCTTTACATGATTACAAGTTGCATTCTAATGCGTTGTTCTTGAGGAATGAATCGGCTGTTGAGACCCCGCCTATCGTGATCATGGAGCCTCTTCGTGTCCGTGGTTATCAGTGTACCGATGGTGGGGAGCACGTCAAGAGTCGACAAACGCCAAGAAAGACGGGGCCAGAGCTTCCACCTAGACCAGAGTTGAAGGCAAAGAAGCCTAATGAGAAATCTGTAGTAGATCAATCTTCAAAACAGAAGCTCGATAAGAGAACTCAAGCGAGGCCAGTAATGAAAGCAGCAGTAGATAGCCTCTCTACGACGAGGATGAGCCAAACAAAGCCTCTTCCTCCACAAATACAGAAGAAAGAAGCCCCCAAAGTAAGGAAACAAAAAGATGCTAAGCCTAAAATGTCTGATAAAACTCAAGATGTAGCCAAACTTGCTGCAGTGAAGACTGTGAGAGGAAACAATGTCTCTAAAAGTCAGGTTGCTAGAGGAAAGGTTGCAGCCGCGGATAAGGGCATGAAACCAACACCTCTTAGTCGAACTGTTCCAAAGAAGAGTCCGCGGAAAGGTGAATCCAACAGCAAGCCCTCACCACATGTAGTAAGTTTCATCTTTCTATGTTAGCATTTAGGTAGTTATACTAAAAGTATTAAGTTACCATCTTAGCTACTATACTTCTTGAAAATACTGAGCTAACATAATGATGCAGGTTGAAAATACACAAAGTAAAGGCAATTTTGCAATCTGTACTGAAACTATCGTCAGTGAGTTCACGGTGAAGAATACAGAACCAAAACATGCTACTGAGGAAGTGGCTAAAGCTTATAATGTGTCTGGTAAATCACTAAATCTAATCAATATGATTTTTCTTAATGCTTTTTGTTTTTGTTTCTGCTATAATGGTTAGAAGTTAGAACTGTGTTCATTATATTCTAGAGGACTATTGGTTATTTTGAAAACCATAGTATGCCATCTGCTAATAAGTAACTGTATTCTTCAAAACATTGTAAAAATTTGACATTCTATTTATACACAAAACTAGTGGAATTCTAGTGGAACCTTGAATCGTCTCACTGTGCGATAGAAAGTGCTACTCTGTACTGTTGATACCCAAAGCATACTCATATTGTTAGAACTTTGGCGGTTGATTTACACGAAGACATTAATCAGATAGATGCAACAATTTTTCGTATCATACATAGTGATTCTCTATTCAATACAGATAGTTCAACGAATGCAGCAAGTTCTCCTAGAGATGATTCGGACGTAACTACCAAGGATGATCCCCATCATATTGAAAATGACACTTTGTTTCCAAGTTTAGATTCAGATCATAACAAAGGCTGCAAAATCCGAATGAATTCAAGATATTTACTCCTAAGAAGTGCTTCATTTCTCAATCATGTGGAGGAGCTCTTCGACACAGGCACTCATGACTCTACCGTCTTTCGAAGTTCAGTTGATAGTGAAGGGCTTTATGATGCTCTTCTCCTCGACTGTGCAAAAGAAATACTAGAGCGTAAGAGCCTAAGCTGCAGGAGCACGAGAAATCTTTGGTCACAAAACCTCTTGAGAAGGCCGAAATACCATTCATCTATAGAGCAGTTGGTAGAGGAGATAGCTGATATCATTGAAGATTTGCAAAACTATAGTGAAGATTGTGGCAATATAGTTGTCGCAGACAGCATATACCCGATGCTGGACAAAGACCTAAGGCGGAATGAAGAGGTGACGGGTGCTTGGGATTCTGGCTGGAGGAAGGGATATGCAATGGAAGCAGTTGATGAAGTGATGCATGAAGTGGAAGAGCAAGTTTTGAGTGAAATAGTAGCTGATGTGATTACAGAAATTATGCAATAAATTATTGAGCTTTTGGTGTAAAAATTTCATTAGATTTATAATCAGTACATATCCTGACAAAACATAGAGATGTAGAGAGTTCTACTGTATTAACTGCTTGATTCATTCTATAATTGATAACACTTTGGTCTCCAATTTCCTTCATTTGCACTAAACAATAGAACAAATACATAATACATTATGTTCATCTTCTTGACTTGCATAATACAGTAATACACACTAGTATCACTAAGGATTTTATTCACTTGCTCATACCAAAAGAAACAACACAAATGCATAATACAATAAGTTCATCTTCTTACATAAACTCACACTAGTATCACAATGGATTTATTTCACTAGTTCACTCAAACCAACAAAAACAAAGATAATACACTGCAACAACGTTGAAACTAACTTCGAGACGTTTCGGATATGTTCTTACTTGTTTTGCTAGCTGCAAGGAGAAAGGATATACAAATAAGTAATCTCAAGTTCCTTAAAAGAAACTATCATAAATGATTTTATGGGCTGAAGATCAATAAGTAGTACACAGCTTAACACCTTTCAATTAAAAATGCTAACCCCAGGTCCAATTTTCAACGAGTTAGTAATACTACAACAACATTAAATTGATTTCAGAACATATTTGAAGTAGACATCTTAGCTTGAAAATTGACCATGTTTGTATCATTCTAGAAGGGTCTAAAAAAGTTGATGCAATCCCTTCCTAATATACTTTAGAAATCAGATTTTAATCAAAATGATACGTAAGGTGGTAGAGTGAGAGAGTTACCTGTCTTGAGATATTTTAATCAAATATCTGCACAAGTAGTAAAAATATGCTTCTCCGGCTCCCCATGATCCCTTCAACAGCAACAACTCCCAAAAATCCAATAATAAAACCCAAGGCCATTGATATGCCAAACTCTTTGCTCACAATGCCACCATCTTTCTTGATGTTTTTTCCTTGATAAGTGATGACTGGATGATCTCCTGGGCACAACTTGAGAGGGAGTCCACAAAGTCCATCGTTCCCGGCATAAGCAGATGCATTGAAACTCTGTAGTTGAGTACTCGCTGGAATTCTGCCCCACAAACTATTATTTGCCAGATCAAGAACAGCCAAAAAATGTAGTTGTGCTAGGCTATTGGGAATGTGACCAGAGAGTTGGTTCCTAGATAGATCAAGGACTTCTAGCATCTCCATTTCACCAATATCTGAAACTATGGACCCTGTCAACATATTTCTTGATAGGTTCAAGGAAATTAATGCCCTCATACTGGAAAATGATCTAGGAATGCTCCCCACTAATCTATTGCTGGACAGATCAATGAGTTTGAGATGTTGAAGAATCTTCCGATATTCAAATTCTCCACCTTTCCACTGAACAAATGCATGCTCGTACAATTTCAAAGGCTCGTATAGTGTAGGGAAGAAGGTGATGGCAGCTCCTTGCACAGTTGTATTCTTCTTGCTCAGTGAGGTAAATTTGTTGAAGCACTGAGGAATTTTTCCTGATATATTGTTTCTGGAGAGGTCCAACACTTGGATGTAAGTAAGAAGGCAGATTTCTAGCGGGATGCTGCCATAAAATATATTGCGTCTAAGGATAACATATACCAAGTTCTTATTTGCACCTATCCATGCAGGGATATTTCCTGTTAACTTGTTCCCTCCGACATCAATGAACATTAATTCTCCACACTTGCTTAAAGTAGAAGGCAACTCACCAGACAGATTATTGCCATGCAAGTTCAAAGAGTTTAGCATCGACAAGTTGCCCAAAGTACGTGGAACTTCACCAGAAAAACTGTTGTTACCTAAACTAAGATAGTCCAAGTTACTCATTTTCTCCCAGCAATTTGGTATCTCTCCATCCAATTGGTTGTTGGAGAGGTCAAGGATCCTCATTTCCACAAGCAAAGATGAGCATATAGATGAAACTGATCCTGAAAACATGTTTTGACTGAACTGAGCAGTCGACATGTTTTGTTGAAGCAATGGTAGAGGCCCAGAAAGGTTGTTAGAGCTGACATCTAAATCTTCGATGGAAGTGGACAGGAGATGAGGGATAGTCCCACTAATATGATTATGAGATATATTTAAACTCAAAAGTGCAGGAGACAAACTCCACAGCCATCTAGGTACTTCATCTGATATATGAGCATAAGAAAGATCAAGGAAACGAACGTTCATCTGAGTTTGAACCCATTGGGGGAAATGAGGGTTTATGTTGCAGCCTGCTAACCTGATAACATCCAACTGAAAAGGCGGATTCCAGTCCTGGGTGATTTGCAAAGTCAGCGAATTGAAGGACAAGTCAAGCACCTTTAAGTTGTGAAGTTTCGTGAAGTAGGCCTCGGAGATGATACCTTGCAATGAGTTCAAAGATACATCAACTTCTTCAAGAACTGAATGTTGGCTAAGACTTTCAGGCATTGATCCTACAAACTTGTTGCTTCCAACATTGAGTTTTTTCAATGCTGAAAAATGCTTTAGTCTCCAACTTTCCATTGACATGTTTACTTTTGTAGATAGATTCCCAAATAAAAAATCCTCAAGATCTCCTCTAAAGTCATTACCGGACAAGTCTAAGGCTTGCAAATGACTCAAATTCCTCAATGATTCAGAGATGCCACCTTCAAGCATGTTGCCAGAAAGATCAAGATCCTCAAGAAGAACCAGTCTCCCAAATACATGAGGGATTTGGCCATCTAATTTATTCTCTAGCATGTTTAATTTAGAAAGGCTCATGCTTGTGTTAAATAACCAGTCAAGGTTGGAAGACACAAACGCGTTACATGACAAATCAAGGATGGAAAGAGATGCAAAAGAAGAATTAGCAGAGGGTACCCTAGCTGGTATAGTAGCTCCAATTTTAGAGTAAGCTAAGCTCAATTCTTGCAAGGAACGAAGTTTTAGTATTTGTTGTAGCCAACCTGTATGACTTAAGTCAATCAAGCTCAGATTGAGTCGATTCAGCAAAGAGAGATGAGAAAGCCAATCGAGATTCTCAGACCTTAGCTCAGAATTACCCTCGAGATCAAGTGTCCGCAAGTTGGTCAGGTTTCCTAGTTGAGGAGGAAGAGTCCCATGAAGGAAGCATCCATGAAGATTCAAGTGCTCTAACTATTTCATGGAACCCATAAATTGTGGGAACTGATCATCAAAATCAATCATGCTCAAATCCAAATTAGTTAAATGATGCAATTCCTGCAAGGCATCACTAATATTACCCCCCAAAGGTTTGGTGTAAGGATAACCGCTGAAATCATAACCAAGTAGTAGAGCGATCACATGAGCAGAGGTGGTGTTGGTGTTGCTACATACAACACCCTTCCATTTGCAGCAATCCTTCTTGCTGTCTTCACTTCCCCACGATGAGAGAATACCACTCTCATCTATAACACCTTTCTTGAACCTCACCAGAGCTTCTCTCTCCCTCTCCACGCACCTTACTTTGCCTGAAACCAACCGGAAATCACAACATTCCATGCACAGTAAAACAACAAGAAGAAATTTTATAGCTATTCTTTTTTCAATATTCATCTTTTTGCTTTTTTTTTTTCCTTGAAAGTTTGGGCAAAAATTCTTCATGTAAAATAAATGGTCTGGTTTACTTGATATAGAACAAAATAAACTAGATTCCAAGTCTTTCTATTTGAGTTGGATTATTCGAAGATTTTTGACTTTGAGTTAAGAAAAATCTCATTTTTTATAATTTCAACTATTTAGGAAATACAAGTTTCTGAATTCCAAAGAATTAATAATAATATTCATATCAATAACGAGTACGATATCTGTTTATATGGAGTATTACTTTAAAGCATATGTAATAGAACAAAACTACCATAACACTAATTAAAGCCCAAAATTGGTCTCGTACATTTGCCCAAAAAAGCTTTTTGGACCTACACATAGTGTGTTAGCTTTGGATTTTAAACAATATGTTTTTATCTATATTTCACGGGTCCATTAAAATAACGGTCAACCGCATTTTGACCTGATTGATGAGTTAAATATGACCAAAACATATAGTTTAGGACCAAAAGCTTACACACTTAATGTGTAGGATCATAAACCAGTACTAGACTATTTTCACTAATATTTTCTTCCTCGGAAAATTCGCACAATCAGTTTCAATACGCGTCGAGAATTGAATGAGCAGCACCAAGACCTATATGCTGACCTCCGCATTCTCTTCTTACAACAGTGTTAACTCTCTGCGGCAAATCTTATTTTCAGATGGAAGAAGAGAAACTCTATAACTTATTCCCATCTTCTTTGACAAGGACTGGTTATGATCTTCAATGTGCCCAACAAGCATACGCAGTTGCCGCTTATATGTAGCAGCAAACTTTTCAGAAGTTTCAGCACGATTTTTGGCAATGGCCGAATTTTGTCGTGTTCACTATGCACAAAAGGAATAAACATTCCATGAAGCATGAAATATAGCTTGGCCTGTTCTTGTTTCCGGCTTTTTGTAACCAACAACCTTGTTATCTGCTTTATCATCTTGTTATTTTCTTTTTTCAACTCCAAAATATGATCTTCATCTTGCCCCTCATTCGCATGATATTTAACAATTCTTTTAATTTCTTCCTAGCGAAATAGTATTATGATTTTCTATTTGTAATATACGTGCACATGTTTCAAATTAATTGGTGGAGTGGTTGAATTATTTGTCTAGCTAAGTGTGTTGGAAAAAAACGATAAACTTTATGGACACTCTCGTCCTTGTACAATTTCATCCAAATTAGACCGATACGAAGTTGAGAAAAATATTGAAAGACATAATTTTTATGATCGGTTAAAGTCGTAAGGTGACCTAGAATTTAACCAAAATTCATGATTTTTATCTAGCAATTTATCCAATAGTAATGTTTATATACAATTTATTTTTCATCTACTAATTATATACTCCCTCCGTCCCGCTTAAGATGACACGTTTTCCTTTTTAGTTTGTCCCAACTAAGATGACACATTTCTTTTTTTGGTAACTTTCTCTCTCCAATTAACACATTTAACCACTTTTTCTCACTCCTATTAAAACTAGTTTTAGCCCACACGCTATGCGCGACACAAAATATTTTTGTTTTATTAATTAGACATTGTGAATAAGTAACATAAAATAAAAAAATAACATCATTACATAAGATTAAAAAATAAAATGTAATACATTATAATCACAATATGGATTAACGATATAAAATTAAAAAAGTTTAAATTAAATCAACATGAAATATTTATTAATTACAACACTTATATAGGTCTTTACAACAAAGAAAATTACCATCCTTAATACTACATACTTTAATATTAAATTACTAATAATATTCAATTGGTATAATTATTTAATATACCACTACAAAATATAATTAAGACAATAATATCGCCATAAAAAGATAAATAATGAATAACAAAACAAACAAAAAACACAAACCACATCTATCACGACTCTTCTTCAGCCTTATTTTTCTCCTTAATCTCTAAATTGATGATTTATGCGTATGTGCAAATGCAAATGTGATATTTATGATTTTTGTCTTCTTTGCTTCCTTTAGCCATTTCGTTGTTAGGTGTTTTTCTTTGCATGAAAATTATGGAAGTGACGAAGTTGGCGACGAATGTGTAAAGCTGTAGCTTCAAAATATTATAGATAGTCAACAACTTACTCCCTCGTGCCAATTTTAACCATTTACACCATTTACATCCTTGTTTCTTGAAGATTTCTTGCTAGTAGTTGCCGCTATCAGCTCGCGGTCAACGTCAATATCTTCCATTTCAGCCTCACTCACTCTTTATTGTAGTCACAACACCCCATGTCCTTCGTCTTTCACGGGTCTTTTAATGACTCAGAAGTATTGTTAGGATGTAGATCATCGAGAAAGGTAAATCCCAAAATTTCATTTTTTGCTGATAAGATCATATATTAGGAACATAATAATTGCACACAAATAGTGCTTAAAATAGATAAATAATCACAATTTTTTTATAGAAAAAATCCAGTGATGCAACATGTATAAAGAATGCGATGAGGAAAGGAATTATAAGCTAGAAATGATACCATACCTTTGGATACATGAAATTTTGCCAAATATTGGGGAAGTTGATTACCGTGGGAGGAAGTATAATGTATGATGTGTGAATATTTGGTGTGTGAATATTTGGAGTTGTGAGATAATATAGGGCATATATATAGAGGCTTTTCTTAATAGTATTCATATTGAAATTTATTATGTGTAACTCACATTTGATTGGTGGCAGTTTCAGTTTTTAATTAGTGTAACGGAAAATTTATCTTTAGTGTAATTCACATTAAATGAAATTATGACTGTAGTAGCCGAATATCAATTGTGATTAAATTACGTAATCCAATGTATTCAACATGTCCAATGTGTTGTTGTATAGTGTAAAAATGATAAATTTGAATAGAAGAATAAACGGCTCAATTAATTATTTCATAATTATAAAGAATATTGTATTACGAATGAAATGAATTAAAAGCAATTAATGGAAATAATCATTATAACTGCTAGTACATTAAAATATTTTCACAGCTAAATTTATTTAATCAAAATTTACTTTTGCAGTTTTTATTTATTGCATTTACATTCCTTACACAAAATAGTTATTCAAAACTGCCCAAAACTCGCCTTTTATATATGTATAGATATCCATCTTTCTTCATCTCTCTACTGACATCCACCTTCTCTCTCCAATTAAACACTTTAACCAATAACTCCTAAAACCCCGTGCCGGCTAAGCAATGTGTCATTTTAGCCGGGACGGCTTAACAAACTCTTCTATAAAATACCGTAGAACTTTTAGTCAAAATAAAGAAATTAACAAAATAATTTGCTATAGTATAGATTGTGTCGGCTATAAAACAAATGTAACGTAATTCTTGATTAAATTTCGAAGATCATCGACGCATAAACGATAAAGTGCAATTTTTTCTCTACGTTGGGGTTCATTAAATTGCTGTGTCGGTTTTCAGGGAGAGGCGACAGCTGGCATCATCATACAGATACACTTCCAGACATAATTTGTTGATTATATATTGATTTAAATTAATTATTATGCAAAACCCGTCGCTGTCGTACGAATTGAGATAAATGTAGAACCCCTTTTGCGCATCCAGAGTTTCATTCAGCGCCTAGTTTATCAACTCTGGTAGGTTTTCCACTTCCACTGCTTTTCTGTCGTTTTTATCCCTTTTTTTTTTCATCGCACTTTCTGTAAATTCATCAGCATTTACTTTTGTGATCTCACTCCCAAGTAACTTTGAGCTTGTTTCTTCTTCAATCTGTTGAAATTTCACTTTACCAGCTTCTGTTTCATTTTTATAGAAATACTAATAGATCATTTTAAGGCATGGGGGGATAGTAAAAAAGTACTGGAGAATGGGAGAAAAAACACGATTTTGTTGCTTTATCAGTATACTTTTGTTAGGAAATTCAATCTGTTGATGTGAATCATGCGATAGTGTGGAAGAAATCAAAGAGTTATATGCATTTTTCGGCTGTGCTTTGACAATGGTTCGTTATTCAATTATTGTGGCGGGAAGTTTGTAGCAATTGTCATATGAGAAGAAGGGAGGTTTCTAGCACTATCTGGGAAAAGGAGTAAAGATATAGGATGTTGGCAGACTTGCGAAGATCACCGGCGCATAAACGAGCAATGGATCCTAGGGATTACGATGAATCCACTGATCTTGAAGATGATACTGGTAAACTTAAAATGTTAACATCTTTTTTTTTATACCATTAATGTGTATAGTCCATTCATTCTGAGCATAATTGTGCCTAGATTGGAGCTGACTTCCACAACTTTATCCTCATTCTGGGTTGTCCATGTTTGTGCTGCATAGATTTGTGTTCTGTTCTCTGATAGAAATTAAACAAAAGAATGCTTACTGCAAAGTCACATTTGGCTATGGTTTGAATCTGAATTGAAGGAGATCATATTAAGTATTTCTAGTTACTCTACATTGGATAAGTTTTGAAACCATCCAAACAGGTTGGTGGACTTGTTATCATGACTTGAAAATGGTTGTCATAATCCTTCAAACAGAATGAGCCTATAGGATGTTGTTTCTAAGAAATATTTTGATTAATTTTATTGGTTTTGTTCTACATAAAATGATTCCTTTGTGGTTGTTTCAGAGCTTCTAGAGAGTAGTATGGGGCAAGAAACTGAAAATCCACCTTGGAAGCTTTCCATTCCACATGTGCTGGTGGCTACTATAGTTCCCTTCTTATTTGGCTATCATCTTGGGTTTGTTCTCTTACAGCTTTTACTTCCGTCTTTCTCTGATATCTCTGTTTCTTCTGAACTGATATCTACTATTTTTCCTCAGAGTTGTCAATGAGCCTCTTGAAACAATTTCTGTTGATCTTGGTTTCCATGGGAATACCCTGCAAGAAGGTGACATTGAACTTTACAATTTGTTATTAATGTGTGCGCTATAAACTGCACATTGACTTTAATACCATATATTTTACAGGCTTGGTGGTTAGTACTTGTCTTGCTGGAGCTTTTGTTGGATCACTGATCAGTGGTTGGATTGCTGATGAAGTTGGACGTCGTAGAGCTTTTCAGTTGTGTGCTTTGCCTATGCTTATCGGTGCTCCAATATGGTACTTAAAAATGTGTTTTCTTTAAAACCCCCTTTTATGACCTCGAGACCATATGCTGCTGTGCTTTTTATGCATTTGTCCTTCTTTGATTCTGGTGATATGGGTATTCATTGTGGATTTACTATGTGTTTCACTAAGCACATCATGGAGTATGAAGAAGTTAACCAATGCTCCCTCCTTGTGGTCCGTTTTTTTTAGATTATGCTAGTCATATGGCACATATCTTAGATAAAAAGGTACTCCAGTTTTCATGCACAAGCTACAGTAGACCAGCTTTTTCTGCAGTAATTTATTGCAAACTAGCATATAAACAGTAAGCAGATTAAGAACTAACAATTTATTTCTCCCCTGCAACACCCATAAAACTGTGTGACTAGTAACTACTAAGTGGTGCAATTTGGAAGCAACTTAAAAGACAAAACCTAATTCAGCATTAAAACAGTCTAGCAATTTGTTGATCTAAAGGCTGTGCATTTCTCTTTGACTCGTTCTGGTATATGCAGAAGTGGGACAGTAAAATTTAGACCAATGTAAAATGGCAGAGACCCCCCCCCTCCCGTGAAATAAAACGAAAAAAAAACTCATTAGCTGAAAACAAGATGGGAAGCTAGATTGACAATTCTAAATCGACAATGTTTTCAGTGGAATCTCCACATTACGTCAGAATATGTTATTTGATACTTGATGTGGTAGAGTGGAAACTAGGATATTCAATGCTGCCCTATATAAAAAATATATTATTCAAGTATAGAAGTAGAGTCCTCTTTTCATTTTGCCAAAAATATTCATTGTGGTGGTTTTCTTTATGAACTGAAGGGGCACATTATTCTTCTCAAACCATAGTCGCTAAGGTCTTGCAGGTGTCCTGAATGATCGTATTTCATAGTATAACTTGATATACTATTCAATTTTTTCCATTTTCATATTTATCTTTGATTTTGAAAGAGGTGCTACACTCTGTATTTCCAGTGCCACATCTAGAAATTTGACAGGAATGCTTTTGGGAAGAATTTTAGTTGGCATTGGCTTGGGTATTGGTCCTCCAGTTGCATCTCTTTACATAACTGAGGTACAAACACCTTCAGTTTCATGTGCATTTAATATTGCTCTGTAAAACAGATATGGGCTTATCCTCTTGGATTTTTATTTATGCGCTTATTTGTTTTCTTTCAAGTAGATATCACCTGCACATGTGAGGGGTACTTATGGCAGCTTTATTCAGATAGCCACTTGTCTTGGGCTGATGGCCGCTCTAGTGGTTGGAATTCCAGTAAGGAGTATTTTTGGATGGTAAATGATTTAACTGAGATTGGTTCTGGAAAAATGATTAATATTTTTTCGTTTTTGGTTAAGATCGTTATGTTTAATGGGAAAGGAAGGTTACCGAACTAATCGCATCTAAGTGGTCTTCACCATGTATTTGCCTAGGTGGCGCATCTGCTTTTGGATATCTATCTTTCCTGCTTCAATGCTATCTCTTTTAATGGCGTTTTGTGTCGAATCTCCACACTGGCTATACAAGGTTCAACTATTTTAATATTCTTAATTGAATTGCTTCCATGTTTCTGATTTGGGAATTTATTTGGAATTTTAGAAATCAATAGTAAACTTATAAATGTATGTAAATGCTGTCACGTTCCTTCCCCCTTTACCCGAAGTGCTTTAGTTGTTTCTTCTATGGTAATCTGTAGCCTTGTCACTCTGTCAAGTCTGCTTCAGGTTTGTCAATGAAATCTTTTGTGCTTTATTTTAATTGTTGCAGTGTTCCATGTATGTTATCGCTTGGATTTTTTTTGGCTGTTGCTTGTCCAATATACTTCATGCAAAGCTATTTTAGTTTATGCTTCTGAAATTTATGCAATTTATATGTGTTGTGTGATTCAAGTGACTTCAAAAGTTACTACACACTTTGACCTCGAAGACCTAGGAAGGGGTGAGGGGTCTGATTTCATGCTCGATCGTCCAGTAGGCTAGAATCAGTCTCCAGATGACCAGTTGCTTTAGAAGTACAACTTCGGTTATTAAATATATAGAGCAGGCTATAGTGCTCTGTAGATTAAGTATTTTATCATTGTGTTATCAATAGATGATTTGTAACGCTAATCATCACTTTCATCATCTTTGGCATGCAGCAAGGAAGACATGGTGAAGCTGAGAATGAACTTGAGAAGCTTCTCGGAACTTCTCATGCAAAAGATGCAATAGTAGAGCTATCAAAGACTCAGAGAGAAGATGAAACTGATACCGTAAAGCTTGCGGAATTGCTCTGTGGGCGGCACTCAAGAGGTACATATGATGACCTGCTTATCGTATAGCAGAAGCTCTAGGAATAATATCTGAAGCATTATGTTTTAGTTTTACCCAAAAATGCGTTGTTTTTTACTCAATTCTTTTGCAGTTGTTTTTATTGGATCAACCCTATTTGCTTTACAACAGCTTTCTGGAATAAATGCTGTGTTTTATTTCTCTTCAACTGTATTTAGACGTGCTGGAGTTTCCTCGAACCTAGCAAATGTTTGTGTGGGGATCGCAAATTTAATAGGTAATATGTGTTTTCTTATGCACAACATCATGATTTGCATTTTCATTTTATTTCTCTCTCACATTCTTGTATGTTGAATATATGTATTTTCTGCAGGTTCCTTTATCGCTCTGGCATTGATGGATAAGCTAGGAAGGAAGGCGCTCCTGCTGTGGAGCTTCTTTGGCATGGTTAGATGATTGACATTTCTGGGTTGAAATCTGGCTTTTTGAGCAATGTGATTCGGGGTTGATGTTTGAATCTCCTAGGAACCTATTAATAAAATATCAAATGCTCAGAGCTGTTATGATTTCATTGCTTTGCCTGCTTAGATAATGTAAACTTTTTGCTTATTATTTCCATGAGGGAGTTTCAGCTTGTTGCCATTGAACTTACTGCTTCTCACTGCATCTTACACTTCTCTTACTGATCAGTCCCAGTTTCTTAACCCTCTTTCCGTTGTCTTAAAAACCTAGATAAAAATAACAAAGCTAATAAAAGTGAAGCACTAGATATTATCTCAGTGACTTCATTACGCGAGTTAATTGGAATTACTGGACGCCTGGTTTTTAGAGGTAGCAGAGAGCTTATGTACCGGATACCTGTGCAGTTGTGTAATTAGTTGTTGCTAAATACCTGTGCTACTGCATATCAATGGATATGATATCTAGCATTTTTCACTTGCATGATTCATATAACCAGCTGCTAGTAGTCCTAATGCATTTATGACTTTAAAACTATTCACTTTCATGCATAACATGACTATGCATTTCACTGCTTTTTCCTATCAGGCTGCTTCAACGGGTCTTCAAGTTCTTGCAGCAGCTTCACCTCCTTCAAACACGATTGGGTTTTTACTATCCGTCGGTGGAATGATGCTGTAAGTGCTTGTTTTGGCTTCCTTTCTTCAGCATGAATTTATACATGTCCTCGTAATTTTCTTGCAAGTAATATTATTCTGAAAAACTTGACCAGTAACAAAGAATAGCTGCAGGTAGTGGAAATTTAGTGTCTCCTTCGATTCCCATTTGGAAGCAGTATGTGTATATGCCCTACACGGCAAATTTAGTTATGAGTTTGGTTATGCAGGTTCGTCTTAATGTTTGCTGTTGGAGCCGGTCCAGTTCCTGGTCTTTTGCTCCCTGAAATATTTCACAACCGAATCAGAGCAAAAGCTATGGCTTTTTGTATGTCTGTGCATTGGGTAATTGGCCTTCACCTTTTTATTTGATGCAACAGATGCTTCCCCGAACAGCTGTTATATACACACATATATTATACATGCCTTTTGTCTCGATCTAAACTAATTTCAGGCTATTTTCAGGTGGCAAATTTTCTTGTTGGGTTGTTGTTCCTGCGTTTGCTGGACCGCATGGGGCCTCAACTGCTCTACTCAATGTTTGGCTCATTCTGCTTGCTCGCAGTTGTCTTTGTGAAGCAAAATGTGCTGGAAACTAAAGGGAAATCACTACAAGAAATCGAGATAGCTCTCCTTGCTCAGGATCAGTCTTAAATATAAGCTCATGTGCTATCCCACCAGTATGTTGTCGTCTTCTTCTTCTACCACGAGTAACTTATATAGAAGAGTGTGCACGTTCAGGTATATCGATGTTCACGATAACGTTTAGATGAGGACGATGATTGTAGAATAGATAGTAGCATAAGGCGCGCGCTGTCGCATCACTTGTGAAGTGATGGCATTTGTGGGGCCAATGATTACTGGTGATGTCTGTATTCTTTGAGAAATAGTATTACTATGAAAAAAGTTTACAATAGGGAAAATTATCAGTAATGCGTGACTGAAAAAATGCCTCCCGACATTAAACAGAGATGCTATTCTCTTTTGTGTTAACTGCTTACAGTAATATTTATTTCTATGCGTTTTCTGTTTTATAATCCAAATCATGAAGCTTTGGCTTAAAAAACACGAGTTTTATAATTCAAGAAAGACAAGGGAGTGCATCTTAATCGTGAATCACGTCAAAGTGTTAATGAAGTTACTCCATTTTACTAACCAAAGGTGTATACATGTGTGAATCTTTGACAGTGAATGTTGATTTCCCTCTTACCAAAGTATTTAAAGATAACTTTCACCCACACTTTCGGGTGTGAGTTTTTTTTTCTAATTGGAATTTTTGCAAATATAGTAAACTTCTTATCCAACCTTTCCCCTCATGCTCCTATTCAAACTTTTTATTTTCTCTCATGCTCCATTATTTCCTCCTAAAATGAATCATTTTCATTTTTAGCAAAAAGTAATATATATTCTCTTTTTTTTCCTCTAATACTTTACTCTTCCTTCAGTTAACTCTTTAAATACTACTCCCTCCGTCCTATAGTAGATGTCACACTTGAGAGATGACACGAGATTTTAGGAGATGTTATTTTGTGTGTTAAATGATGAGAGAAAATATTATTTTATAATTGATGTGAGAGAGAACTTTTTCTAAAAGAGGAAATGTGACATCTTTTGTGGGACAAACTAAAAAGGAAAGTGTGACATCTATTATGGGACGGAGGTAGTATCATTTTCTCAAATATCGTGTTCAAAAAAGCATCTCGCTTATAGCAGGACGGAGGGAGTATGTTTTTACGCTTTCTTCGTGAATCAACCTCAACCAATCTCAATTTGTTCAACACACAATGATATAAAACTCTTAATAGCCCAGACATTAACCTCCAACATTCAGCCAACTAATTACAGGGAAAAAAAATCAGAAACTGAAAAGGGAAGTTTCATGAAATAAAACAGTAAACACTCTATTGCTCTCATACAACTAAGTTGATATACACACATTTCGCATGGAATCGGGACAACCAGCGACTCACCGGAACCATAGTGTATGTGTGATGAGATGGCAGTGTTCCTTTATAACTCACTCACCTGCTGGTGTCGCCATAAACTGAGAAAACAAGGCCAATTGGCCATTCCAAAACAGAATCTCCACAAGGGCCCTCAAGGATTTTTGGAGAGAGAGTTAGGTGTTGTATAAAAGTTACTAAGGTATACTTATCATAGCTTGAAGTCTTTCATACAGGGCTCGCTTTTGGACTATTGATGGATAAAAGCATAACCAACTTCTTTCATAATCTGGGTACATAAATAGCTATATGCCTATATACCTCAACTCACAACAAAGTGATTTATTGGTAGAGTTGCACAGTTTCTCCAGGAATTTCTCTCTTCAAATATGATCATCCTTGCTGCAGAGTGATCCACAAACATAATACTTATTGGCTCTTCTTCCAACTGCAGAGGTCTATCTTTGCTTATTATCAGAAGCGAATTGAGAAGCCATTATCCGTGCTAGTTACCAGTGATGGCCCAAAATCTTCAAAATCCGAATCCAATTCAAGACCATAATCGTTCCAGTTAGCAGAGGAATCCTCATCAGGACTCCCATGTTTGGAGGGAACCCTCAAATCAGATATAGGAACTGGTAAAGGTTCTTCATTCAAATACTTATCATCAAGCAATTCCATCGCGGTAGCTCTGCTAGCTGGGTCATAGCACAATAGTTTTCTCACAAGAAGAATCTCATCAGGAGACCGATTAACAAGGCATGCTTCTATACCACTGGGTTTTTCAACTTCACCAAATGAGATTATATTGTAGTCTGGAAGGTGCACACAACCAGGCCAGACCTCCTCGGTCAAGTTACCCAATACGCTAAAGATTTTACCCAGCTGATCAATATCTGATGCACCTGGGAATAATGGTTCAAGACTCAGGAGCTCACCGAATATACAACCGAGTGACCACAGATCAATCTCCAGCCCGTAATTTATGGAACCATAAAGTAGCTCAGGGGCTCTAAACCACCGGGTTCCAACACAGGAGGTAAGAGCACCACTCCCATCAACCCGACCCTCCTCAGCTTCATAAGAATAAGACTGCTGGAAGGGATCCTCAAGATCACTTGTCGTGCATGTAGCAAGACAAGAAGCAGCTCCATCATGAGTTACACTTTCTTCATCACCATCATTGTGAAACTCACCCATTCTAAGGTCTTCTGGCTCTGAAGCCCCCTTTCCACTTATCTTTTCCACATGCTCTTGAGGGAAGTGGCCATCTAGTCTGGGAGGAACAGTTTCAGATGATTGAGGAAATGCTGCTTGATTTGATGAAGGTTCCTCGTTCAACTGATTATAAGTGCCCTCATCAAGAAATCCAGGAGCAAGGAGTATCCTAGCCTGACCACAGGCAAACAGATGAAATATCAATGCATGTGTAACCATTGATGTGCCAGGTAATAAAGATTAACCATGAAAAAAGCAACTGTACTATGATACTTATCTCTTAAACTGATTAAACTATAATTTTCAAGAGGTCAGATGGTGCCTGCAGTTGAGGTTTGAGCTAACTTCTTGACTCATATGCATCAATGTAATTCAAGACATACTAATATTTTGTTTAATGCAGCACATATCTTAGCTACTTTAAAAATCAACAACACTGATAAATAACCAAATGGCAGTTCTCATCTATTTAACTTTTTAATTAGCAATTACTTAATTAGTCAAGCTGCAATAGTTTGAATACCTTATAAATTTATAATGTAGATAAGGACACATCTCTAAAAATCCCCATATTGTCAGTAGAGTCAAGGGGTAGCAAGGCAATGATAATGGTGTGTTTAAAGAGAAAAATTCCAATGTGTCAAATTTTATTCTTTATTTTGTTTGAATTTTAAATGACAATGGCGTGTTTCCCCTTCATAGAATACAAAAACAATGTTCTCGGCCAAGGAACCTTTTCTCTAAAATAACCCAAGATTACAATTTTTTCTACAGATGTATTATCCCAATGGTACTACATCTCAGGTAATGTTAAATTCTCTAAATTCTGTCCCACATCGACTTGGTGATGATTCAATCTAATCTATATAAGTGTGGATAACTCTCCCCCTTATGAGGCCTTTTAAGGGGTGAGTGGCCCATTTCTAATATGGTATCAAAGCGGGCCCAAGTCGATGATGGATTTCTCTTTATTTCTTATCTACCTCACGAGTGGAAGACCGATGTCCTTTCCGGCCCACATCGATGATGGTTCTCTTATCTCTAGCATTGCCTACCCACGTGATGGAAGACCGATGTAGGAAGACCGATGTCCTTTCCGGCCCACATCGATGATGGTTCTCTTATCTCTAGCATTGCCTACCCACGTGATGGAAGACCAATGTCCTTTCCGGCCCACACGTGAGGGGGCGTGTTAAATTCTCTAAATTCTGTCCCACATCGACTTGGTGATGATCCAATCTAATCTATATAAGTGTGGATAACTCTCCCACAAATCTCTTCTCACCAATCTACTGTGAAGTAGTAACATAACTTGGAAGTTATAAATCTCCCATTCCTCACAAATATCACGATTTGCTCATTACAGAATGCTACATTTTCTTTGATGTCAATGCAGTCCCGAAATATATGTGAACATAATAAGCAAGGAAAAACTGGCCAAGAAAGGGGAAATAGTACTATTATGTTCGAGAACCAGATTTCACTAGCAAAAGATTACCAACTCTAATGTAATATCAACAAACATTCACTCAGAGGAAAAGCCCTAATAAATGCAATCAACATATCCATACCTGACCAAAATCGGCGATTTTGAGAATTCCGTCGGCGGAAATGAGCAGATTCGATGGCTTTAAATCTCTGTGAGCGATCGAATTGCGGTGGCAGGCGTCGACCCCGCGCAAAATCTGGACCATCCAGCGTTTGAGCTCGCCGGAAGTGATCCCGCCCTTCCAGTCTTTCTTGGCGGCCTTGACGACGGCGGAGAGGTCGGTGGGAAGGTACTCGAGCACGAGAACGGCATCTTCGTCGTCGCTCCAGAAGTACTCGTGGAGGAGGACGACGTTAGGGCAGTTCTGGAGCGTCTGGAGAGCCTCGATCTCGCGGAAGGCGGACTGGTAGTCGTGCACCTCCTTCAGGGCCACGATGGTTGAGTCGGATCGGCGGCGGGCCTTGTAGACATCGGAGTAGGCGCCGGAGCCCACGCGCTCCAGGATCTCGTAGTTGGCGGTGATCTCGCGGCGCGTGTGGATGCTCCAGCTCTTGGACGGCGGCTGCTCCATAGTTGAAGATCACTGCATCACTCCTTCTCACTTCTCTCCTATTTCGATTTTTTGGGGATCTGGATTTTTTGCCCTTTCCTTTTGTAGGATCCAACAACAATTCGTGGTAAATCGATCAACACATAAAACCGGTTCGATGCGATTTTAGTATTGATTTGGGATATCGAAATGCCAACGAACTTATTGTACCGAAAAATACCGAATTATTGATATATTTTAACTTTTGATGTAATATCGATATGAATTTTCTTATATTGTGATATATCGAACATACATTATATACCGATATGTTTGGTATTGGTATACTGTCATACTGCTGTATATACATATATTAATTAATACATACCAAATCTATAATATACACGAAATTTTCAAATGATATTTCCGAAATACAGGTATAAGAAAAGGTATGGTCGAACATAAATTCAGTATATCAGTATATATCATAAACCGGTACGGTAACGCATTCAAATTGTTCTATACTGAAATTTCGATTTAATAAAAAGTTCGATACAGTAACGGTATGATATTTTCGATACGGTATAATACAGTATGACACTTTCAGTATGGTATAATGTACCTTCCCACTTCTAATTTTGATTATTTCATGGACTATTATTAAGTTGGATAAAACGATCGATTTTTTTCATGGACATTTATTAAATACATGTGTCATTGTATATTTAAGACTAAAGTCTAAAATTGTTCTTAAAATTTGATTATTTTATAATTTTAGTGCATAACATTATGTTTGCTACTTTTTTTATTTACTAAATTATGAAATTGATCCATTTTTTTTAGTTTTTGACCGAATTATAAAAAACTAGCGGTCAAACATAATCAGGTAACTTTTGACCTAATTAGTACTATACTAATTTATGATTAATTAGAATTTTAACATTTTCAAATTATTGACCGTTGATTTGAAAATGAAATAAAAAAATAGGAAGATATCAAAACGTAAAGCCATAATGTTCTCCCACTGGTTTTTCTTCTTTGTCATTTTGTGAATTTTTGTTGAAACCTAGTGTAAGCCTTAGCGAGAATCATCTTCTCTGTGAGCTGAGAGTTACCACTCTCTTTTTACCGTTCTCCTGGCGGCACACGCGAGATAGGAGGACAAAGTTCATAAAACAAGAGAAGTCATCCCCATTCGAAAATCGAGAAGATTAGCTAGACTTGATTCTCATTTTCTTTTACATTCGTAGAAAGTATTTGTGTTCCTATTTTGGAGTCTACCCCTCAATTTTCAGGAGTGAGTGTGGTCCCTTTTTTTGGGAATACAGTGGTCCAGGTATTCTATATTTTGTCATATATTGTGACTGTGTTATAATATTTTCCTATAATAGTGATATGGTTATTAAAATTTATATGGTAAGTTGATTCGTTGATTTTGCAGGTCAGGCAACATTTGCATGTCGGTCTCTTCAAATGGTTTGACTATAAAACTGATGATGGGAGATACTGAGGAATCAAGCTGATGACTAGTTTCATTTGCATTTTGAAGTTTATGAGAAATTTTCTTTAATTTTTCCTAGAATTTAGGATTATATCGGTTTGATTGGTGCCTTTCTATGGTTGGTATCAATTGCAAAAGTAAATATGTATGTGTATCAAGTTGACATGGATTCAAAATAACATTGCATAACATGGAATGTTGACACATCTAATTAGGATTACTTCAAACTTTGGCTATATCTTCTTGAAGCCTCCAGTTCAAAGAATGATGTTATGAAAAATCTTCATTACTGGATGAAATTGAAATTTACATGATAATGATATGAGGAATTAAAACCGCAGAAAGTAAAACCAGAGAGCTAAAATCAAAACAAAATATTGAATTGAATCACACAACACAACAGAAGTAGTAGTATAACATAAATCATAGACTACTACAATACCATGAGAGAATGAACAGTTCCCCCATGAGTAACACTACCAAACATTGTTACATTTTGCACCACAGCTGCCTGCATCATTAGGCGACGCAGCCTCCACAAACAATACCTCTCCTGCACAAACAAAACAACATGTTAAAATGAACAAACTCATCACTTATTTTGCTCATAGACCATAGTGATGGTTTTGGTTTGATAAAGTAATTGATGATAATCTATAAACTTACACAATTGAGCAGCCACTACTGTGTCGCTTCTTGCGTGACGCCACTTCCTTTCTGCGCGGAGGTTGAAGCACAACTTTGATTGCAGTATCAAACACACCCTTCACATTCTGCCACCAAACAAAGTAATGAACCGATTCAGAATCCAAACTTGACCAAGCATGAATTAGAAATACTATATAAGTATCCTTACCTGTTGAGTCTTGGAGCTGCATTCTATATAAGCTGCTGCACCAATCTGTTTCCTCAGCTCCTCTCCCTACACATTTTTTCCAATGCAATCAAATAAAAACCATACAACAAAATAAGAGCAAGATCAAGAGCAACGAATCGATACGCACTTGGGCTGTGGTGATAATGTTGGATCCCATATGATCACCAAGATAACCCCTGTCATCCCTCAGATCTACACAAGGGAAGGCAAAAATGTGAGTCACAACTCTCACACACATCCGCAAACCAACCACAAATTCTTACCTAACTTTGTTCCAACAAGCACAATTGGAACATTAGGGGCAAATCTACGAAGTTCAGGCATCCACTGTAGAAACAATCAAGAATTAATCTGAGTTGACAAGATCAAACAGAGAGAGTGAGAAAAGGGGTAAAAAAATGGGTACCTTCTTGAGGACATTTTCATAGCTAGCCCTACTGATTAAAGAGAAGGCCAAAACAAATATGTCTGCGCCTCTGTAACTCAGGGGCCTCAACCTGCTGTAATCTTCTTGCCCTTTCCAATTCAACAAACTAAAATTAGTACTACCAAAAAACAGTTATACTAAAAGGGAAAGGGGGAAATAATATACACACATACCTGCAGTATCCCAGAGGCCTAAGTTGACAATGCTGCCATCAACAGCCACATTAGCACTAAAATTGTCAAACACTGTTGGAATATAATCCTGCCATTTTCACAAACACCTTCAATTCACAAACTAATTCCAACAATATTCAACACAGAGAGAGAGAGAGAGAGACTAACAGTAGGGAATTTGTTGCTGGTGTAGCAAATGAGCATGCAGGTTTTGCCAACAGCTCCATCTCCCACAGTCACACATTTGATGAATTTTGAAGCACTCATTATTGAATCTTGAGAGAGAGAGAGAGAAAGCCCCAAATGCAAATGCAGAAGGAAGGAAGGAAGAGAAAAGGGAAAATGGATGGATATAGAAAGAGAGGCCCTAATCTCTAATATAGCAAACTTGGAGTTTCAAGAATGGCATAAAAAAACAAAGCTAGGAACAAATTAAGCTCATGTTTTTGTGGTTATGTGTGCATATTCAGTGTGTGTATCTATTTCTTTCTATTGTGTGGTTTGACTGTCGCTTTTCGTCCCTCTCAATAAATTTGAAATATCCAACAGAAACATTTTTTGAAAAATATGCTTTGGTGGGACCCGCTTTCCCAAACGGCTACCACCAACCCAACTACTCCTCTCAATATTTATTACTGCTGAATATTTCAAATTAATAACCTCTTTTTCTTGCATTTATAACAACATACTCTAGTAAATGTGCTATTGGTATGTTTGGAATAATGAACCAATCAAAATTTATGTCTAATAATATCTAGCAACTTCATCCATATAGTACTCCCAATTTAATTAATGTGCATTGTTTTATAATCTGCGATGCTACATTAGAATAGTCTAGTCCAACTTAAAATGGTGATTTATTTAGTCTATAGTATATAGGATAGGGATGAAAAAAATAATTAAATTCTAATGCATAATTAGAGACTAAATTTCAACCATCTAGAAATAATCTCCATACTTGGTTATGTATTAGGATTTGTTTTTTTAGGAGTGCGTTTAGTTTCCATGAAATGAGTATTTAGTGAATTTATCTATTGAATGCATGTGTTTGATTTTGCAGCATTTATTACTTATTGGCTCAAGAATTGGGAATAGGCCCGTGGTAATTGTTCATCGAGTTGTTGTTTACAAATCATAGAGTGATTGTCTGATATGGAAATTGCCTCTTTCTTTGCACCAAGAATTTGTTTCATTAAACCAAACAACTGATCCAGAAAATAAAACTATAGTTTCGACAATTGCTTTTATGCCCATTGTCTTAACTTAAGATTAGGTTTCACCGAAACCAAACGACTCCTTAACTTGCTCATCCAACTCCATTATCATCAAGTAATATAGAGTAGTAAATTCTAGCATAGTATTTTGACCAAAATTACGTAACAAAAATATTAATCGAATAATAAAAAAAGAAACTCAAAGTCTTTGTCACTTTGATTACAATTCAGTCATTGCCAGCTTTAAGGTTTATAACATTGCCTTCTACTTAAAAGTGCCGACTTTTCTATAATTTGGACAAGTTAAAAGGCTACTTTGGCCATTCGAATTGAAATGGACGTTAATTGAAAAAATATTATACAACAAAAGCCAACATAATGGTCACATTTCACTATTGTTCATGAGTCTACCACTTTTGTCGGGGGTTTTGGGCTTCTATACTATTTTCATAGAAATGTGAGTTTTTCAGTCTTATTTGAAAAAGCTTATAATGTTTTTTGGTATAAAGATTAAGTTATAAAGTGATAAGGAAAATGACTTATTTTTTGGTTTTTTTTTATAGAAAAATATTTTTGGTCTTCTTCACAATATTACCCAAAAAATTCGAGGTGAAAAAAAGTTTGCCCAACAAAAGCAGGGATCGTTAGTATTCGTTGCTACCAAACACTAAGTTTGGGCTGGGCCATTATTAATTTTATTATAGGCTAAATCAACCTACCAAACGTGACTTAGTTTACTAATTAGGGTTTATTTGAGTATTGGACTTTTAATTTAGACTTTGTATATCTATCATGTTGCATGAAATCACTTTTTTCGTGTTATGCCGTGGAATGTTATCGTATCTACAGATCGTTATCGTATTCATGTCATATCCATGTGTTCGTATAAGTTGTGTGGTGTTCGTCTTCATGCCAAACATATTCTTATGATATTGTAATCAGATTTGACTTTCTCATATCATGTTATGTTGTTATCGTGTTCACACAATTGACTTAAATATCCAACAGACTTTACTCAAGTAGAAAACCAAATCTAATGTGATTTTAAAAAAAATTCCAATTAAATTTGTAATTCCTGTATTTTCTACAAATACTTTTATTAAAGTTATAGAGGAAAAGATTTGCGTGAATTCTGTCAGTACTAGATTTTTTATTCAATTACTGGAAGTCTGGACTCTGGAACTACTTTAATAGAAGGTACAAATAGTTAGATGGGCTTGAGTTGAAAAGCCTTTTGGGTCATAACAATGTAATACTACGAATATGATACTATATCGAACTAGTAATTACTAATTTGTTGTAACTGTATTCTAACTATAATTATATATTAATAAGATTTCAAGTTATAAAAGTATAATATATTTTCAATTCTTTTCTAATAGAATTAAAATTGAATAAAATTACAATCCTAAATTTGAAAAATGAAATTAAATCAATAAAACATGAATTTAAGGAAAATAAAAAATTACACAAACTTAAATTTAAATATACCATAAGAAAAACGAAAATAAAGCTAAAAAAGAAAATGAAAAGAGAAAAGAAACGAGAACGGCTAAAATATAAATTTGGGAGAGAGAGAGCTGAAAGGGGTGTGCATTTTCTGTGAATGCATTATGTATTTAGTATAATTTAATATATAATAAATTTTATTTTAAACACGTTTAATTTAGTACATAATAAGATAAACATTTATTCCTTCTAAAATTAGTTTTCGCAACCACAAAAATTCCCCACTTTCAATGTTCTATAATGCGTAAGATTTTGAAATGACTAAACTAATATTACGCTGCCAAATTATAAATTAACGGTTGGTAGTTGTGTTTTAAATTAACTAGAGGTACATTGACGAAAAGAATATTTTCAATCTGATGAATTGAACGTCCGCCTCACCCACCGTGGAAACCATCAGCGGAAACACCGGCGATTCTTAAAATTGAGAGCGGATTTGTTGCCCACAGCCAACGCCCACAACACAGGAGCGGGCCGCCGCGCCCCACCGCTACTAGCGGACCGGGGAACAGACCGAAGAAATCCACCCCTCCGGATAAATCCTCCCTTTGGTGCATCCACTGCCAGAAACCAAAACACACATACGAGACGTGTTTCAAGCGATTGGGATATCCCGATTGGTGGGAGGAGAGACAGAAAGTGAGGGGAACTCATCTTAGTCGAAAATGGCTGTGGGAGTTTCCAATTACCGGCAGCCACAAAATCAATAGAACGGGAAATCAAGGAGGACAAGGAGGATCAGCAGGATGCCCCGTCCGGCGGTGGCAGTGTGCGGGGAACCGGGAACTATGTCGAGTGAACGGAGATGGCGCCGACAGGAGGTAAAAGGTTTGGTTTTAAACCAAAAACCTAGGAAGTAAATTCATTCGTTTTTTTACCTCCGAAGTATGGTGAATTAAAAAAAGGACCCCATTTGATTGAAACTGAACCCCAGACTCTCAGAACTTATACATTGACCCCAAATATGCTCGGTGCCCCAAACTTGAGAAAAATCGTGAATTGAGCCCCCATTATATGTTGAAAAATTCCTTTGCGCCCCTTGAAAAATTTATCCGTCGTGTTTCATTTTCAAAAGGGGTTGGATACAACCAAGGGTTGGATTTTTGACTATGGGACAACGGACACTATGACCCCAGATAGGAATAATTTTAGTAGCCTGAGTGAAGTTACTAAAACCTACATTAAAACTGCAAATGGGGAATTGATTACTGTTGTTGGTTCGGGCATTATTGAAATTTCTCCTACTCTCCGGCTTAAGAATTGTTTATGCCTACTCTATCTCAGAGATTGATGTCTATAAGTCATGTCACGAAGGAGTTGAATTGTACTCTGCTAATGCACCCTGATTTTTGTACCTTACAGGATATTCGGATGAAGAGGATTCTTGGGCGTGACACTGAGAAGCAAGGACTCTACTACTAAGTGGACGAGATAGCTCAACATGGTAGTGCAATGCTGGCTCACGAGTCCATGAAACAAGAAATTTGGCTATGGCACCGAAGACTAAGACACCCTTATTTTTATGAATTTTTCGATCCCTTCTAATTTTTTATGTGAGACTTGTGTTTTGGCCAAAAGCCACAGACAACCTTTTAAGCTTTCCAATACTTGAATGAATTCAATTTTTTCCTTAGTGCATGTTGATGTCTGGGGTCCTGCACCAATTACTGGTAGGGGTGGCTTTTGATATTTTGTGATATTTGTTGATGATTGCATTAGGATGACTTGAATTTATTTTTTGAGACTTATGGAGTAGACTATGAAGAGACTTTTTCACCGAGGCCAAGATCAACACAGCAGTGGTGTTTGCTTCTCGACGTTCCAACAAAGACCGGCCACTTCACCAATTTGATGTGACGACGCTTTTTTTACATGATGAATTGCCGAAACCTGTCTATATGGAACCTCCTCCCGGGCTCTATCACATAGTTTCAAGATGGGAAAGTCTCATTTCAACAAAAGACATTCGAACGGTTAAAATTAGTCCCAAGTAAGTGGCCGGCTCGTGGAAGATTCACAGAGGGTGATGAACAAGTATGGATATAAACAAAGTAACTCTTGACTATACCCAGAAGCTCAAGAAGAAGAATGGCAAAATCACGTGTTTAATTATAGCATGTGGATGATATGATTAGTCACGAGGGACGATGCAGGAAGCTAAATGGCCGAGCTAAGGAAGAATCTTTTCACCGAAGTTCGAGATGAATGACTTGGGGTTTCTCAAATATTTTTAGGAATAGAGGTGCTTCAGATCGAAGAAAGGAATTTTCATAAATTAGAGGAAATATGTACTAGCATCTTCTAGCAGAGGTTGGATGCTAGATTGCAAGCCAAAACACCCCAATGGTTCGAATCATGGATTGTAGATAAAAGAGAAAGGGAAGCTCGAGATTAGTTGGGAATTTGATATATTTGGCTCATACTAGGCCAAATATTGCCTATGATGTGGGAGTAGTCAATTCATGCATGCCCCTCAAGAGGAACACCGGGAAGCCTCTCGAGGATCGTTCGATACTTGAAAGGGACATCCAAACATGGATTATTGTTTGAGAAACACAGCACTTAGAGATACATGGATTCACTAATGCCGACTAGCCGGGAATCCAAATGATAGGAAGTCGATCAGGGATATTTCACCTTTGTGGGAGGTAATCTTGTGACTTGGAGGAGCAAGAAACAAAAGATGGTGGCACTCTCTAGTGCGAGCAAAGTTTCGGGGAATTAAGAGTAGATGTTGAGAAGACTTATGAGAGAATGGATATAGGTCCCACTCGATCGTGTAGACTATTTTATGAAAATAAGGTGGCCATTAGTATATCGAGAACCCAAAGGGAACATGATCAAACCAAACATGTGGAAGTGGATCAACACTTTATTAAGGAGAATATTGAAGCCAAGATAGTTGAAATGCCATATGTCAAGTCCGAAGATCACGCCGATGTTGACGACAGCCGTGAACTCGAAGTCTTTTCGAGAAGTATTGTGCAAGTTGAGTATCGGTAACCTCGTTACTTAACTTGAGGGGGAGTGTTAGAACGAAATCTCAAGATATTAGGAGGATAATATGCAATGATTATATTTACTAAGAATAGGAGATATGGAATTAAAGTATATTAGGTTTACCTTGTGTAGATATTGTTAGTCATATATAATGATGTACCTATGTATATGATTGTGAATAAGAAATACAAGAAAATCATTCCCCAATCCTTTATCAATGTGATATTGAAAGTGCACAAGGCTCAGGAGAAAGTCTGACAAAAGGGGAAAGGACAAGAGAAAAAGCAGCTGAAAAGTAAAAGTGGTCCACAAACCGGATGCTGATGTTGTCTTCTCCAACAAGTATGCATAAAAATTCAAATTCAAATAAACACAGATTCTATGGATAACAGCTCAGATCAACAATTTCTACAACTAAGATTTACAATCAAAAGATGAAAACTCACGGATTAACGACCGATAAACTCAGATTTAAACATACCGACTAACATGCAAGGTGGCAACAAATAGTAAACACAAATCTCTTACATTAAACCTCAAATCGAATTATCAAATACTTAGAAACTTAACAAAAGATCCAGCCCACTCAACGAAACCATGCTTCAACACTTAGAAACTTCTGCAAACAACTCTACGCTGCAGAATAAAACACGACAACAACGAAAAGAGGAAATAAAAACAACTTTCATATCGTAGCATCTGGATCTCCACAAAAGACTTCAAAAGCAACAAGAGATTTAGTTCTAGCAAAGATCCAACGAAATAAAACGAAGTACGAATTAAACTAGAAAGCAAATAAAGATTGTTTTGCCACTCCGGACGATGAAACAATATTTAGGCGACTACAACGGCTGGTGGAGTTGACGGTAACTATCCTCGGTGGAACTGCGAGGTCTTCAAGTGGTCATGGCTGTGGCGAGGAACGAGAGGTGTGGAGCTAGCATCCGTGGAACTTCTAGAGTGATTTCTTTGCAAGTGTGCCTTCTAAAAATGAGTTGAGTCTATTTAAGTCGCTACTCGATTCGATTCGAAGACTCCACATCGAATTATGCGGTTTTGAAATACATGATGAATGGAAGGTTACTCCATGAATTTCCTCAGAGTTCGCACAAGCTCGATTCTTGTCGCCTATAGTGTGATAATGGTGGACGAGGCACATGAATGAACCATCAACGCAAACATTCTTTTTAGTTTGCTCAAGGATGTCTCCAACTAAGTAAATTTTTATTTGATTGTACAAAATCAAAATTAGGTGAAAACTCATGCTCATATAATTACCTCTAAAATTTGTGCATTATTATCAAGGATTATTCTAGCCAAAGGTGCAATCTAGAAATTTTGATTCGGGATTACGATATTTAATTGTAGAGACACAGGGCTTTGAAGTTTAAAATCTGGTCATTTTATTCTATTTTACTAAATTTAAATGTTTTATAATATTAGTTGTGAATGTCTTATATAAACATAAATGTAAAGTTTACATTAAAAAAGAATAAATTACTTTGAAAGAACACAAAATATTTGAGCAAATTTTTTATAAAAAAAAATGGAAAAACTATAACAAGTACACAAAAATAAAATTATTTCCAATTTAGATCGATAGAAATATAATAACTATCATAAATTATTTGTTAAGGGTGTGAATTCATTTATTATTTTGTTATATAATAATTATACAATAAAATGAAAGATCAAAAAATAAACATTAGAGGTTGGCTACACCTACCAGCACTAATTCGGTGTTAAGGAGTAAGTCTCCATATATAATTTAATAGGATATATTTGGGAGTAAGTCACCTATACATTGGATCCAGCACGATTCAAGCAATCAACGAAAATTGAGGAAATGTTGAAATTCAAGAGAGAGAGGCAAGATACGTGAGAGAGGCAGAGGTGGAAGAAACGCAATCGTCATTTTGTTTAGCTCTTGTTTAAAGTCGGGTCATTGAAGTCTTAATAAGCGTCATGCGTTGAGGTGCATGATTTTATAAGAATGGAGAAATTTTCGCGATATTAGAAATAATTTATGCTAAGAGGGCGGAGGTTTTGGGGAGAGAGCTTACAAGTAAAAAACCGATGAGATTATGGAAGTAAATATTCTTGCATTTATTGCTATTGCACTATTCACTCTAGTTCCTACCGCCTTCTACTTATCATTTACGTAAAAATAGTCAGGTCAAAATGATTAATTCGATTGAATTTTCAAATGAATTTGAAACAAATTTACGAAGTAAAATGAAAGGGATCAAATTTGTGTTAATATTTAACGCATCGTCCAAAAAGTCGAATCCGGCCCATTTTCAATTTTCAAAGTAAACAACTAAAGCATAAGAGAGGTTTGCTAGTACCTCTTTTTATAGTAATGACACAATAAAAATGAAACACCTGTACACGTAAATATACTCAAAATTATATCAAAAAGCAAAAATGACTCAATTAAACGCCCGATTTAGCTCTCGACAAAATTGAAACAAGAAATTGACACCATTACTCAATTTAATGGCAATAGAAATCCTCCGAAGCCACATTGATAAGATTCATGGAACTATCGAAGACAAATTGACGCCATTATCCCTAACGTGTTCCTGGTCATTATTTCAAATTCAAAGCATAAATAGGATATATCATCAAAGGGAAATTATTTTGCAAGTAAACTAGCTAGACAATAGATGATTAAAAACAAAAATTCGCTAGTAAATCGTCGAGCAAGTCGGACATTTCTAGTGATCAATCCGATAATTAAAAAAAATCGAACATATACAATTTCAAAAAAGAAAAGGAAGATACAATCTGGATTTTAGCGATCTTACTTTCTAGTGATCTTCACGGACATTTGTTGTTCTTCAATTTGGGAGAGGGAAGAGATTGTGGTGGCGGAGCACAAATGATTGATCGTGGCTGGTGGCAAGGGTGGGAGGGGAGAAATGAGAATTAGGGGAATCGAATGGTGTAAATTGTGCTCACATTCGGCGAGGTTTGAATTTGACTTAGGTGAACGACGCTCACAACCGGTCTACTAAAAAAAAGCCTTAAACTTTGTTAAATTACTAATACATTTAAACATGCAATAAACATCCATTAAATGTAAAACATAACAACGTTATGATAGAAATGGAAAATAAAATGAGAGTTTTTACAGTATTCAATCACTCGAAAAGTGAATTCTAGTATACAAACTCTAACACACCGCACCGATTCTCACTGTGCCGGAGCCGAAACTAACTATGTGTTGTATACGATGCATCGAAAGTAGGACTTGGATGTATACTTATGCGAATGGGAAAATGATGATGTATGCATCAAGGCGGTTTAGACCACATGAGATGAACTATGCAACGCATGACTTGGAGTTGGCAGCGATAGTAAATGCTCGAAGATTTGGAGACACCATCTTTATGGATTTCATTGTGTATACACGACCATAAAAGCCTCAGTACTTCTTTGAACAAAAGAATTTGAACATGTGCCACGTAGATGACTCGAGTTGATAAAGGATTATGATTATAGCATAAACTACCACCCGGAAATGTGAATGTAGTGGCGATGCCCTGAGTGAGGAATTCGTTCGGAAAATCCGTTCGAAAGTGAGGACGGGAGAGCAAGAATATTTTCACAAGGAGACGGATAATGCCCTCACATTCAAGGGAAGGTTGTGTGTGCCTAGAGACAAAGGACTTAGATATGGAACCATAAGGGATTCGCATGAAACACTGTATACTGCGCATCCAGGAAGTACCATGATGTATCTAAGTATGAAGAAATAGTTTTGGTGGAATGACATGAAAAAGCATGTAGCGGCATTTGTGGAGAGATGTCTAGCATGTCAACAAGTGAAAGCTCTACATCAACGACCCTATGGGAGACCGCAACCACTTGAGATTCCGGAATGAAAATGGGAGCACATTGCATTGGACTTCGTGATAGGATTACTAAGGTCTCAACGAGGGAACACTATTATTTGGGTGATTATTGATCATCTAACGAAATCCGCTCACTTTGTACCGATTCATGATACCTATGAAGCTAATAAGTTGTCTAAGATGTATGTGCGAGAGATCATACGCTTACATGGAGTATCATTGACCATCACATCCGATCGTGATGCAAAGTTTACTTCTAGATTCTGGATGAACCTGTAGCGAGAGAGTTAGATACTAAGTTGAATTTTAGATCTGCATTCCACCTGAAGAGAGGACGATAGAGAGTTTGGAGGATATGTTGAGAGTTGTAGTGCTAGATCGAGGAGTAGGTTAGGATCGACAGAAATCATATGTTGATGTTCGAAGAACAGATCTACAATTCGAAACCCAACATAAAGTTTTTGTAAAGGTAGCTCCGTCTAAAGGGATAACTCGGTTCGGTGTGAAAGGCAAATTGAGACCACGACCTTATGAGGTTCGTGATAGAGTGGATCCCGTAGCGCTACCACCAAGCCTTTGAAAAGTACACAATGTTTTTCATGTGTCACAATTGAGGAAGTACGTGTTCGACCCTAATCACATAATTCTTCAAGAGGAAATGATGATTTTGAATCCATTTGAGTTATTAAAAGAAGCTGAAGCTATTCTCGAACAAAAGGTGCAAGAGTTGAGTAATAAGTCTATTGTTGCGATGAAGGTTCAGTGGAGAAATCATGGTGTTGAGTAAGCTGCGCGGGAATTGGAAGACAAGATGAAGGAGAAATACTCGGAACTTTTTGAATGATCTAAGCAAATTTCGGAACCACTACACGACACATTTCACAAAATACATACTCACACTATAACAAAATACACTATACAACGCAACTATATACAAAATGCACCTTAGAGTGTCCACTATAGTTGGCCGAGCCAACCACAAAGTGTGGCGGCCTACTATACGCCCATATTTTCCACTAGTAGTGGACATGCTCAAGCCACCAAATAATTTAATTTTTTTCATTTTGTTTATATTTTAATTCTACTACAATAAAAGTTATTGGACTATAATAATTGAAAAAATGCATAAGACCTAAAATTAAAACAAAATCTTCGTTGTATTATAGAAAGGGGTAAAATTATACAACGAAAATTTTCGACGTCTCATAAACTACATTCCCAACGCGTATCACACTCTACCCCCTTCTCCCCTACGATTCCAAACCTCTTCGACCATATCAGCTAAGTGTCGTATGTGATGTTTCCCTCGCATATCGGCGAAACGTTGGATCAAATATGCATTACTAGCGGTCACCCATCGTCATAATGGGCGGTTGCAATACCGTGACTTGTACTAGCACCCTCTTCCGGTGCCCGATCGCGAATATCCTTCGTCATCTATTATCATATTGTGCAATATGATACATGCATACATAATGGAGGCGACATCATTTTCGTGCCATTGTCGAACCGGGCACCGTAGAATGGCCCATCGCGCTTGGAGGACACCAAAAGCACGCTCAACATCCTTCCTAGCACTCTCTTGTTTGGCCACGAAATAGGATTGTTTGGGCCCAACCGTCGGATCGTCTTGACAAACACGGGCCAACGAGGGTATATCCCATCGGCTAAGTAGTATCCCTGTTGTACCGCGTCCCGTTGGCCATGAATCGACCGTCGGACCCTCAGGACACTCATCATTGAAGAGATGAGACGAATGCAGTACGTTGATGTCGTTGTTCGACCCGCGACACCAAAATATGCATGCCGGATTCGCACGGTAGTCTACAAAGCTTCCAAGTATCATTGTTGGGTGTCTTCCTTTGAATCCAGATGTAACGCCCTTCCAAGCAACCGACAGTTCTCCACTCCGGTGCATGCAATCGATGCTTGCCAACATCTCCGGAAAAATTATGCACTCTCCCGTGCATATCATCAATCTCTGGCACTCATCGGCATTTTGCTTCCGTAGATACTCCGGACCGAAGATGGCCTGGATACTTCAAAAGCGCCTCGGCGTGGTTAGGCGGTTGTTTCACCTAATGTAGGTATTCGTGAACATATCAGCGGGTCCGACAGCAAGCCGCCTAATTGCGCGTACACTTATGATATGTCGACAACCTGGGTCGGCCCTAGCATCACTGCGCAGATGAAGCACTTGTACTTGCGCAATGTAGTCGCTATACGATGAATAACCGCACATTCTCAGAAGGCGACGGAAAATCTTTAGGTAACGGGGTCATCGCCAAAATAGCCTTCCCATCAACTGGGTGTGCGTTCTCGACATTGTCACGGCATGGTCCTGATGATAGAACGGGTGAATCCAACGCTTCTACGCCTCCTCCTCCCTCCTCCTCTTCTCGCTTCCCGTTGCACTCTCTTGAACGAGTTCATCGAACTCCCTATCCATCAATTGTTGGAACTCATTTTTCAAAAGTAGAATTGGTGATAAAATGAAAAGAGTGGAGATTGGAATGGTGTAAAAAATTGGGAAAAAATGGGTATATTTATAGAATTAATAAAAATAAAATCGAAAAAGAGGAGCCGCGGCTGAGCCGCGGGCCGTGGCCGCTGCAACATGAGCGCCGCGGCCTAGCCACAATCGTGGCGCTCTCGTGGGCACCGCGACCGGGCCACAAATAAATGCACACTACCACAAATTTTAGAAAACACACATTGTACGCAATGAACACACACGTTACATTACACATTGCATATGCTATAACCAAAATACACACTACACACTACAATCACACAAAATACACATTATACACCAAATAAATACACTACACCACACCACACAATATACACTATAATTTACTTAAAAATAAATAAATAAATACACACTAAATTTACAACATTCAATAATCAAAATACACACATACAACAATCAAAACACAAAATACACACTATAGACATTGTACACATTGCATTTACTATTTAAAAAATAAATATATAAATAAACACATTACATAATAATGAAAAGTAATCATTATACTCAATGAACACACTGCACACAATGAACACAACTACACACATTGCACACACAGTACATACACTAAATACACTAAATACACAGTGCCTAATATAACACTAGACACTACACCCATCACACACACTAAAAAAAATACTATACAAAAAACACACATGGTTATAAACCGTACACACTCCACACCATTACACACAAAATAAACACACACTACAACACACAATACCCAAGATACACACTATACTAAGTAGACATTATACTCTAAACACACACACTGCATACAATGAACACAACTACACACATTGCACACACACTACATACACTAAATACACACATTACACAATGCCTACAATATAACACTAGACACTACACACCCAGCACATACATTATACACACTAAAAAAAATACTCCCTCCGTCCGCGATTAGGAGTCCCGGTTACTTTTACGCACCTATTTTATAAAAATGATAAAAAATAGTTAGAGTGGAGAAATGGTAAAGTAAAAAAGAAAATAATGTTGAGAAGACTCTTGTCAACATTATTCTCTCTCTTAATTTACCATTTCTCCACTTTAACTATTTTTTATTATTTTATAAAACGGGTGCGCAAAAGTGACTGGGACTCCTAATCATGGACGGAGAGAATACTATACAAAAAAACTCACACACTACACACATGGTTATAAACCGTACACATAATAATAAAAAGTAATCATTATACTCAAAACACACACATTGCACACAATGAACACAACTACACACACTACATACACTAAATACACTAAATAGACACATTACATAATGCCTACAATATAACACTAGACACTACGCCCACCACACACATTATAAACACTAAAAAAATACTATAAAAAAAAACACACACTACACACATTGTTATGAACCGTACACACTCCACACATTACACACAAAATAAACATACACTACAACACACAACACCCAAAATACACACTATACTAAGTAGACATTGCACACACTACATTTACTATTTAAAAATAAAATAAATAAATAAATAAATACACACACTACAACACATACTATAAACAATACACAAAATACTACATTTACTATTTAAAAAGTAAATAAATAAAACACACTACACATACTAATATAAAAATATACACATTATTCTCAAAACACACACAATGAACACACCAACATACACTACACACATTGCACAAAAGTACACACACTACACATAATCACATATTGCACACAAAATACACACACTACACATAATTACATATTGCACTTAAAATACACACTACGCAAACTAAATAAAAAACTAAATACGCACATTACACCACACATTGCTGGTCTACAATATACACTATAGAGACTACACCCACCACATACATTATATACAGAAAACACATACTATACCTACACTACACAACGCATATTTTTTTTATACTATAGACAACACATTTCACACACTACAAATTGTACACATTATAACAAAATACACTACATAGCGCACATATGCGCAGTACACACTATACACAAAATATACCATACACACAATTACACACTTGCACACACAACATTTAATATTTAAAAATGAATAAATAAACACACTACACAAACTCTAAAAAGAAATACACACGCTGCACACACCATACAATACACACATTGCACATACTATAACCAAAATACACACACTCACACATATTGCAAACAAAAAACACACATTGTACATACCACACAAAATACACCGAATGCACACAATATACATAAAATCTGCCTACAATATACATAGACACTACACGCATCACACATATTATATGCTAAATAGACACTATACAAAGAAAAACACACACTACACACAACTATACACAAATTCGATAGTTTAAAATAAATTTCTACCTGGCATGCTAATTTATTTCTCCATTTTTGTTGGAATGACATCAAAACCATCTTTACCCCACCCATTCAATCTGCAGCACATAAACACACTAGACATACTATAAATAAACACACTACATACTGACAAAGAACCACAAGCTGATCATAACACGACCAAGCACAATTTGGTCAGGACGGCAATGTATGTCCAAGCAAAACATCATCAAATGACTGCACAAGGAAAGAGGCCTATAAGCTCATTCCAAATGGCATAGCTTTATTGAATAAAGGATGAGAAAAATTGACAAGCATTTTGTAAATGTCAGATAGTCATAGATCTACGAAAATGTATGTTTGCAACTATAAGCAATTCAATATCATCATTCACCTGCCTTAGTTGCCTCAGAATATTCTATTTCCTAGTAGTCATACATCAAAATTATGGAGCTGGTTGTTTATACTTACGGAAATTCGGTAAGGTGTTTCTTGTAAAAAAGTTCACCTTCTTACCACAATCAGTCCTATATCTCTGTCAGAGCATATTTTAGCCAGTCACCAACTACAGATATATCAGATAAGACTCAAAACATTGACCAACAAACAAAAAGAAGAATAAGGGAAAGGGAAGGGGGTTACTGCGTGTGTTGAGCAGCTTTTGCATGCCGTGGGATTACATGCATCTGAGGTCTCTTGCTTCAGCATCTGAAACTATATCAGCCACATTTCTCTCTTGCGTCAGCTTCTTTTCTTCTTTAGTCGTCATAAAGTTTAAATCTTGTTCCAGCATATTTAGCTCTTGAGTTGCTTCTAATCATTTGTGATAACTATGCAAGGAGCTATCCATCTCACTACTCAAATGAGAGAACCAAGAGCTCTGTCAGCATCTACTCTATTAATTATAATAGGGAAAAATAATTAGTAAAATCCGAAATAAGATCTTTAGGTTAGTTTGGGGGTACAGGGGAATCCAGGATTGCAAACACAGTTCTTTATAAACAAAAGAATTATCACAAAGCAGCTAATCTCAGCCTCCGACGCAGCTAATTTCTTCTGGGCTTTTGTTTCTGCTTCGGTAGCAACTTCAACTCACAACTCCAGATTGCGCTCATAAGGGGGGGCATTTAAGGCCTTGGACGTGATTTGGGTCTTGATCTCGTTTCTACAAGTTGCACTAACATATGACATAGCATTTCAAAAGTAAAAAAAGAAGAATAAAGTATGATGTTCTATGAGAAATATTTGAAGAAAAAAGCCGTTCCAAATTTTCTAGTCTACAAAATTACTACAAAACATGGCTCATTCACACAAAACAATGGCAACTAAAACGTATCCGAAATTCCCGGCAGATGGCCAGTAGCCCAAAGAAACGAAAGAATCGGTTACATTTTTCATATAATCTCTTCTTATAGATAGACTAAAGACTAAAAAATTGACAAGATCCTTGATGGAAACATGGAAACTAAAATTGCAACCTAAATAACATAAAATGGGGAAACTATAGCATTAGTTTAACACAAAATAAAGCACATAAAGTGGAAAAATTACATGCATGTACCCAAAATTGACAAGATCCTTGATGGAAACATGGCAACTAAAATTGCAACCTAAATAACATAAAATGGGGAAACTATAGCATTAGTTTAACACAAAATAAAGCACATAAAGTGGAAAAATTACATGCATGTACCCACACGCACCACAGAAGTTCATCCCAAGATGACTAGTGTATACATGCATCTCTCCGACCATTATTTATCGCGTGGAATCAAACACAGTGCATACAAATAATTACTTGAAAACATAATTCAACCTAATTTATGGATAAAATTAAATGGGCCATATCACTTTTTTAACATTATACATGTGGTCCCTAGGACACCACTTCTTAATCCAATCAACCTTCTCTCCTTAATAACATTGCCCAAAAGAAATTAAACATTTAAAATGGGAAGGAAGCACAGTTAAAGATGTTTTAGGAAATCAACTGGATGTTAAAATGCGTATGCAAATGCAACACAAGACAAGATGCCCCTGTGTTATCTCGAAAATCAATTTAAAGACAAGAAGACAAATTGTTGGGACTGCAATGTCTGTGATCGGTGGATAAAAATTCCAAAGCATTCATTTGTGTTCAGGAGACAATAATTGAGAAAATTCGCAGACAACATCCTTCTTTTATGAATAACAACAAAGTAAGTTATATAATGAGTCAATTGCAAGCATAATCACAAGAACATGTCAGACGGACATAGAGAGTTGGAGATAAAACCATTATTTAGTATGTGTAGAGGTCACAAGCATTATCAAACCCCCCCATATGACAAACATAACACAGGACTGCATCAAATCTCTTCTAAAACCATCATTACACTACTGCCGCCTGCATACATAAATATGAAATCAAAGGTAGATCCAATATTTGTACCTGTTAAGAGACACCAGCAGCATCAAAATCCACCAATTCTGTCTCTTTGAATTCTTCCCTGCCTTGTTCCAGGAACAAAAGGTTTTAGATAGTGTGAATGCGTGTGTAGGAATGCACCAAGTGTCAGATAAAATAAATTTCTGCAAACCTTTTTGTCCCTGGGATTCGTGCAATTTCTTCTTCTTTACCAACAGCCAACGGAGATAAATTTCCAGAATTAGCAGGGTTCTTAGCTATTTCAATCAGCTGTTGTAATGACTCTGGGGATTAAGGTCTTGCAGCAAGCTGAAAAATTAGGAAAACTTTTAAGGACCCTAGATATAATATTCCGGCCATTGCTGGAAGCAGAAAATTAGGAAAATACTTAAGAGCATCAATAAGATTGTGAAGCTCTGTTATATCTTTAGAATTATTCGTAACGAAAGTTTGTATGAGAGAAATGGCAAATTCAGTAACAGCCATGGGTAGCAACGGCGGGCACATAAGTCAGATGAACATGATATGGCCTTTTTTACCTGAATCTCAACCTCTTTCGCTTCATTAGCCAACTCATTTTCTAGCAGAAATGGGTTTTTACAAGTTTGTTAAAAGCTAAAATAAAGCATACCTTTAACAACACACTGATTCCAAGGACTAAACTCTCAACAATTGAGATAAATTCATACAAGAAGAAAGGCTATAGTATATATATAGTCTGTATGTATCTAATGCATCACCAGTATTTATAAATTCGATCCTGCAAACAAAGTGGAAAAATGAAATAAGATACAAATAAAGATCACAAAGATGAACTAGACATAGTACAAATACCAAGAATAAATACCGGCTTCCCAAAATGAATAACGTAAGTAGAAAAATCAGACCGTGCAGTTTTCATAAGTGGCCTGCACAATCTCTGTTCAATGGTTTCAAATTTGGTTCATCAAGAAACTTCAGGTACAAATCATGAAACATTGTTTCAATGCTTGCCCTGCCAAAAATATTACCGTTAGACAAAAATAATTGAAAACGACAGGTAAGGAATGTATTCGCAAACTAAATCTCTACCTTTTCAAAACCGTATACTGCATGAACCAAGGATAATATTGAGAATTCAGAATTTTGCTAAACTCTTTAGCTTTAGCCTCAACATTCACAGCAGATAAGTAATTTATAATAAAAGATAACTTGTCCTGAGCTTCTGATACTGGAGCCTATTCCAAAGATGGACAGAAGAGTCAAATCTAAAAGAGAATAACAAAACAACACATTAGACTAACATATATGGTAATGGAATAGAATGCCTTACGATACACCGCACATAAATACAACCGGAACATAATTTAAGTAGGACATACTGACATACAGACGTACAATATAAAACTCCACATTGTCTTAGAAAATACTATGAAATTCAAATTTACAGTCCTAGCCGGGATTGGGATTGAGGACATCAATGCTCCAGCATATATATAGCTTTTACCTTGGCAGATACTTGCACTTAACTAATTGCAAGTATAATCACAAGAACATGGGATTCGAAGAGAAAGAGTTGGAGATAAACCATTATTTAGTATGTGTAGTGTGCACAATCGTTATCAAACCCCCCCATATAACAAACATACATAACTGCATCAAATATCTTCTAAAAGCATCATTATACTACTGCCGCCTCCTTACAGAAATATAAAATGATAGGTAGATCCTATATTTAGTACCTGTTGAGAGAAACCAGCAGCATCAAAATCCACCAATTATGTCACATTGAATTCTTCCCTGCTTGTTCCAGGAAAAAAAGGTTTTAGATTGTGCGAATGTGTGTGTAGGAATGCACCAAATGTGAGATAAAAGAAATTACTGCAGACCTTTTTGTCCCTGGGGTTCGTGCAATTTCTTCTTTACCACCAGCCAACTGAGACAAATTTACAGCATTAGCTATTTCAATCAGCTATTATAATGACTCAGGGGATTTAGGTCTTGCAGCAAGCTGAAAATTAGCTCAAACTCACCCCTTCTTTACCAGCTCGGATTCTCACCCCTTCTTCAGATTCACCCCTACTTTCATCCCCTTTTTTTCTCTTTTTTTCTTTCTTCATTCTTCTTTTTTCCTCTTATTTTCTTTTCTTCAATCTGTTCTTTTTTTTTCGTTTTTTTTTCTCTTTTTCATTCCAATTTCTTTTTTTCCCTTTTTTGTTCTCTTCGACCTCTTCCTGGACTTACCCTTCCTCTTCACAAGCTCAGATTCTCACCCTTTCCTCATCCCAGATTCACCCCTTCTTTTACATCTTTTTCTAGGATACTAAGAGGGCCGTCTTCTTCCCTCTTCTCTCTCTGATACAGCAGGTTAGCAATAGCTGAAATGCTGCCGTTCTCTCTTCATCTTGGTCTAATATTCTAGGATGAGTCATCTTCTGCCCTCTTCTATCGCTGATACAGCGAATAGTTGAAATTCTACCATTCTCTCTTTCGGTGCAGAGGACGGTAGCTGAACAGGTTGCAGTTCTTCTCTTTTTCCCAAAATGGAGCAGCATCGAACAGGTAGGGTGGGTTCATCCTATTTTCCAATGGGGCGTGCAGGAGGGAGTGTAGTGAATAGATGAAGTCCCCTTTTTACTTCCAGGAAAGCATTTGTTTTTTTTTTCTATCTCCTCGCGTAGCGGCTACTTGAGAAGTTAGCCCTAGTCCTCTTGTATAAAATAACCATTTCACCCATTTTGTTGGTGGATGAGACTAGACCTTTTAGGAGCATTCCAATTATGCCCATTTTAGCTCCATTTTTTCAGTTGATTTCCAAACTCCTCTATTTTCTTGCCCCGAATTCCTTGTCCTCAATTTTCCTACACAAAATCCAGGTAATTATGTAGGCATTGAACTACTAAAGCTCTAAAAGTATTAACTAAATACACAATGGCTTCAAAAACTTTGTATTCAAGGATAAATTTAAAAGATAACCATAACCACAAAATGAGAAAGACTAAGAGAAAATGAGAAGAACAAAGTAAGTTATATACAATGTCAATTCCAAGCATAATCACAAGAGCATGGGAGACGAAGAGAAAGAGTTGGAGATAAAACCATTATTTAGTATATATAGAGGGCACAAGCATTATCAAACCCCCCATGAAACAAACATAATATATAACCGAATTCTTTTTCCTCTCTTTTCCTACACAAAATCCAGGTAATTATGTAGGCATTGTACAACTAAAGCTCAAAAATGTTTAACTAAACACACAATAGCTTCAAAAACTTTGTATTCAAGGATCAATTTAAAAGTTAACCATAGCCACAAAATAAGGACTAAGAGAAAATGAGAAGAACAAAGTAAGTTCTATACAGTGTCAATTGCAAGCATAATCACAAGAGCATGGGAGACGAAGAGAAAGAGTAGGAGATAAAACCATTATTTAGTATATGTAGAGGGCACAAGCATTATCAAACCGCCCATGAAACAAACATAATACATAATACATAACTGCATCATTATACTACTGCCGCCTCCATAGAGAAATATAAAATGATAAGAAGATCCAATGTTTAGGACCTGTTGAGAGAAACCACCAGCTTCAAAATCCACCAATTATGTCTCATTGAATTCTTCCCTGCTTGTACCTGGAAAAAAAAAGGTGTTAGATTCTGTGAATGTGTGTAGGAATGCACCAAGTGTGAGATAAGAAAAATTTCTGCAAACCTTTTTGTCCCTGGGGTTAGTGCAATTTCTTCTTTACCAACAGCCAAAGGAGACAAATTTCCAGAATAAGCAGGGTTCTTAGCTATTTCAATCAGCTGTCGTAATGACTCAGGGGATTCAGGTCTTGCAGCAAGCTGAAAATTTAGAAACCCATTCTTTATAAGCTCAAACTCACCTCTTCTTCACAAGCTCGGATTCACCCCTTCTTCAAATTCACCCATACTTTCATCCTTTTTTTCTCTTTTTTTCATTCTTCATTCTTCTTTTTTTCCTCTTTTTTTCTTTTCTTCAATCTGTTCTTTCTTTTTTCTTTTTTTTCTCTCCTTTTCATTCCAACTTCTTCTTTTTTTCCTTTATTCTTTTCTTCAACCTCTTCCCGGAATCACCCCTTCCTCTTCCCAGATTCACCCCTTCTTATACATCATTTTCTAGGATAGGAGGGCCGTCTTCTGCCCTCTTCTCTCTCCACTACAACAGGTGATACAACAATAGCTGATATGCCGGCGTTCTCTCTTCATCATGATCTAGCAATATAGGAGGAGTCATCATTTGCCCTCTTCTCTCTCTGGTACAGCGGGTGGTACAGCAAATTGCTGAAATGCTACCATTCTCTCTTTTGGAGCAGAGGATGGTAGCTAAACTGGTTTTGGTTCTTTTTTCCCAAAATGGAGCAGCATCGAACAAGTAGAGTGGGGTCATCCTATTTTCCAATGGGGCGTGCAGGAGGGAGGGCAGTGAATAGATGGAGTCTCCTTGTTACTTCTTGGAAAGTATTTGTTTTTTTTCTAACTCCTCGCTTTGCGGCTACTTGAGGATTTAGCCCTAGTCCTATTGTATAAAATAACCATTTCACCAATTTCTCGGTGGATGAGACGAGACCTTCAAGGACTTTTTGCGGCTTTTTTTAAGTTGATTTCCAAGCTCCTCTCTTTTCTTTCACCGAATTCTTTTTCCTCTATTTTCCTACCCAAAAGGATCCAGGTAATTATGTAAGGTTGTACAACTAAACCTCAAAAAGTTTTAACTAAATACACATTAGCTTAAAAAACTTTGTATTCAATTATCAATTTAAAATTTAACCATAACCACAGCATAAGGACTAAGAGAAAATGAGAAGAACAAAGTAAGTTCTATTCAGTGTCAATTGCAAGCATAATCACAAGAGCATGGGAGATAAAGAGAGAGTAGGAGATAAAACCATTATTTAGTATACGTAGAGGGCACAAGCATTATCAAACACCCCATATAACAAATATAATACATAACTGCATCAAATATCTTCTAAAGCCATCATTATTCTACTGCCGTCTCCATACAGAAATATAAAATGATAAGCAGATCCAATATTTAGTACCTGTTGAGAGAAACCAGCAGCTTCAAAATCCACCAATTATGTCTCATTGAATTCTTCCCTGCTAAGCCCTGAAGTGACCTTCTGAGCTCGCTTGATACTGAACCACATAAAGGTTCCTAATTGTGACTTAAGGGCCTCTTTAATCAACACGCAAGGTATAGAAAGTGATGTTTTGACAAATTCACAATATCATTAGCATTTAAAAAAATAGAGTAATAAAGGAAAGGTTATCTATACTTAAAGGTTACATTAGCAAGTCTTCCTGCCAACCTTGATACCATCAAATGTGCTGCATTTCGTATTAGTTTCTCATCAGGCTCCATGGCATAGTCCTGCCATTTAAAAACACATAACTTATTTAGTATTTGTATTGTTATATACACTACTGAAAAAAGGACCCTTCGAATCAACGAATCGGAAAGAGTAATAAAATTAATTACTGCAGGAAAATTGTTTCTAAAATTAACCAATGTAGGAAACTTCTCCAATATGTATGTCCAATCATTAATTTGATTTTCCTACATGAGCTTATATGATTTCTAGAGTCACCCAGCCATAGAAGTGGCAACAAGCTGTTTACATTCTGGCATTGCAGAAATATTAAAATCATGAGAAAGATCAGAGGAAGTGGTGAGTTAATGTAATAAATAGAAAATCAACAGAGATAATCTTTAGTTTTCTTGGAAGTGCTCGCATATGACACCTCTGCTATGATAGCATAACCCATTAGTTACCATTTCATACAAAGAAATTGACTTCAAAATTCTCAACCAGCTACTTGATGCTTAAATCTATCCAACACCATACATAAGAGAAAAAAATTCATAACCTAAGAGGCACAAGATGTCACAGTATAGTATATGAAATTTTGGCTACACATCATCACAAATCCAACAACAAAACCAGACTATGGATTCAATAATTTCATGCCCAGATTCATACCAGAAAAAACATCGAACTATTTTGAACAGAAAAAATATATCCGGAATAATAATTTAGAACAATCAGTATATAAGATCTAACCAAAAAGTACTGCTTTCAGGTTACTTTGAAAAAAAATTGTAATCCTCAAAAGATTAGCAAACATATACTCATATATAGACTGTTCCCTATTTAAAAAATGGCCTCATCCTTTCACATATTATGCATTTACTAACCGAATGCTAAAATACTACAAGTAATCTCCATCATAGCATCAGTATTTGGCCATAAAGAACAACACATAGAACTTCGAAATATGGATCTCTTACAAGCAAGAATCTTCCAATGACGTATTCATTTAAAATAGTGGGACAAGCTTCCAACAACAACTGCAAAAGTGATGAAAATGTATGTCGCACTATTACCTTTAAAATAGTGGCCAATCTTCCAAAAAGATATTCAAAAGTGAACCCGAAGGTTGAATGTGACTAGGAGAGAGGTCCTGAACATCCTTCAGAAACTTGATATATTCCTGGAGGCATGCACATAAACCAGAGCATGAAATTACAATTATAAAAGACCACAAGATGGCACTTGCAGATGCAAATTCTAAAATTAGTCTTGGCAAATAATATCTCACAGAATGATTTGTTTACACCACAACAGACATTAACTTGCTTTTTTGTCTTGGGGATCTTAATAGGGAGGGATTTTAAAAAAGAGAAAACACTAACCTCATAGAAAGCATCTTTACTTGACACTAATTGAGTGCTCATCCAGCTTCCAAGACCCATGATTTCTTTTTTAGATGCAAGTACAGCAAATCGAATGCCAAAGTAAAAAGAAACATATCTAGCAAGTACTTGGGATAGAGGCTGTGAAAACATTTAACAGATATATTAAGATGCCAAGATTTGACAATCAATGGGGTTTATATATCAAAGGGCTCATTTGACCTTGTGCATAAAGGCTAGCATTAAACAAAGTGGCACAACACTGTCTCTTGCTTTCTCCTAATAGAAAGTTGTTGATGTCTTTCCCCATCAATGGTTTGGACTGCATGTAAACAAGGTTAAAAATGCAACAAGGAAAAAAATACAAACAATATTAATTCCAAACACATACATAATGGACTAAATTAAACAATATGTATTCGAAACCCATACATAATGGACTAAATTAACACAGCACTTGACCAAATTTTTATCAGTTATTTGCTAGTATTATTTCTCTAATAAGTAAATCCCACTCAACAGAAAAAAACATCAACAAAATCCATGGTCAGCACAGTGAAAATATCAAGAGACCATTGTAACTCTCCACAAATCTAAATCATGTGGTCTTACCATCAGGATTTAGGATCCACTTAATATACGCTGGAAGGAACTTCATCATCATCATCCAGTTGGTTAAAAGTAAGTATGTTTTTCAGACATGATATGCATCGATGATTACATGACACGGAAACATGCATGGCCTATGTATTTCTTTAATCTTGATAAAGGCTTCCGAATTTATTTAAACTAAATCATGAAACCTACCAGTGAAACAAAAGTCACAAGAAAGCCTTAATTAACTTTTCGTCAAGAAACAAGATCAAAGAGAGAGGGTAAAGGACGGAAATATAAGAAATGCTCTTGGTCTTGTTTAGAAACAGCATAAATTCATTTCCACATATTATCGGTATTGCTATGCAAGAGGTAGAACTGAACGTTGTGGTGATTACCTGTTCTTCTTGAATCTATGACCTTAATGGGTGCAGCTCTTATCTCCCCCTGTTTCTCCTTTCCTCATTTTTACTCTTTCTCGGTTATGGTTGTAAAGATAACTTGTGGGATACAACATTGAGGCTTGCTCACATATATATTGCAACAGTGCATTTTGTTGGAATTTGATAGAGATTGAATCTGCATTATCCTTGACTTTTGTTAGGTAGCAAGGTGTGCTCATGAAACATTAACAAAAGTCATCATTTGGAAGGAGAATAACAAGCTTCTTCCCAGCATATATGGTATCACTTGTAAGCCCATTAGCTTCCTTAATTTCCTGGATAGGTACTACACAAATTACCCACATAAAACATCAAATTCCAGGAATATAATTTTTTCATCCAACAAAAGAGTAAAACTCAAGCAAACATACCCCATATTTTCTTGACAAGCCCCAGAGTGTATCTCCCTTCACAATCTCCAAAGCTTTCCTCTAGTTTCGGCCACATTTTGAGCCACTGATGCAATGACAGGGGCGGCATACAATTATAACCAAGTCTGTAACAAAGACACAAGCAAACGTAGATGTCACACGACTTTACACATCTAACTCTAGTTCAGCGCCTCATGCGAAGCGTCAACATTCTTACCACACATGATATCAATATGTTTATTTGAAAATGAGCAACATCACCATGTACCAAACTGACAACTGCATGAATGATTTAGCTTCTATTTTTCTGTTTTAGTCCAATCAATCAAACAAAACACAGATGAAATTCATAATTTTTAAACTACTTCCAACTCAATAAGTGAGGCTCCTAGGAAGTTCAAAAACAAGAGAGGGTTTTTTTGGTAAATTCGAATCAACCTTTCTTCTTCTCAAAATCAACTCTAAATTCACAATAGCAAAAACATTATGAATCAAATTGACGTAAACTATATAAAGAAAAAAGAAAATACAATTTGATTACCTGAAGACGCGGTGGCTGTTGAGAGGAACGGCGGCGGAGGTTTAGCGAGAGGCTTCTCGGTCTCCATTCTAAACATGAACCCACACCATCTTCTCAATTACTCATTCGAGGCAGCACCATGGCAGCCCAATCGCGACTGACGGAACCAACATACCGGAGCCGTCCGCCGATTTACACAGAGGAGGACCGGCCGTTCAGTTTTTACTGAGGAAGGTGGAAGGGACAGTGCATAAAAGAGAGAGATGAGAGGAGAGAGAGCAAACAGTCGTAATTTTATTTTTCAAATTTTAATCCTTCTTGACAAAGTTTCGATATTTGAGAGAATACAAATTTTCAATTACTATATGAAAATTTGTCATTAATTTTACAGTATAATAATTGTAGTAATACGGTAATTGAGTACAATAATTTATTGTATCTGTAATTATTAGTACTATTTCATATATACTTTATTTATATTTTACTATTTTATTTTCCAATACTCTATAATATTATAATATCTACTATATTACTATTAATATAGTAATAAAGTATTACTTCATACATCCACCACTAGAAATCCCGATTTACCATTTTAGTTCATCCGTCATTAGGAGTCTTGGTTCATTTTACTATAAGGACCTGTTTGATAAGTTGGTAATGTACTTGTATGACTATTTTCAAGTGTTTGGTATCATAGTTAACATATCATGTAAGCTTGTGTTATCCTATATGGCTCAACCAAGCCTGCAATTTTTCCTCAAAATACAAGGTTATGTATCTCACAAATTTGGTCATATAGCATTTCCGCCTCATTTCTTGTCTACCAAACAACAACAAAAAAAACTCTAATCTGAGCTTATCTTGACACAAAGTTTGCATTTTTTATCTTACTTTGCAAATATTCTCATATCTCATCTTTCTTATCAAACGAACACTAAATGGTCTTACTTTTCACTAATTCATTTTATTCACATTCTATTATAAAACTAATACTCCCTCCGTCCGCGAATAGGAGTCCCAGTTGAGTTGGGTGCGGGTTTTAAGAAAAGTTTGAGTGTAATAATTTAAGTGTGTGATAGTGGAATGTGATACCCATTTATATTATTATTTGCTATCAAAGTGGATTAAAATTAATTGCAGCTTCTAAATTAAGGGAAAAGTGGGGTCATTTTTTATACTCCCAAGATAAAATGTCTAACCGGGACTCCTAATGGCGGACGGATGAAAATGGCCAACCGGGACTCCTATTCGCGGACGGAGGGAGTAATATAAAAATAGATTCCACATTCTCCGGTCTTTTCTCACATTCTTGTACATTTCTTAAAACTCATGTCAAACTCAAATCAAATTTCTAATAGAGGACAGAGGGAATACTAATATTTACTTCGAATCCAAAAATTTACAATCAAGATATGTCATCTGTGGATAATTAGTACTTTTAGAATAGGCTATTTGCTCGAAAATAATATAATTGTCGTGTCGCACTCTTGTTAAATTTCAGCAACGACTTCTTTAAATTTATGGTTATGTCGCTGCCAATGATGGACCGAGGTGGGGTTGGGCGGGGTTGGCTGACCCCACTGTCGGTCCTTGGTGATGCTGAAAAAATCCATTCATTTGTTCGTCGTCCCACTACAGCTTCGCTTTCGACCCCACGGCAACTCTAGCTCGAAGTTGAAATGAAAAAGGGAATAAATTGGAAAATTAGAGAAATAGAGGGAGGAAGATTAACACTACAAATTTTATGGTACCGTCCCCGGGCAGCACTACTAGGTACAACCCTTGGCTTGCCAAAAGCCTTCGTCTTTCTTCTCATGCGTTCATCCTCATTGTCCGACAGACGCATTCCTCAATTTGAATTACAACTACTCCTTGAACTTGAAACTCAAATAAACCTTGGGCGCGGCCACAGCGAGAATGCATTTGTTTAATAGTAATTAAATAATTCCTACATATTTTGATAATACGTGGAACTCATAATTATTAATTTTAATACCATTGTATAATGCGTAAAATTGATTTTAAAGTGTAGTAGATAATTAGGTAATATGAATTCATAATTATTAATTTTAATACCATTAGAATTGATTTTTATTACTTAAAAATAAATAAAATGCAAACTCTAAATATTGTACAAACTCCAAACTATGATCTGGATCGTTAGAAAATGTCAACAAATGACAAAATAACATAAACATTAAATGTCAACACAGTTTGTTATAAAACTCGTAAATCTTGTCTGACATCGACTTGGTGATGAAGTATGGATAACTCTCCCCCTTATAAGGCCTTTAAAGAGATGAGTGGCCCATTTCTAATATGGTATCAGAGCGGACCCAAATCGATGATGGATTTTATGTCTTTATCTCTTCTCTTTCCTACCCACGTGATGGAAGTCCGATGTGTCATTCTAGCCAACACGTGAGGGGACGTGTTATAAAACCCTTAAATTTTGTCACACGTCAACTTGGTGATGATCCTTAGCTCATCTATATAAGTATGGATAACCCTCCCCTTTATAAGGCCTTTTAAGGGGCGAGTGACTCATTTTGAATACAGTTTCGACACATTTTTAACACAGCATCAACCGTTGGCACTGTGTTAATATTTTTCTATTGATGTTATTTTTGTAATCTGTTAACTACTAATAGTCTAGATCATAGTTTAGAATTTATACAATATTTAGAATTTGCATTTGATTACGTCAAAGTACTAAAGAAATCGCGGTTAGACTCATATTTTATTGTAGTTGATAACAATGTCTAATATTTATGAAATGAATTTATGGTGATGGTTGAGTACGATATGAATGAGATTTTGACGGTGGGACTGATGAATCTAAACTTCCTGATTTTCAGCTCTTTACGTAATTACATGTGCATCTTGAAAAGGCGTTAATGCGTTACCGTATCTATATACCATGCATCCACGTGACCATACATGCCATAGTATGTCTTATACTAAATATATTTATTATACTAAAATCAATTCTATTTAAAATGCATGTCACATGTGAACATAAAACACGATATAACTTGTAGAACATGTGGGACACAAAGCTTTCGATTCTCCCACTTGTCACACTTGACAGAGCCACGAGTAAAATAGACATAATAAACATAAAGGCGCGCATAATATTGGACTTTATAAATACTTTCATCATTGATAAACATAAGTATTATATTAGAGAGACTACTAATGTGGGTCATGGCGGGCGTATATCATTCACTCGACATAGTTCCTTCCATGTACCACATCACCAATAACCCCACTAATATAATCTATAAGTGACACAATGTCCATAATTGTCTTATTTCAAGACTTCCTGCATTAATACTAAAAACGTACATATGCATATCAAATAATAAGTATATGCAGGAAAAGTAGAAACAACTTTATTGAATTCAAAATATCTATAACTTAAGTGTCTGAACCAACATGGAAACATAAAGATTAGACGTTTCCATACCCAAGACCCATCTTGTTAACTTATTCCATAAATGTCTTAGGCGGTAACGCCTTAGTCAACGGGTCAACAACTATAAGCTGTGTGCTTATATATTCTATAGATATTATTTGTTCCCGAACTTCATCTTTCATGACAATAAACTTTAATTCCATGTGTTTAGCTCCTTTGAATACTTGTCATTCTTAGAGAAAGATACGATTGCACTATTATCACAATACATTTCAAGGGCTTGGATATTAAGGAGACAATACCAAGGCCTGAAATAAAATTTTGCAATCATTAATGCTTCAAAGCAAGCCATAAATTTAGCTTTAATGGAAATCCAATCATTTCTAGTTGATCAGATTTCCTTAATGTGAGCATAAAATCTTTTGTTCCCTTTAAGTATCTCATTATTATCTTTGCAGCTCTCCAATGTTCAATGTCAGGGTTACTTTGGTAACGACCTAACAATTTGGAGCGCAAAGCTTACAGACTTGAGCATACATCAAACTTCCCACGATAGATGCATAAGGAAATATTTTTCATCTCGTTATGTTCTAATTCAGTTTTTGGACATTGATTCAAACTCAATTTGTCACCTTTATGAATTGGAACAACACTTAGAGAACATGCACTCATGCCATATCTCTTTAAAAGATTCGATCTATGTAGCTTTTATGAGACAATCCAAGAGTCCACGTGATTGATCACAAGATATTTCTATCTTATGACATAGGATGTCTCATACATATCTTTTATGTTGAAATTTTTAGAGAGATAATTTTAGTGTCATGTAGTAATCCAATGTCACTACTAGCAAGCAATATATCATCAACATACAAAACCAAAAATATGAACTTGCTCCCACTAACCTTGAGGTATATGCACCGATCAACGGTGTTCTCTTTAAAACCAAAAGCAGTAATAGAGTCATGGTATTTAAAATACCATTGTCGAGAAGCCTGTTTCAATCCATAAATTGATGTCTTAAGTTTGCAGACTAAATTTTCTTTCTTAATGAAGTCTTCAAGTTGTTTCATGTAGACTTCTTCTTCCAAATCATCATTTAGAAAAGTAATTTTCACATCCATTTAATGTAGTTCCAAGTCAAAATGGGCTACAAGTGCCAAAATGATTCTAAGTGAGCCCTTCTTTGATACTTGAGAGAAAGTCTATTTACAATCAATGCTATCTTTTCTGAGTATAACCTTTGGCAACAAGTCTGACTTTAAATCGTTAGATTAAACCATTTATGTCGAATTTGGTCTTGAAGACCCAATTACACCCAATACACTTTTGTTTATCGGGTAATTCGACAAGGTCCCAGACTTTAATCCATAGATTTTAACTCATCTATCATGCATCAATCCATTTATTAGAATTATTACACTTAATGGCTAGTGAATATGAAACTGGATCATTACGTATTCCTATATCACATTCGGATTCTTGGAGATATGCCACATAGTCATCAGAAATGGCACTTCTGTAGATGCTTCTTCCACACCCATGTTCAATGACTTTGGCATCATCATTAAGTGGTTGGTCATTCAAATATTGTTAGGCTGTTCAACAATATTTGGCACACTTAATTCTTGAGGAAATGAGGGAAGAAGGTTATACCCTTATTTCATTAATGACCGCATTATGAGTGTTAAAACTCCTACTGATCTCACCATTCTCAAGGAATCATATATTTCCAGTTTCCACAATTCTCATGCTATCATTAGGACAATAAAACCTATACCCTTTGGATTTTTCTGGTAACCCATAAAGTAACCACTAACTGCCTAAAATCCAATTTCATTTCTTGCGAAGAGTATACTCTAGTTTCCGTTGGACAGCCCCAAACATGAAGGTGCTGCAAACTAAGTTTTCTACCTGTCCAAAGTTCATAAGAGAGTCTTTGGTACAACCTTACTAGAAACCCGGTTTAATACATAAATAGCGGTTCTAAGAGCATAAATTCACAACGATATAGGTAAGGTAGAATTAACATTCTTCTAACCATTTCCATGAGAATTCGGTTTCGTCTCTCAGCAACATCATTCTGCTGAGGCGTACTTGGCATAGTATATTAAGCATAAATGCCATGATTTTCTAAGTATTTGGCAAAAGGTCCATGTAATTGACTTATTTTAGTGGTACAACCATAAAATTCACCACATCTAGATCGAATAATTTTCACCTTTCTATTTAATTGCCTTTCAACCTCAGTCATAAAATGTTCAACTGTGCCTGAGATTTTTCTTGCAATAAATAAATTCATAACGCGAAAAAAATAATCAATAAAGGTGATAAAATATTTTTCTCCACCAAAATTCGAGACATCAAAAGGTCCACAAATATTTGTATGTATAATTTTATGGAGCTCATTGCTTCTTGTGGCATTTTTACTATTGTGTTTGGTTTGTTTACACTTAATACAATCCACACAAACGGTAATGCTTTGTAAAGTCTAAATTCGAATGAATATTATCCTTTGTAAGCCTCTTAATTCTTTCACTGGAAGTATGATCCAGTTCCTTTATGCCATAGAATGATAAATTCGAATGAATATTATCATTTAGACGCTCCTTCGGTTGCAATGTGAGCATGAGATACACCCATTCCATACTTCTTCATCTTATGCTTCTCCTAGACCAATACGTTTCCCAATTCTTTAGGAGTCCACTAATCTTGTACAGTGAATCAATTTGGAATGGTTTATATTAAGGAGGTAAGGAAGTTAGGATGAATTGGACAAAGAAATCTTCATCCACCTGTAATCCTAACTTTTCCAGCTTAGAAGAGATTTTATTTATGTTCATCACATGCTCGTACATAGTCATCGTATTGCATGCTTATGAGATCCTTCATAAGTTTTTCTGCAAGAGAGTTATATGCAGTTGTGAAGCGATCCTCAACATTCTACAAACATTCTTTTGCAATGCCAGTCGTTGAGAGGTTTTATGTGCAACGAACATTCTAATGAACTGTAAACTTAGTTCTGTTAGATTTTTCCCTAGCATTATGGTAATCAGCCAACTACTTTGATCATAAAATAATTGGCTTATCATTCAACAGTGTTAGGTCTAAGTCCATTATTTCAAGAGTGAACTTAAGTTTCTCTTTCCATGCAAAGAAGTTGGTTCCATTAAGTTGGGGAACGTTTGAGGTAAACATACTAGTAGCAAAAAATATATGTTTTTACATTATAGGAGTAATTAAGAAATGAATGCTCACATATAGAAGTTTTGAATAATAACACGAACATTAATTTGAAAACCCATATCATGAGGCAATTATGAAAACTCCTTTGGGTAGTCTTCATACAATAATAAAAATCATGCTTTTACTATCCATATCTTAGTTCAATAATTGAGTAATAATAAATTGGCGTTACCTTTGGGTAATCGACACCAATTTATATTATTAACTCCATTAGTGTTTATTATGTCGCAAAAACTATTTCCTTTGGGAATCTAGACCTTTTATGACAAACAAACTATTTAGATAATGAATAGCCACAACAAGCATGATGATTAATTGCATAAATGGATTTTCATATCAACTTGATTATAAACTCTTCTTATTTTACTTCACTTTGGTGATTGCAAAATAAACATAATATAATCAAGAATGTATAGTGATTAATTGCTTAAGCATATTTTCACTTAATTTGATTATAAACTATTATTTTACCTCACTTTGGTGATTGTAAAATAAACATAATATAATCAAGAACATATAGAGATTAATTGCTTAAACAAATTTAATATGAGTTTGATTATAGATCTCCTTATTTTGCCTCACTTTGGTGATTGCAAAATAAACATAATATAATCAAAATACATGTTAAAACGAGAATTGAATTATGTAATCATTCATTCCACCGTCTCGGTAGATTCATAAGCATGAAACATTTAATTGAAATCTCAATTCACCGATGCATATATTCAAACGCAATTTATATACAATATATACACAGTCAATATACCCAAATCTATTCCATATAATAAATCAAATCAATATGGAAATAATATATTTCAAACATGGAAATCATTAATTCTCGGTAGAGAACGTACAGATATGAATTGACAATTAATTAATTAAATATATCCATAATCAAAACTATGGAAACATGATTACGGTTTATGGAAATATAGCATAATCAAAACCAAATCTCAATAAAATACGTATCAATTAATTTCATTCTATACAGGTACAATGATAATAGAATTAAATATTTCATATTCATACACAATCAATTCATCAATTCCTTGAGCAAAAGAACGACAGCTATATTATATACGAATTCACGTGAATTCACCATATTCAAAACCAACTTCAATCCACTAATCATCCCAACTTCACGTGTTCACGATTCATCAAATTTGAAGTCATAAATTGCTTGAAACAAGTTTTAACATCAATTAATTAATTGGAAATACTTAGCATTTCATTCTAACGCAATGATATCTTAGCAATTTTCCCACCTACTAATATATTGACTTTGGCTGATTATACATAGTCATGATAGCATATCCAAGGTTTGTAACGTAGCCAAGTTTTATCTTTTATTTATTTAGTTTGCTTGTTTTATTTCTTTTTTGGGGGGGTTGGACATTTACTTCGATCACACTTTATAAATAGGCTTATAATATCAACAGCTTCGTAAATCAATTACATTTAGTCTAATTGATTCACTGAATAATGGGGCACTTAGTGTATGGGAATAATAATTTCCATTCTTCAAACCCTTGCCTCTCCAATTTCGATAAGAAAACACAAATTGATGCAGTTTTTGGTCATTCCACGCTCAATCAAAGTGATAGCAATATCAACACTTAGTACTAATTTTGCAACTGCTGCGGACAAAGTCTATCAGAAAAATCAAGCTTCATCATCGTCAACAACAACACACTCCAACAACGGCAAAGATGTTCAAATCTATGGAACCAACACCAACACCACCAACAACAAGATGTAATCATACCCATTTCTTTTTATGTTCTACCATATCCATATTTGGATTCTCTGTCCGGTATTAGAAGTCCCGATTGAGTTGGATGCGGGTTTTAAGAAATGTTTGAGTGTGTAATAATTGGAGTGTGTGATAATGGAATATGAGACTCATTTGCATTATTATTTGTTTTATTCTTTGGATGTGTTTTTACTTGTGATTTTTAGTGTTTTATTTTATAATATTTTTATTTCACTTTTTATGGAAATGTCTAACCGGGACTCCTAATGCCGGACGGAGGGAGTACTTCTTTTTGCATCTCTATCTTTTCTACCTTCGAATAATAAACGTAAATATGAATTCCTGTTATTTGGTCATTTTTAACATCACGTACGTTTATTTTAGATCATTTTAGTTCGCACGAGAGGCATCAGATCGTATAAACTAAAAAGATCTTAAAATTACTTTATTATTCATATAAACTAAAATGATCGGAATACTTTTGGATGCATTAACAATTGCAATGATTTACAAATTATAATTGTGATCCTCATTGGCTCAAAAATGATAAATTTCATAATAAAGCATCAAATTTAACATATACATGAGTCAAATAATAAAGCATCAACTCTAAAATAAATTCCTAACATATTCATATAGTTGGGTCCCATAATAAAGCATCAAATCTAGAAATAAATTCCTAGGTTTGATCCCCTGCTGTGCTCAAAGCCACAGCAGGAGTGCTGTTACAAACAAGTTATTATCTTTTATAAAATAAATTTAATATTTTAACATTTTCTTTATGAATAAAATGTGTGTATTAGAGCACAACATCCACTGCTGTATCTAGATCCTAAATTCCTAACATATTCCTCGTTGGGTCCATATTAAAGCATCAAATCTAAAATTCATCACTCATTCACTAAACTATCTAGATGTGTTACTATCAAATCTACAATTCATCACTCATTCACTTCTAGATGTGTTACTATCAAATCTAAAATATATTGATTCTAGATGTGTTACTATCAAATCTAAAATATATTGATTATTCACTTAACTATCTAACTATGTTTCACTCTTTAATTTTATTCATTTGTTATTTCATTTAATATATTATATTTTATTAAATTATTATATTCGAATGTTAAAAAGAAAAGTTATAAATGGGTGATCCCTCTCTCTCTCCTCTTCTCCCTCTCCATATATAATGTGTGTGTGACATAATGGTAAATTTCAGAAGCAGAAACACAAATTAAGTGAAGATTCAGTTGACTATTGCAATGATTTACAAAATAAAATTCAGATTCAAATTGGATCAAATTTGATGAATGACTCCCTCTCTATATCCATACACAATTTAAAGTCTCATTTTACTATTTTAGGATATCCATCATTAAGAATCTCATTTGCTTTTTCCCATTTTGGATGAATAGACCCACCATTCAACGAATCCACTATACTCACATTTTATTATAAAACAAATACTCCATCCGTCCCGGCTAAGATGACACATTTATTAGTTGACACGGTATTTTAGGAGTTTTGGTTAATGTGGTTAATTGGAGAGAGAAAGAGTGAGTGTAAGTATTATATATATATAGAGAAAGAGAGTTGAATATTTAATTGGAGATAGAAAAAAAAAAGTTGTTGCGTGTATTAATTGGAGAGACAAAGTTAACAAAAACAGAAATATGTCATCTTATTAGAGATAAACTAAAAAGCAAAGTGTGTCATCTTAATTGGGGCAGATGGAGTACATAAAAGTGGGGGCCTATATTCCACTAAGTCCTTTTTCCAATTTTCTTTATAAAATCAAATACTCCCTCCTTGACCGGGCACGAGTTTTAAGAAATGTAAAGAAAAGTTGGTTGAAAAAGTTAGTGGAACGTGAGACCCATTTTTTTATATTGGTTTTATAATAAAATGTGAGTGAATTGAGTTAGTGGAATGTGGGACCTACTTACTATTTATGGTAAAAATGAAGTGTGACTCTTAATTGGAGACGGACCGAAATGAAAAAGTGTGACTCTTAATTGGGGACGGAGGGAGTAATTTCTTAAAATTTGTGCCCAATTAAAATGGGACTATAAATAACAAATGGAGAAAGTACATAAAAAATCATCAAATCTATCATGCTTGTTAATTTACAACTAAAATTGCAGGTTCTTTGGCTAGCAGAGCATTAGGGTACAACTTTGTATCTGGAGAGTCACACCATTGAACATTTAGAAAAGTAGTACTCCGTCATCTCTTAAAGATAGTTTTCTTTTTTATTTTGAGTCATCACACAAAAATAGTCATCTTCCATTTTTAGTATTTTTTCTCTCTTATGAGGTGGGTCTCATTCTGCACTAATAATACCTCAATCATTTTTTCTTTCTACATCTCTCTTACTTTACTAATTTTGCATTAAAATACGTATGACATTCTCAAAGTCTCTATTTTTATTGGACAGAGAGAATAGTACATAAACTCCCACTAATTAAATCAGGAACATTCTTTTACGTGTTCATGTGAAAGTACAACATCTAACCGAATTATATCTTTGAATATCTTCCACCGTTGTTCATATCCATAAAATCATGAAGTAAAATATATACCCAATACCACAATTAATGCACATCTACAATAAACTACATTCAAACTATAACACCCCACTTTTTGAATCATAAATTTCGAACTCTAATTCTTTTTGAATTTAATGTTTTAAATGTTGTGAAGTCAGTGAATTAAATTTCGAGTAAAATGGTTATTTGATATTCTTGTGATCTAATTTAATTTAGAGTTTTGAAGGTTGATGCTAGGCCTGTCAAATCGGATATCCGCGGATACCCGATCCAAAAATTTCGGGTATCTGATCCCGAATTTCCCAAAATCTAATACTTGATACCCAATCCGAGGAATGATTTCAGGTACCCAGTTACCCGACTCGGGTATTCAGTCCCAAAAAATCGGGTATCCAGTCTCGATTGTGGATTTTTTTTCTATATTTTTTTAAATTATTTTTTTAAGAAAATTAACTACAAAATTTTAGAAATACAAACTTGAAGTAGTTCGAGTTTAAGTTAAAAAAAATTACAAATTATTAGAACTAAAAAATTCATATTTTCCTCCATAATAAACATTACAATTTATACCTTAACCCTAAATGTGACTTAAGAGGTAAGGATTTCGGGAGTACATTTGATTTTTTAAATAATAAAATAGATACATAATTTATTAAATTTAAAGGAAATTTAAAAAATCGGGTAATTCGGGTAATTTGGGTATACCCGATCGGATATCGGATTACCCGATACCCAATAATCCAAAAATCCTATACCCGAACCCGATCCCGAAAGCCAAAAAATCGAGTACTGGGTATCCAATTACCCGATATTTCGGGTTTGGATATCGGGTACCCAATTTCCGATATCCATTTTGACAGCCCTATTGGTGAGAATGAATGGTGTATTAAATACTCCCTCCGTCAAAAAATACGCCTTTTGGGTGCGGCACGTATTTTAATACAAAATTAGTAAGTAAGAGAGAAATACAAAATTAGTAAAGTAAGAGAGAGGTAGAGAGAAAAAATAATTAAAGTATTGTTAGTGGCAAATGGCCTCATTAGAGAGAAAAAAGTTTCCAAAATTGAAAAGCGCATATTCTTTTGGAACAGACTAAAAAGGAAAGAGTGCATGTTCTTGTGGACGGAGGGAGTATATTAATATGGGAATGAATTAGGGAGTGGTGGTGTAAGTATCATAATTCAGGGAAACATGTATCTCATCTACTCCCTCCGTCCACAAAAAATAGTCCTATTTGTGGATAGCACGGGTTTTAATGAGAAATTTGGTAAAATAAGATTGTGTCCACAATAGTGAAACAACCACGCTTCAGCCACAAGAAAAACTTGTCCGCCCGGTCATCACAGCCATGCCTCAGCCACATAAAACTTGTCCAACCACGTACAGCCACAACACAACCATGCCTCACATTTTTTTTAGTTGTTGATATATTTTAATTGGACTAGAACAAAATTAATTGTATAAAAATAAATTGAAAAAAAAATAATTCATTAAAAAAATTAAAACCAAATCTTCGTTATATTATAAATTTTGGAAAATTATACAACAAGAATTACATAAAAACATCGTCGGCTCACTTGGTGTCATCCCCGAAATCCGTTACAACACCTGCATCCCCAGCAGCCTTCGCCTCGTCATCGGAAACCGATTTATGAGAGCCTCGTACGTCCGCCTGATCCTCGGGTTGGTTTCGCTGGTCAAACGGTACAGATCTCGATCAGCTGCTTCTAGAAGAAGAAGTATGGGCAGACATTCCCACACGGGATCCAGAAGAAGAAGAACTGGTTCTCGCGTCCCGAATAATGGATTGTTGGTTGGGTGGACGTCGGCGGCGAGAAAGTATGGCGGGGAGTTCCTCCTCGACCCCTTCATTGAGGTCGATAGACTGTGAGCCACTACTGCTTCTGCTTCTGTAGTGCCCGGATGCTCCGAGTCTCGTCCGCTTTGGCGGCGCCTTAACCTCTTCCTCACAAACGGCCTTGAATTTCATTGAATCCCTGAGATTGAGATATCCCTCCACTAGGTGAATTTGGGATATTTCTCATTCTCTCTATACATCTCGTACGAAAGAGCCTTTATGTCGGCCTTGTGGCGGCTACTTTCAGCTAGGCAGGGATTGTTTGGGTGGATACCCGAGAACCTGCTGACGGCGGTTTGAATCCTTTTTCCATTTTTTTCGGAGCTGGTCCTCATTCCGGTTTGCCGTGCCTCGCGGCTTGAACTCATCGTAGACGGTGGCGACGCAGGCCCAGAAACCACTTTTCGTCTAATCCATTCCAACAGCTGAATCCTCCGATATTAAGTACCACGCCTTCAGAGGCGGACCTATTGAGGGACATGGGGGACCCATGGAACCCCAACTATTTTAAGAATGACTATGTATTATTCATAGTAAAGATTTTCCAAACAATCTAGTAGTGGAGTTGGCTTCCATCTCAGCCTATTATAGTGATGGTTAGAGATCGATTCTCAGCAAACTCAAGTTTGTTTTCACATCTCTTCCTTTTTTTTATTATGTAGTAGTAATATATTTACTTTTTTATTAGGGTAAACTGCCTCAAAAATCGACAACTTTCACAAAAGGCCGGTATTTCCCGTGAACTTTAAAAGTTGCACGAAAAATCACAAACTTTGTCGGGTTGTGCAAATTTCCCGAGTGACCCGACCCTGAAATTTTCTAGTATTAACTTATCTTATGTGGCAGCTGGAAGCATGACTAGGTAGCCGGAACACAAAACTACGTCGTTTTGTGTTATTCTAAAAAAAATATTAAAAAACCTCATATTATATTTCAATACGTATTTCTGGAAGAATAAAACTACAATTTCTATCTTCACCAAAATCGCGCTGATATCTGGGAAAAATTGCGCTAATCTGCATCGAGAGAACATCACCATCCGAAAATCACCATCCAGACAATTTCGACAAAAATGAGGTTAGATTTCTTGAAAGTTAGATTCGATTTAGGGTTTATTTCGAATTGCATTAATTCGATTTAGGGTTTATTTCGAATTGCATTGATTCTACTTTTATGGAAATCGATTTAGGGTTCTATTTCGAATCGTGGGTTCAAATCGATTTGGGATTCTATTCGAATTGTGAGTTCAAATCGATATAGGGTTATATTTAGTTTGTTCCAATTTGTATGTTTATTCTTGTTCTTGCGTTTATTCTTGTAACCATGGAAGCACATTATTAGTGATTTAATTGGATTTGGAGCATCTCATGTGTGCGGTATGTATTTTTAATGAGGTAATTCATGCCAAATTGCCAATTATACATACTTGCTCGACTTTACCATGAGATTAATCATATTTCTAGACAAAACATGATGCAGTATTTCAAAGACTTGATTTTTAAATCTCATTACAGACGCTTGTGTTGTCTGATTTTATTGAGCTTTAGAGTCATTTTTTCTCTCTTGTTTGTGTTTTGTGTTTATCATTTGTGTGTGTGTAGGATGTCCACATCGTCGTGTAATATGAGCCATAGGAGTTGGCCAAGGCCAGAAGTCGTGGTTTGCAATAATGGAATTGAAGCTCAAGTTGTAACATCGAAGACGGATGCAAATCCTGGACGACGTTTCTACCGGTGCTATATTTGGAAGGAGGACGACTGCAAGTTCTTCCGCTGGATTGACCCATCTTTGTCACCGAATCAAGAGAAGGACATCATGCAAAAAGCATTGCAAGCGAGAGTTGCTATGCATGATATGCTAACAGAGAAAGTCCGTTCCAAAGAGGTTGAATTGGAATTACTCCAAATAGTGGCTAAAAATTTGCGTTGACAGAACCGGAACTTGAAGTATGCCATTTTGTGTTTATGTGTTGTGGTGTGGCTTCTTATCTAGACTATAATAGTCCAGATTATGTAATAGTCTAATGTATGTCACCTATGTCTAGGATTTTACATTGAATTTCTAATGTATCCCCAACTTTATCTTCGTTGTAGACTTTATGAAATTTTCAATGCAGATTGATAAGGCTCGTTTCATGCATCGGTTTAGGGTAAAAATTCTGTGCATTTGGGGCGCTAATGTGCGTTATTGAGTTTAGGTGCGAAGTAAATCTGCCGGACCCAGGAGTTGTTGTTACCGGACCTGGCAGATGCAAAAGAGATGGAATTGAAGCAAAAATCAAAAGTCGTCGTTCGGACCTGGGAGAATCAAAAGTTGGCGACAGGAGCAGAATGGAGCGAGAGCAGATTATTTTAAAAGAGTCTTACTAAAGGGCAAGGGCGTAAAATCACCAGAGGGATACCCTAGGGATCAGAGCCTCACATATATAAAGAGCTCGACCTTGAAGAACAAGACATCCGTGAACAGCCACTTCTAAGCTCTCCTAGCTCTAGTTCTAGCTCTCTACTTCAAAATTTTCATCTTCGACTGCTGCGCACTTGGACATGGAGGATTCTGGCCACCGTGGTTCTCATCGTCGTCATTGTTATTTTGCTGTGTGTAACACCGCCTTGTGCAAATAGCTCAAAATGTAAACAAAACAAAACACACCAAATATCTCCAAATGTCTCAAATTGTCACTAACAAGCCAAATAGCTCAAAATATCAATAAAACACACCAAATATCTCCAAATGTCTCAAATTGTAACCAACAAGCCAAATAGCTCAAAATGTCAACAAAACACACCAAATGTCTCAAATTGTCACCAAAACAAGCCAAATAACTCAAAATGAACAAACCCAAACAAAGAACATCTTCATGACTAGGTTGTACTTTGTTGAGTAGTGACTACTCCATCCGGGTTTGCTGCACTAGGTCCAGCTCCAGCACGCTCTCTTCCTCTACCCTTCCGTCGAACCGTGGTGGTGCCACTATGTGGCGTCTTGCGAGGCCTCCCCCGTTTTGACTGATAAAATTTAAATCAGTTCACAATATATTAGAACAAAACACAAATCAATGTATTAAAGTCAAACAAAAACCGACCTTTGGTTGCTCTGGCAGACGAACAGTCTCATTCTTGCAGGTCCTAGAGTTATGGCCTTCTTGGAAACAGTTTTGGCAAGTCATCACACATATCTTCCTTAGCATGTTTGGTCTGTCCGGATCCTTCTCAAATGGGTCCCTCCTCCTAACTTTCTTAGGTCTACCAGGCATCTTTCTCACAGGTGGTGGGGTGACGGGATAACCTTCAGCAACAGGCCATAGGATCTCCCCATTCACAGCTGGCAAGCCATACCCATAAGCCAACTTATACTTGCTCACTGAAAAGTATTGGTTGACATATTCATCGACATCCTCCTTCAGAAAGTTAATAGCGGCAATACTATGGCTGGCAATATTTGGCACGACACGATAACACGACACGAACCCGCACGAAATTAATGGGTATGTGTCAAAGCTTATTGGGTTCGTGTCCTTATCGTGTCGACACGATAATGACACGAAAATTTCGTGTCGTGTTCGTGTTACACGTTAAGTATATTATACTCCCTCCGTCCCCGAATAAGAGTTACTAATTTTCATTTTGGTCCGTCCCCAATTAAGAGTAGCACTTCATTTTAACCATAAATGGTAAGTAGGTCTCACATTCCACTAACTCATTTCACTCACATTTTATTATAAAATCAATATAAAAAAGTGGGTCCCACATTCCAATAAATTTTTCAACTAACTTTTCTTTACATTTCTTAAAACCCGTGCCCGGTCAAAGTGTTACTCCTAATGGGGGACGTAGGGAGTAATATTATTTCGTGTCGTGTTCGTGTCGTGTTCGTGTTACACATTAAGTGTAACACCCCAGATTTTCGAACCCTAATTGTAGAGCCCTAAAATTTTTATTGATGACGTGGGAGACGTGAATTAATTGATGAACGAATTTATTGCATGAGTTGCTATGACCGAGTCGAGTCTAGGGTTGCGTTGGAAGTTTGAAAAGTCAAACTTGTTGATTATGTGATGTGGCATGTGATTAATTAAATTATGAGGTGAATTATTTGTTTAAGGGTGAGTGAGAATATTAGGGAAAATTTCCATAAATACTAGCCACCTAATTCTTGAGATTTTCGAACCCCTTGACTCTTTGGAGAGGGAATTCTATTTTTCCGGATTTAATTTAATTCTTGGGATATTTATCCAAATTAAATCCAAAACCCAATTATTTCCCTATTTCTTAATGGGAAAAATCGAACCATATTATTATTAAGGTGATTTTCAAAAATCACCTATCTTTGGGAAGGAAGAATTTATTTTATTTTTATTGATCCCTTATTTGATTTCCTTCCATACCTAGAATTTAAATATTCTACCAAATCTTTCCATACCTCAAGAGATCTTGCCATATCTTATTTTAGTTAATATTAAAAACCCATTCCTTATGTAAAAGGCACACTACACGCCTATTTCCAATCCCTAGTTGGGAGAATTCTTATTTTTATTTTGCTCCGTGATATTTTATTCTACTCCGTAAAATATACAAAACGAAATCTTAGCTAATTAAAAGCCACAGTTTTCGAAAATTCCCATGCTTGAAACCCTAGCTCACTTTGTTTTATTATTTCTTCCTCCCTACTCCACAATATTTGTTTTAATTGTAGAGAATCAAATCTTACCAAATATTCTATTCTATTTACCTAAAGATTTTATTGAGCACTATAAATAAGAGAAACCCCTAACCCTAGCCATCACAATTTTCGCCCCCCACCCCCAAACTCTCGGCCTCTCCCTCTCTTCTCACTCTCTCAATTTTCTTCTACTTTTCTCCAATAATCCTCCATCCTTTGAGAAGAAATAGAGTTTGAGCCTCAAGATTTTTGAAGAACCAAGTCTTTACTTCGTTTCTACCGTTCGTTTTTCTCAAAAAGGTATTCTTATATTAATTCTTCTTCATCTAACCGATTAATCGATATTCTTGAACCCTCATGCATCTTGTTTGAGTGAAAGTGGGATAAAGGGGATATGGAATATATGTATGCATGTGTGCGTCGTGTGTGGCGTGTGTGTGTGTGTGTTGCGAGTGTGTGCGTGTGTGTGTTGTGTGGTGTGTGTGTTGGCAAAACACTCATGTGTGACATATGTTGATGTTAGATCTAGAGTTGAGATGCGAATGGAACTTATGTGATGAACATGACTTTGATTGATGATGTTAAGATAAATCGATGGGAAAAGGGAAAGCGTTGAGACATGCATGAGTTAGGAGTTTGTGTTGAATCTGATTTGTGATATATGCCTATGTGATTAAAAGGTGAAACCTCGGTTGCGAAGCAGGATAACAAGGGAAAGAACATACTTGAAATCTAAGCAGTCGAGGTGGGCTTTATTCTTAAACTCTTTTATGTTGTAAATTTATGTATGTGGAGAGATAAGGGTGGTTTAACTGTTATGCCATGCCTATTATCTGTTTTGTTGTGATATTGTGCGCCTGATGCCTAGTTTGTGAGTTCGCTCCATTGGGCTATAGGGCTATGGATATGTTTAAACGAATTCGGGTCTGAGTAGGGCCGCAAACCCTACCAGGTTGTGTACACGGTGGGATCGGGAGCCGTCCTTGCTAGTCGGCCGGTCTCGTGGGCGAAAAGTGTGGCCACACTTTCGTCGCACCATGGAAATGTTGTGATTGTGGAAATTGATGAGAAAAGTGGGGAGATTGTTTGACTGGCCAGTCTATGGAAAATATTTTTGTGATACTCGTAGAATATTTATTTTGATAAATTGTAAAACCTCGAGTTCACTATGGTAAGGGTGGCATAACTTATAAAACATTTTGGCAACGAGTTCACTGAGTATTTCAAAATACTCAGCCCTGCATGTGTTTTCCTTATGTGCAGGTTGAACGACGACAAGCGGTGGCGGGTGTTGAGCATATTAATTAATTAAGATGAATAATTTGAACTTCAAGCGTAGTTGTGTCTTCATACATAACTGCCCTTTCTCTTGGTCGTTTTCCGCTGAACTTTTGAAACTCTTTAGTAGCTTTGGTCGTTTTGAACTTGTTTCCCTTTGGTTTAAGAAGATTGATACATGTTGTGGTTTTCGTTGGAATTATGTCGAACCTTGATATTTTTTTATCATAGTCTATGGTATCTTCCTTTATTTATTGAGGCTTCTAGGTTAAGCCGTTGACTTATTGCTCTGATAGTTTCCTTTAAATACTTTGGTCAAATCTCTTTTAATGAAAACCTAGCTGATGCTTGGTGCTTTTAAGTCCTTTTGGTAGCAGTCGTCGTATTTATTATACCCTAGGAAGGGGGGTTGTTACATTAAGTATATTATAATATTATTTTTATTTTTATTTATTTTAAAAAATTTAAAATTTAAAATTTCATATTAAAAATAATATTAATATATTATAATATTATTATTATAGTGTCGTTATTGTGTTGTGTCATATATGTGTTGTTATCGTATCATATTGACCCGAAGTGGTTCGTGTCGTTAATGGGTTCATGTCGTGTTAGTGTCGTGTTCGTGTCTGAGGGTAGCGGGTCGTGTTCGTGTTCGTGTTTGGAGTTTTCTTAAAGAGTGGCGTGTTCGTGTTTGTTGTTATCGTGTCGTGTCGTTATCGTGTCGACACGATAACGACACAACACGCACGATTTGCCACCCCTAAGCAATACCATGCAAATGTGGGATGCCCGTTATATCCCACTTTCTACAACCACAGTGTCTTTTTGAAGGAGTCACTACAAATCTGTCATCGAAGTGAGTAACTTCGAAATTTCCCCCTAATGCAGGTATTGTCGTACAGTTTCTGCTCTCATATACCATTGCATTGATTTTTTTTTTTTTTTGGACAAACGGTTGAACTACTCCCAGCAGATGAAATCTCGACAGCCTTTCTATACAACCTCTCCATAAACGTTGTTCTTATCTCCTCAAGCATTTCTATTATGTGTTTATTTCTAGCCTCCAAAATGTACGCATTGAAACACTCACATACATTGTTCAAAATAGAATAAGAGCATTGTGTTGTGGTGAGGAATGCCTTACAGAATTTGCTTAGGTTCTTGTCCATCCTCACTCTCTAATTCCTTGCATGCCAAGTCATACTCCTGCCTGTATGTGCTTCTAACCAACTTCCAAAAAAGCTGCTTCAGTTTAGGACCTTTGTGGACTTTCTTCCAATTGGCATATATGTGTCTGGCACAATTTCTATGCTCAACTAATGGGATAAGCTCCTTGACCGCATTCTCAAGCCCCAAGCCCCTACAATAATAAATATTCATGTATGTTTTAATCTAAGTATTTAGTGAATGCACAAGTAAAGTGTCAGTTTAGTCTATACCTTTTGTTGATCACTAATTATAGTAATTCCAACTCCTTCACCCAATTCTGCTCTTGCACTAAAATGTTAATAAACCAAGTCCAGCAAACCTCGTTCTCAACTTCAACTATTTCCCAAGCTATGGGATACATTTGATTATTCCCATCAATTCCTAATGCAGATAACAAAATGCCACCTAGGTAAGTCTTCAAGAAAGCCCCATCTAGTCCAATCACCCTCATACACCCCTCCTTGAAACCTCTTCGCAACCCACTAAATCCAATGTACATTGCCTTGAACACAACACCTACTTCCACATGTAGCTCAAACCTGCCTTCTTTGTCAGCTCTACTCAACTCTAGTACATAGCTCCTCAACTTGGCATAATGATCTTCAACAGATCCTGTCAACAAATCAATAGCTTTTCGTCTAGAATGGTATAACTTCCACCTTGTAGCCTCAACAGCATACCTCTGCATCAAATCCCTACCTAAGTCTTTATAACTCATATTTGGTTTAAGCTTGAAGACAAGAAAGTATTTTCTAGCAATCCAATTTGATGTAGCAATTTTATTCCTCATAGCCCTAGGACAAGTGTGAACCCCTTCTTGATTTTTAATTAAAAATACACCAGTTTTGCTCACTTTACTCCCAGATATCATCCATTCACAAGGACTCTGGAAACCTGCTTGAAGTTCCTCCTTACTTGCTCTTTTAAAATGAATTTGCCATCCATTCAACACTGCATTATCTGCCAGTGCGTCTCTAGCCTGGTGTCCATCAATAAATCCCACACCAGTACTGAATGTAAGAAGCTTATGATCACATGTTGGATCATACATCACTTTGGCATGTCGCTGCTTAGTTTGTCTCCCTTCATCTTCAAAGTCAGTGGAGTCAGAATAAATATCATCCTCTTCAAAATTTTACCACCAATATATTTATGAAACTTTCCATTTGGCCTGAAATGTCCTCCATGATGAATATATAGGCCAAAAACATCGTCCCTGCACAAATTCAAATTCCAAATTTCAACTTTGAGTTCACATTTTTTGTGAATTCATATTCAGTAAAAACCATTGAATTCAAATCTTATTCTAAATCTTATTTTAAAAAGCCAGGTTTAGACGTATGGTAGCATATAATATTATTTACTAAAGTAGCACTATTAAGACTGCACATACATTCGGTGGAGCCAATCTAAACACAAATCACAAATGGTGCTTTAACAAAGCAGATTGCTTTTTCTATTTTTTTTTCATGATTCTTTTTCACACTAACCAACTTTGAAAAACAAATTAATTATCCTTATCTCTATCCACCCTTTCAAATAATTCAAGTGATAGCATTAAGAAAAACAAACTAGGCATACCAAGATACTAAGCTTTTCCAGGAGAAATAGTAAAATGACATCGAATGGCCAAATCATTGAGCACTACTACTTGAAGCCAATTTGCAATTAACAGAAAAGTACATAAATAAAAAAAAGCACATGAAGTTTACTTTTTTCAAACTCTCGAATTTACCAAAATTCATTATAAAACACCCTCGAATTCTCAAACTCTCCACTACTTTTTTAAGGATTGGGACAAATAACATAAATTAATGAAACCAAAATTCTTCCTACACAAAATCAACAAAAAATTGAGCAGCGGAGGTTACGGAGTGCGGAACTTACGGAGTCGCCGGCGCCATCGGATGTTGCGGTCGCCGTCGCCGTCACGGTCGTTGTCGGGGAAGAGCTCGCATCGCCGCACTGTGCAAAAGAAACCGTGTGATTCTATTTTAGGGTTAGATGTGTTTAAGCAATTTGGGGATTTTGTATTTTAAAATATGATTTTAAAAATATAAATTTTAAAATCCATGTCATTACACACATCAGCGTCCACAACATCATCCACGTCAGACACTTACACACGTCAGCACTCTACTTAGCCGGAATACCCGACTCGGGAAATTTGCACACAGAGCAAAGTTTGCGATTTTACGTGCAACTTTTAAAGTTCACGGGAAATACCAACCTTTTGTGAAAGTTGGCGATTTTAAAGGCAGTTTACCCTTTTTATTATACTCTTCCTTTTTTATTATGTAGTTTTCTTTGTTTGAGAATTAAATTCTCACTATAAGAGCAATTACAAAATTTTACCTTACATTTAACATTCATTTTTCTATTTTCTATTTCATGCTTTCTTATTTATATTTCTTTCTTTTTTTTACATTTTACATTGCTACAATTTAGAATTCAATTCAAATCTTTCTTTTCTTCAATAATTTATATTTATTTTTATTATCTTTTTAAAACTCTCTTATTCAACAAGGTTTTTTCTTTTCTTTTCTTTTATGTTTTCTTTGCATCTACTAATAATCACCTTAATATATGTCTAACGTTTATAATTGATGCTCTAATTTGCCGGCGCTAAAAGATACCAATAGTATTAGGAACCCTGGTTTAGATCCCCCACCGTCAAAATCCTGCGTCCGCCACTGCACTCCTTTGCCACAGCAATGGACTCCTGCATTGATTAGGCACCGCGTCTCCCACCTGCTCTCCGATTCGGCACATGCGTCTGCACGCGTCCATGTACCGGTGTCGATGACGAGGGCGGTACAGGTTCTCCCACTGCGTTAGACGGATACACATATGCTCAAATGTTAACGAATCAAAATCAGCGAGGGATTGGGGGTGGGGCAGAGGAGTAGTGGTATCAATCACTAGATTGTTTACTGCATCCATGTTGGGCTGGTAGTCCCCAAATGCCGATTCGGGTCGACCCTAAGTCCTCTGGTTGGAAGGAGGACCCCACATCTGGGGTGGAGGGGCACCCTATACCCCCAAGCCCCATATCCAGCTAAGCCGCTCACGTCGATAGCAGCGCGGTGTTGCTGCCGGCAGTTGAGACTTGAGTCCCACTGCATGGATATGTGCTCCCGCTGCTCGGGTAGTGCGATTCTTTGGTGCCGGGGGAATCAGTGTCGTGGCTTTGCATTGTGCAAACTCTAGAAATATGAAAATATGGTTGTGGGTTTATAGTGTAGATGTGTGAAGTAAAAAATGAGGAAGAGGTTTAATTTATAGAAATAAATTAAGAAAAAAAAATTAGGATATTCGTACCGCGGTGTCTAGCGGTGCACAATAGACTGCCGCGGCTCCGCCGCACGATCTACACCCTCCCACCCGCCTCCGATGTGTCCTCGGTTGTCGAAGGACCACCGCGGCGCGACCTTTGTGGCGCAACTGCGCGACACGGCGGCCGCCGCGGCAGTCCTATTGTGGTAAAGTAAAAGAAACGTGGAGAAAAAGTAGATACAATTGATGCACTATTTTTTAGCACTATTAATATCTGCAAGTAGGGATGTCAATGTAGCCCGCAACCCGTGGGCCGGCCCGAATAGCTCGCCAAATTTACAGGGTTAGGGCTGAAAATTTCTAACCCGATAAAATTACAGCCTGATTAGCCCACACCCGATTAACCTGCAACCCGTCAGGGCCAGACCCAAAAACCCGATGGGCTAGTCCGAAAACCCGATAAAATTTCTATCATTCTATTTGTTTGGCTCTAATTCGACACTTCATTGGTTATTTTATAATATAAATTACTAAAAAAATAACTTTCAATTTTAGATATTAAATATATAAATTATATATTAAATTTTTATTAACATAATAATAGATATATAAATTAGAAACTTCAAATTCACTAAAAAATATATTTAAATTTCTAAAACATGCTTTAAAATTTCTTGATGTTTATGTTTTATTTTGCATAAATCTCAAATATTAGTATTTGATCATGTTTATGTTTGAGTTTAAGCCTATATCTCAAATTTATCATAATTAAATATTTTACATTTTATAAATATAACTAATTTTCACCATTATTTATTGGATTGAGCGCATGTTAATTTTATCGGTAGCAAACCGATTAGCCCGTTGGGCTAGCCCGAAACCCGAGCTTTTAGGGTTAGGGTTGAACTTTTATAACCCGAAAAAAATTACAGTCCGATTAGCCCGCATCCGATTGGCCCGTAACCCGAATAGGGTTGGCCCGGAACCCGGTGGGCTGGCCCGACTGACATCCCTACCTGCAAGTATACAGAATAGAAATAGTATAGCCAAAGGTCAGTACCGGATATCGAACACGCTCAATTACTATCTGGAGAACCGAAAGATTTTGGAAACTTTTGAAAACTGAAAACAATTGAAAGCAAATAACAACTTAATGCATATAAAACACAAAGATAAACGATAGAGATAAGGGGAATTCCAGGGATATGCGCTCACAGTTATGGTTATACAATTTCCAAACAACAATACTCTAGCACAATTATTACTTTGATAGGACGAGTCACCTAGCTTATGTTCATGCGATGCAAATGTTGATTACTAATATTAGGGTTGTCAATCCTAACACGTAACTCCGAAAATCTCCTAAGACCCTTGAAGAAAATGAGAGAGATAGAGAGATTCATTCTCTACTTAATTTCCATTCTTTATTATGAGAGAGAAAATATATAATCTTTCCCCTAATCTTTTTCATTCTTTATTAGGAGAGAGAAAATATGTAATCTTTCCCCTAATCCTCAATTATACACTTTGGTGTACTACTCAAAATCATGCTACGTATTGAAACAATGAGCTGTACCCATGAGACTTACTAAGGAAGATTGCATGTCATATGCAGTTCAATTTATTTTTCTTCTTCTTCCACCCTATCACCAAAAAAACGTTCACTCCCAACTGTTTTGGAAGCTAAGGAACCAAGACTTTCATTCCCAAGTAAGTAAATAGAGAAATCAATTCTTGCTATCATGTGCATCATAATAGGAATATAGGAATTTAGAAGTTTCCTCAATTAAGAGAAGAAATTAAGAACAAATCTTCCATGAAACAATTACTCCCTCCGTCCCGCTTAAGATGACACGTTTTCCTTTTTAGTTTGTCCTAACTAAGATGACACATTTTCCTTTTTTGGTAACTTTCTCTCTCCAATTAATACACTCAACCACTTTTTCTCACTCCTATTAAAATATCTATCTTTCTTTATCTCTCTACTTTAATACTTACATACACCTTCTCTCTCTCCAATTAAACACTTTAACCAATAACTCCTAAAATCCCGTGCCGGCTAAGCAATGTGTCATCTTAGCCGGGACGGAGGGAGTAGCTTTCAAAATAATCAACATAAGTTATCCCAGAATCATGAAACAAGACCTACGACTATAACAATTAGATAGTTGGAAAGCTAAGATTCTACTCCAGAGGAAGAAGGTAGTCACACAATCGATACAAGTCTACGAAAGAAAAAGCCAAAATATCTAAATATATACATAAAGCAATATGAAAATACAAAAGAAAGGGTGTAGAGAAGGATTTAAACTCGCCGGAGACATCCTTGGAGGCGGCGCGAAGCTGGGCTGAGAGAGGAGGCGACGATGGTCACTGCTGTCATGCATCCGCAGCAACCACCGCACGCACCGTGTGACGACGTCGGGAAGGGAGAGATATCACTTGTGCAGTAAAAACAGCGAGAGAGCGCTGTGGGAGAGAGAGCGACGGCGATAGGCTCAACTGCCGCATGCAAGCGGCTCTCCGAGCGAGAGGTGTGGTGGTGGCGGTAGGCGTTGCAAGAGAGAAGGGGAAAGAGGTTGATAGAAAGAAGTGATCGAAGGTGAATGATCGCCGGAGGAAGAGGTGTCGCCGGCGGCTGACGGCGAGAGGTTTAGAGAGAGGGAATACCATCTCTCTCCAAAACGAGGGTTCGGGTGAAGAAAAGTGAGGGGGAAGAAGAAGGGTCTTAGGTCTAGCTCTCTCTTTTTGGGCCTCCGGGTTGGACTAGGGATTTGCTTCCTTGCATTGAAATTAAAACTAAGAGTCCAACTCAAAATTATTTGGACAAGGGATGAAAGGAAATTATTGGAGCCTAATTACCTCATTAATTAAGCACTGGATTGTTTTATAACCACATTAATTAAGTAATGATGCTTTAAATGTCAGACTGTCAGTAGATACAAAACAATCCCTCGAGCTAGTACCGAATTAAATTTTTGAGTTAAAATAATTTATTTTCCCTTGTAATTAAATATTAGAGTTAAATAATTTCAGATTGATAAGCTAGTGTGGAATTTAAATTATGAAAATAAAATGTGAAATATTTTCAAAATGATTAAAGAGAACCCCGACAAGAATAAACAAATTCATTGATAAGTTAATTCTCTTAATAATAAAATCCTTCAATTTAATTATCATAAGACTTAAGAAGATAGGAGCAGAAAAAGAATGCATGTCATCAAGTTACTATCTTTCTCAAAACTAAATTTAGCTTGCTATTCTATTTTTTAAAAAAGGGAGACCTGCGAGGAAAGTCATGTTGAGAATTGGAGAGTGATTTTTAAAATTCTTGGAAAGCAATAGAGGTGAACTTTTCTATCCTACATACTAATGTGGATAAAATGTCAAATATTTTGAGATAATATTTAGTTATGCAAATGGTGTTGTCTTGCCATAAATGATTTGTTTTATGTGTATAGAGCCTATCTGTTTGGTTGGAACTTAAAAATTGAATTCAGGTCTGAGTGAGGATGGTGTTCCTACTCGGATTAGTGTACACAGGTGACCGTGGAAGGTGACCACCTTCCACGGCACAAAGATGATATAGTGGAGGCCGTTGGGAGGTGGCCACCTCCCCGGCTGGAGAAAGATGTAGGTGACCGTGGAAGAGCACCATCTCCACGGCACTTGGTGTTCAGATATGGCATAATTTCAAAAAGAACTTAGACTGATCAGTCAAACTTTAGCTCACAAAGAATTTAGTAAGCTCGGGCCTTTTAAGAGAAAAATTTCGAGTGTTACTATGATGGCATGACAATATTTTCATTTTATGTATGTGTATATTTCGGCAATGTGTTCACTGAGTATTTTTATACTCAGCCCTGCATATATTTCTAAATGTGCAGGTTGAGCAGTGACAGTGGAGAATGCTGAGCAAAGTTATGATTTTTCTTTTATTTTAAGTATAGGCTCTCGACGGTGTATGTCTCCATACATGTGACCGTGTTCATTCCGCTGCGTATTGTTCTTCTATACTCTAATAATTATTTATTGAATAGTAAGATTTCCATTCAAGTTCTTGTTATTAAAAGTTAATCTGATAGTGTCTTCCCTTTATTTCTAAGTGAATATTTCGTCATTATTATCCCCTTTCTATTTCCCTCTCCCCACCCCTGGTCACGGTTTCCCGGCTTTGCTATCCTTAACAAAGTGCGGTCGTGACAGGAAAGGTACTAAATAAACTTGAGATGAAGGGGTCATATTTTGGGTACTCCTTCAGAATATTTACTTCTGTAATTTTGTACTTCGGATAAACAATTGTACCATCGCGTGGAGGTGGAGCCGGATTATACCATACATTGTTGAACAAGAAAAATTTCTTTATTGCTCTTGCGCAATATTCCACCTCCACAACCTCTTTTAAAATGCCATAGAAGTCATCCTCGTCATAGTTGTAATTCGACCCTCTTATACACATTCGACTATTGACTGTGGATTTATTCTTTCCATAAGACTGTATGGGGGATTTATATCCATTGACAATAAAACATTATAACGTGACCGCGATCAATGGTGAATAAGTTATTTTGGCCCTGTAGACCAAACACTTAGTGAATAAGTTACTCTCTCTGTCCCACTAAAGATGACCCACTTTTCTTTTTGGTTTGTTCCCATCCAAGATGATCTATTATTATAAATGAAAACACCTTTATCTCTACTATATTCTCTCTCTTACTTTACTCTATCCATTTAACACACAAAACAAAACTGCATAAACTCTGTGTAGTCCAAGGAATGGGTCATCTTCCTTGGGACGAAGAGAGTACATCTTTCGACAATTAAAAATGTACAAAACAAAATTATATAGATGATTTTAAACAAATCACCTACTCCCTTCGTCCTATAAATATAGACACTTTTGAGATAGTACGAGTTTTAACTTATACTCCCTCCATCCTCCAAATTTTGACACGGTTTGACCCCGCACGGGTTTTAAGAAATGTAATGGAAAGTGAGTTGAAAAAGTTGGTGGGATGTGGGTCCTACTTTTAAAGTATTAGTTTTATAATAAAATGTGAGTATGAATGAGTTAGTGGAATATGAGGTCCACTACCAAAAATTGTAAAAAGTGAAGTGTGTCAAAATTTGGGGGCCGGACCGAAATAGTAAACTATGTCAAAATTTGGGAGACGGAGGGAGTAATTGGTAAAGTAAGGAGAAAGATAGAAAGAAAAAGTTATTAGTGAAGAATAACTTACCTCATTAGAGAAAAAATTACCAAAAAAAGGTAACCTAATTTATGGGTCGCACGAAAAAAGAATGAGGGTGTATTTTTATGGTATGGAGGTAAGTAATATCAGTTACCTAAAATTATTTAAATTATCATGATAGGTGGTATTCGTGGTAGAAAATCGAAATAAATCACATGTATGTATGCATTGAGATTGATATAGTAGTACTATAATTTTTTATACTATCGTATTTCTATTAGATCTTAACATTTGAATACTTGCGTATTTATTTCTGGTAAGTTATAGTTTGTAGCTCATTAGCTTTCTGTTTGTGCGCCTTTCTGTATATGCGTGAGAGATTTTGTAAGGAAGAGGAGATGGAAAAGAATTATTACCCGAATTGATGTCACAGAAAAGATAATGCTAGATTTGACAGGTTCTTTATCTTCTAAGTTCAAAGACATACTTACATAGCTGATTACAACTGGAATCTAAAACTTTCTATGCTCAAGTCTCGATCAACTCTCTGATTGGTTTTATGTTAACATTTTCTGAAGGGATATCACTGAATTCAAATAGAAGTGCTCTAAACTCATCTCCACTGAGAGTCTCTCTCTCCAACAAAACCTCTACCATCTTATCAATAGCCTCCCTGTTGTTCCTTATATGGTTCTTTGCAATCTCATATGCACTCTCTATTATCCGCCTCACAGACTCGTCGATGTCTTCGGCTAGTTTCTCCGACATCTGATTCCTCGCTAGCATCCTCATCACCACATCACTGCTCTGCACGCCCGGCTCGATCAATGTCCATGGCCCAATTTCAGACATTCCATATGCTATAACCATCTGAATGTACTCACAAAATTAATAATCATTGTTAAAAATCTCTTCAGTAATGATTTTGTCTCGTATATAAGTTTTTAGGTCTTTTAAGGGGTGAGTATCTCATTTCTAATCATACGGCTAAGATACATGAATTAGATTGAAATTGTTTTACCTGTCTGGCTAGTTGTGTTACTTGCTGCAAGTCTCCAGCTGCACCAGTTGTGATCTCGGGCTCCCCGAAGATAACCTCCTCCGCTGCTCGGCCTCCTAAGCCTCCCACAATTCTAGCGAACAATTGCTTCTTAGATACCAAGGTGGGATCATCTGCGGTAATGAACCATGTTAGGCCACGCGCTTGCCCTCGAGGGATCAATGTCACCTTCTGCATGGGATCATGTCCCGGAGTTAGGGTTCTGCCATTGTCATAAGTCACAACACAAGAAATTAATATCTCAAAGTTTTAGAAATGGCCACTCAACGCTTTAAAGACCTTATAAGGGGGAGGGTTATATAATGTACTCACGCGCAGACTGCGTGGCCAATCTCGTGATACGCGACCAAGATCTTGGTTTTCCCATCGGTCATGGCGGTTCCTTCCATTCCTGCTACTATACGGTCTATTGAGTCATCGATCTCCTTCAAACCAATCGCTCCTTTCCCTCTCCGGCCAGCAAGAATGGCGGCCTCGTTCATCAAATTCGCAAGATCCGCACCGCTGAAACCCGGAGTTCTCATTGCAACACCACCTAAATCAACATCTCTCTCCAACCTCTTGCCCTTGCTATGAACCTCCAGAATTTCCTCCCTCCCTCTAACATCTGGCAACCCTACGCTCACCTGAAAACAAACAAACAATGAGCAGAAAATGGACAAATCATCAAACAAAAATCCTAATTCGAAAACCTAACCTGCCTATCAAACCTTCCTGCTCTAAGCAGAGCAGAATCAAGAACATCAGGCCTATTCGTAGCAGCAATGACGATCACGCCACTGTTTCCACTAAAACCATCCATCTCAGTGAGGAGTTGGTTAAGCGTCTGCTCCCTCTCATCGTTGCCCCCGCCAATCCCCGTCCCTCTCTGCCTCCCAACGGCATCCACCTCATCAATAAACACGATGCAAGGTGAATTAGCCTTGGCTTTATTGAACAAGTCCCTCACCCTCGAAGCTCCAACGCCAACAAAAATCTCAATAAACTCTGACCCCGAAAGCGAGAAGAAGGGAACCCCAGCCTCCCCTGCAATAGCCTTCGCCAGCAGCGTCTTCCCTGTACCCGGAGGGCCGGTTAACAGCACCCCTTTCGGTATCCTCGCACCCACCGCACCAAATTTCTCAGGAGTCCTTAAAAACTCGACAATCTCTTCGAATTCCATCTTTGCTTCATCGACTCCCGCCACATCATCGAATGTGATTCCTGTATTCGGCTCCATCTCAAATTTAGCCTTGCTCCTCCCAAGCCCAAACGGCAAGTTAGGCCCACCACCGCGAATGTTCGAAGGTGGCCTTGTTAAAAGGAAAGTTCCTAACAGAATCAATGGAAGAGCTAAGTTGCTTAACAGATCAAGAATGGCGTCTGCGACGCTCGTCTCAACAGGGTGGGCTGCGAAGTCCACGTTCTTCTCCTTGAGCTTTCGGAGGAGCTCTTTGGGCAATCCGGGGAGCTGGATTTTGACTCGCTGGATTTTGTTCATCGCGGGATTGAATATCTCGGCGATTGCGACTGTCCCGTTCTGATATAAATCGACTTTTTTGACAACATCTTGGTCTAAATATTCGAGGAATCTAGAGTAGGACATACGGCTAGATGCGGCCTCGCTCGGGCTTTCTGGCTCCGCGACTGCTCTCCCCGGCGCTGCGATCAGCGTGAGCCCGGTGGAAGTGGTCATTAGTTTTCGCCGGCTGAATTTGATGAGTTTTGGGGCAGGATTCGTGTCTCTGTGATCGTCGATGGGGAGCTTGCAAATGGGGATGTAAGAAGCCGACACGGCAACAGCAGGGGACATTTTACTTGAATGGATGAAATGAAACAGAGGTTAATTTTTGGTTTGGTTTGGTTTGAACGATTTTGGAGGGAAGAGTTTGTGCAGAGTTTAACTAATTAACGAGAATTTGAATGAGATGTTTCTAGTGGATTTTGGTTGAATTCGTGAACTGTCCAGAATGGTGGGTGTTGCCATGTGGGATTTGTTGTTTGGACTGTGGAGCTTTTGTTGATAGCCACACACTTGGAATTATAGTTTCATATTTTGCTAATACTTTGATTATATGTAATAATACTAGACATGTCCAGAAACTTAGGAGTAAAACAATTCTGAGTTACATCTCTAGAGCCAACACTCACAATTTCATATTGTTTATAACATGAAATGGCTGTGAATTTTTTGTGATTTGCGCCACGCATGGACTTGTAACACATGTTTTATTAAAATTCCTTTTAAATTTTCCAACACGATAAAAAATAAGCAATAGAATAACAAGTTCTGTTTGCACAATAGAATTACTCTCAATTTCAAACCACAAATTAAATCTTTAAAAATTTCATATACGGAGTAAGGGAAACACTTCAAAAATACCTACTCACATTTTATTATAAAACTAATACTTTAAAAGTAGGACTCACATCCTATTAACTTTTTCAACTCACTTTTCATTATATTTCTTAAAATCCGTGTCGAGTCAAAGTGTAGCAAATTTTGGGGGACGGAGGTAGTAACACATTTTTAATTAATATCATCCCACCAATTTAATCCATTCGATTTCTGAAACAAATGGTCAGGATAATGTCATGTCATCGATATGTGTCAATCAAAACTAGACTAAATATATGGTTCAAGGTTATATTTGGTATTTGATATTTTACTCGGTTCTTCCACTTCCTAAAATTCCGCTATTCATAATTCATCCATTACGAAAAGTGTTATAACTAATGTATTTTAATGTTTGTAATAATATTTGTTGGCCAAAATTTTGTAGCGTTCATTATTATATCGTAAAATACATACACATTTATATTTTAATATTTGTATTATAACAATATGTAATTTGTATTACACATAAGTTCGTTTTGCACTAAAAAAATTCTCATTAAACATGTTGCATCGTGTTTTGAAGTACGTTGCAATGATTGCGATTGTGCGTGTATAACATTTGCGTTTCTTGATCACAATGTTGCATCGCGTTTTGAAGTGCGTTGCAGTTATTGCGATAAGGCATTTCTTGTGTAATATATTTTCATAATAAAAAACTTGCAGCACAAAAATCAAACGATTGCAGCACAAAAAGTTAAAAATTGCATTGATAGTAACTGACATTGTAAAACAAAAATGTTGGTTAATGAGAAATGCAACAGTTGTTCGAATCCCATCCCTCGGACTCTATTCCTCTACTTCGAATTAAGTTTAGCAGTTAGACCACTAAAATGTTCCGAAGAACTCCTGAAATGAAGTGATTTCATTTCCTTTCCAATAGGCTGAATCTATCCAGCATCGGGATCAGTTGCTTCATCAGTTGGATTCTTTCCTTTCCGTCACTTGTTAACTACAGGTGTAAAATAAACTCTTGAGCCAGTAAGCAGAGTATCTCAATAACTAAGCACGGTCTCGAATAGAATAAGTAAAAAATTCAACAAATTAAGCAATGTCCATAATAAGCAATAAGAAACTTGGCGTACCCAGAATAAGCATAGTTTAGCACAAAATAAGCATTCTTTTGTACAAAATAAGCAAATTTTTCACTATATAAGTGCGAAATTGAGCAAATTCTTAAACAAATGAAACAACAATAGATTAAATTAAGCATATTGTCCAACAAAGTAAGCAACATTTCGAATAACTAAAATATTTAGGAGAACTCCTGAAATGGAGTGATTTTATTTCGTTCTCAAAATGCTGCAATTGTTCAGCGTCGCTAGCAGCTGGATTCTTTCCTTTTGTGAACTAAAGGTGCACAAAAAAATCGATTCAGAACAAGATAGGAGGCTTTTTTTGGAAGTAAGCAAAGTATCTCAATACTTAAGCAATATTTCGAATAGCTTGAGCAAATAGCCAAATTAAGCAGAGGTAAGAATAAAGTAAGCAATCTTCTATACAGAAAAAGCAACACTTCTAATAGCACCAACCAAAAAAATTCAATACACAAACCAGAAAACAAAAATAAGCACATTTAACAAGAAAATAAGCATCTTCTCTGTCACACCCCAACTCTTATGACTTATGCACTTATCAAAAATAAATTCAAATTTTCAGAAGCACACATATTATAAAATTTCAAAAACCACTCTTTTATCAAGTACATATTCAAAATATTATGAACAGTAGTGGGACCCTCTCACCACTCTATTTATTGTACATTTATCTACATGCAAAAACGATGAGGAGGAGAAGGTTGCCAAAATGTGTCAGCCGCCGACCCTTATAATAACTGTAACTCACATCAACCCACGCATCATTGATATCTTATTCCTAAAAAATATTAGTGGTTTATATGAGCCACAACTCAGTGTATATAAATCTTACCTTTAATTCCACAGCCCAAACAATCAATTATATTCTTTAACCAATATATATATATATATATATGAAATATGTTCAACAAAATAAAAGATGATTCCATATAGATATGCATATGCCACTATGTTTAGTTTATTATTCTGTGACAGATCAAGCCTGACATCTGTCCGGGATTCCATTGTATCTAACCCGAAGGTCTCATTGCCATTGTACATATATATATGACCTGAAGGTCCATTGTCATTGTATATATGACCCGTAGGTCTCATTGTCATTGTATACATATATATGACCCGAAGGTCCATTGTCATTGTATATATGACCCGTATGTCCATTGCCATTGTATATGACCCGTAGGTCCATTGCAATTGATATCAGACCGAGGGAATGATTGTCACAGATCCTCTTTAATTCAATGATTCAAATCATTCCAAACCATGTGAAAACATATCAATCGCATCAAGTACATATTTCTAGCATATTTCATCCAATAATACTATTATAATATATGATATATATCCATTGCACAAATTACATATTCATATCATCTTTCACAGTCAATATCAAATAACACATAACTATATCATATTCGTATCATATAGTCCAAATATTCACTCTAAGTCAACACATAGCAATTAACCACATAATACATGTAAAATTAAAAATGTGATTTATACACACCTGATTATGATAGGAAAACTTACTGAATCCCTGAATCCGAGTTATAATTTATAACCCTTGATCCTATAAATTATAAAAGCAAGATTTAATTGGAGAAAATAATTTATTTAACTACTATCTACATATAACCAAAAATATATATACATCAAATATATAGATGCAATCATACGCATGACTAAAAAAAGTCGAAATCATACGCATGATTAAAAATCAAAGTGTATTGTATAAATTGAGATTAAATAAACTTCTCACCTATTTGCCCAAAATATTTCCTTACTTTTTCTTTTCTTCAGCTAACCCCTTCTAACCCCTTCTAATATCTCTTTTTCTAAAAGTTTTTTGCGTATAAAAATATATAATTGTATACAAATGTTCACATTGCACTAGCCGACTTAAACCAACAATTTGGAATGTTATTACTCCAAGTGGCAATCCTAAGTACAGGTGGTGCTACGTGTCCTCCAACATGAGTTTACAAAAATCATTTAATAGTCAAAATTCAAATATATAAATAGAGTTAGTAATTAGGAGATTAGTCATATTTAATTTTGTGCCTATATGTATAAGAACGTGTATATATATATAATTAATGCACAAAATACTTCCACAATTCCATGCACTCATTTACGTTAGTACATGCGCACACACACATTTAAATAATTATGGCATATATATACTAATTTAATTATAAAATATATACACATTCATATTTAAAATTCTCGTGAATCAAAACTATCTATATATTCGACTATACTAAGTCGATCATAACCATAAATATATTCTCTATGACACACTCATATCTCTGTAGTATAAACGACAATAAAATATGTCATGATAATATAATATGATAATATGCAAAATAATGCAGGTTTCGGGCTAGGGATGTCACATTCTCAACCAGAATAAGCAAACTGTTCAACAAAGTAAACATTGTATAGAGGGAGCACATACCTAAATATGTACTCCCTCTGTTTCACCATAGTTGAGTCATTTTACCATTTCGGGAAGTTTCTTCATAGTTGATTCATTTCCTTATATGGTAACTTTTTTCTCTTTCTTACTTTACTCTCTCTTACTTTATTCTCTCTACTTTATTCACTTTATACTTTATTCTCTCTACCTTTTCCTCTCTCTTACTTTTTTATCTATTTATTTAACACACTCGATATTTATTTTTAAAACTCCGTGCCGAAAAGTTTCGCCTCAAATGTAAGCACAATTTAGTGCAAATAAGCAATTTTTGTCACCCAAAATGCAAGATTTCAAATATTACACAACAATAAGCACATTTTACACTAAATTAAGCAAACAAAACAAGAATTAATCACATTTATGCATAGTTAAAGACAAATTAAGCAACATTCCGACATGATTAAGCAAATAATTTTCGCAAAAAAATATTATTCCAAAAACAAATATTTATCACGGAATAAAGCAACTACAAGAAGAATTAAGCAACAAATCCATCGCAATAAGCAAATCGAAAACAATACTATGCAAAAACACCAAAATTGTGGACATCTAAACACACACGAAAACGAAATTAAACAGATTAAGCAATTGAAATCAACAAACATAACTTCACGAAACAAGAACCGGGCCAATCAGAAAATTACCAATTCGCGACGATTCTTCAACGTTAGGCTCTGTGGTGTTCGAAATCTCTCGTCTTTTGGATATTTTTCGAATTGTTGGTCGGTTGATGGACGCGGTTTACGTTGTGTTGATAGAAGCGTTGGACTTTGCTGTTGCCGGAACTGTGGTGAGCGCCGGGATTGGGTTAGGGTTTTCAATTGGGAATGTGTTTTTGGAGGTTTTTGGAGTTGAAAGCGGCGGAATGAGAAGTTGATTCGATTGGAAAGAGACTGTAAAGATTTGAAGGAAGTTGAAGAGAGTGGAAAGATGGTGTAATTGAGTGCCCACTCAAATTTCGCTCATCAAATTAGAAGAGCGTGCGTTAAATACATGAACTGACTACTTTACCCTTTAGTGCAATGAAAATGCTAAAAAATGCAATCTCAGTTGATGAAATCACAACCCCACATCTATATATCTAACGCCTTATCAGTAGGATGTTATAAGTCTAAGTGTATAGGGAGTGTAGTGCTGCTCCCCTATAGAGTAATATTTAAATACAATAAAATTTTAAACGTGCACATTTTACATAAGTATTGTAATTTTCGATATTAATAACTGACAATTATATATGTAGACCAACATTTTGTACTTCCACCTTCCTAGAAAAGATGATTCTTACCTAGTATGACACAGGATTTTAATTATATAAGAAAATTGATAAATATGCTAGTGTTTGATTTAACGAGTTACTTATATGATTGATTAAAAGTTAAAATATCAAGTTTTCCCATAAATAAGTTATGTGGGGTTTTCGGAATATTTATCAAACTGAAATTTTAGGTTAAAAACTAACTTAATTAAAATTAATTTTTGTTTATGAATTTGTTTAGAGTTGGTCGAGAGTTTCATGACAATTAAGACTGATCATATTATGGGATTGCCAAGATTCCATGTCAGTTCAATCATTCTCTATAAGTTTCATTAATCGTTCTTCCTACTTCTCCCTTATCCTAAAATATGGGATTGCCAATGAAATTTCTTGCATGGTTAATTCTTTTTGATCATTTGCATAACTATTATTAGCATATCAAAACCTTTGATTTTAATAACATCTTGGATCTCATTAGAAATCCTCCCTCTCCAAGACGTTATAAAAATCAAACACATATGATATGCTAGTAATAACTAAGCAAATGATAAAAGAATTGACTACACAAGAAATTTCATTGGCAATACCATATTTTAGTGAAAAGAGAGAAGAAAGAAGAATATGATTGATGCATAAACGTATAGAATGACTGAAAGGGTAGTAATAAAGAGAGGAACATGCCCAATGATCGTTGGAGTGTGCGCAGCGACCGCTCCATGAGATCCAGTAGCTACGGGATGATTGCCAGCGACCGCTGACCGCTGATCAAGAGACAAAAGCTACGGAACATTATACAGTGACCGCTGGCCAATGTGCAGCGGACTGCTGGAAAAATACGGTACACAGATTTGACCTACTTTCTCCCCAAGATTTACCATATTGTGCTCAATATTTACCATAATTATGGTACACGAAAGTTGGGCTATAAATACCCCCTCAAACTTCATCATTAAGGATCTTTTTTTGGTTGCATAATTCTAGAGAATAATATTTTGATAGTTCTACTTAGTTCATCAAGTGCAAGAGTTCTACAAGGATTCAACCTTTGGGTTTTATTACTTTAGTTCTTATGTTTTTATTGTTTCCCCTAAAAACTACTATGTCTTTAGATTATTCAATCATGTGTAACTAAATTCATAGAATTCTAGGAATGTGTTAGTAGCGACTTTAGTTATACAGTTCTTATTTATTTAATATATGTTTTGTTCTTTACTTCGTTTCTATTCTTAAGTGTTGGATAATCGCTTTACGTTTGAGTGACACATTCTGTGATGATCTATTGACTTGCTACATAATCGTAAGAGGAGGTTGGCGAGTTAGAAGAGCTTAGTTGACACAGTAATTAGCTTCCCTTAAAACGGGACTGTTAATTGAGAGTGGAGACATCTTGAGAGTCTTAGAAGTTTTTAGGAGTTTCAAATCTTATTGTGGGATGGAGGGAGTATAAATTATAGTTTAATTTGATTATCTATTTCACTGCAATAATATATACACATATACAAAATTGAAATTTGAAACAAATAATAAGATTGCCATTATAAGTTTTTAATAAAATTAGTGAAATTAAATGTTTTATTTATTCTTATGGTAATTAAGAGAAATGGAAGTGAAAGAGTTTTAAGAGTCATTTTAATTATCTTAGATGTAATTAGTAGTTCTAAAACCTTCCGTATATGTTACTCCCTCCGTCCCGCTTTAGCAGTCCCGTTGACTTTTCTGCACTCGTTTTGTAAAAATGATAATAAATAGTTAAAGTGGTAAAATAATAAAGTAAAAAAAAGAAAAATATAGAGAATAGTTTTATCTACATTATTCTCTTTTTTACTTTATTATTTCTCCACTTTAACTATTTATTATCATTTTTACAAAATGAGTGCAGAAAAGTCAATGGGACTGCTAAAGCGGGACGGAGGGAGTAGTATTATAAAGTTTAAATTAATTAGATTATTTGTGGGACATTAAAAGTACATCTATCATAAATATGTGAGCAATAATTAAATGGAATATTAAATTGGCATATCTTAATTCTCTAAGCGCTTCTTTCCCATGTTAAATTTGATTCATAGCAAAAGCCATTAGGGATCTCGGTGCATGGAATTGGAATTGAATTCCAAATCTTTTGTTTGCTAAAATTATAGGAAATTGTATTTATATAAATTATGCACACACACTCACATAGTATGTGTAGTGTGTGTTTCTGTGTGTAACTCCATGCACCCCAAAAATTTCCCCGTTTAAATTTTCCCCATTCCCTCAATTTAAATGCATGTGGATCAAAACACCGATTAATCGGTAGAAGAAGAGGAGATCAATAATTAAAGTACCCTTTTTCCCAAAAAACAACTAGAAATAAGGAATTAATCTTGATTCTTCAATAATCTTTAATTTACTTAATTCCTCAAATTTATGAAAAAAATCTTTTAAAAAAAACTTGAAGAAAACTTTTGGGGAGATGGAGAATTTTAAATTCGGGAGAGTGGGGGCCCCTTTTGGGGGCTAGGGTTTGATTTTTCTTATATTTATAGAAATAATAAACTTAATTAAATAAATTAGAGATTTGGGAAAATATGGAGAGATTTGAGGGGATTCGTTTAAAGGTTGAGAAACATGGGGATTTAAAATTATAGGCTTTTAATTAGCCTATAATTTAAATTCAAATATTTCACGGGTAGAAAATATATCACAGCAAAAATAAAATAAAATACTCCCCAATAATGCCAAAAATGGCATTTTTCAACTCTTCCAAGGGGTTTGAATTTCAAATCCTTTTTAAATTTGGGTAGCAATATCTTCTTAGATTTGGCAAGATATGGTAGGATATTCTAGCATATTTATATTTATTCATGGAGTAGAATAAATAAAGGATCAAATAAATAAATAATCCATTCTCCCACAATATATGAAATTTTCGAAAATCTCATAAAAAACAAAGGGGAGTTCAAAATTCCATGTAGGAATTATAATTTTGGGCTTTGGATTTAATTTGGGTAATCATCCCAATCAAATAATTAAATCCAAAAATAATATTATTTTTCCTCCAATAGTAATAGGGTCGAAAATCCCACAAACAAAAAGGAATAATCATTTGGATTTAATTTGGGTAATTCTCCCAAACAAATAATTAAATCCAAAAAAGAGGGTTTTTTTCCAAAATATGATAATGGAAAAAATTTCCCCAAGATTTTAAAAAGCTCCCCCTTTTGTTTCCTTTTTTTTATAATGTGGCCTTCTTTTAGATTTTTCTTCTCTATTAATCAATTTATTTTTATGATTCTCATAGTTAATTCATTAAATACTAATTAATTTATTTATAGTATATTTTTTTATTTTCTCACCCTAGTTGTGACATCCCTAACCCGAAACATGCATTATTTTGCATATTATCATATTATATTGTCATTGCATATTAAATTGTCATTTTTTACTACAAAGAGATTAAGTGTGTCGTAGAGGATATATTTGTTGTTATGATGACTCAATATTATAGTCGAATAAGTAGATAGTTTCGGAACACGAGAATCTTTTTTAATAGATAAATATATATTCTATATAACTATAAATTTCTTTTTTAAACATTAAATAATTAATATAAAAGTGTATGCATGTATTGTAAAGTGTGCATGTCTAAATTGGATTACATAGCACTATTCATATACGTACTCTACATATATAAATAGTTATATATTTTGTTTTGGATAGAGTAAGGTTATAATATTAAACAAATATGCATACGTACGTGGTATAGCAAATGAGTATTTTTATGTATTAGTTTGTAGCTCAAGTGTTTAAAAAAATTACACGTTTTTAGTTCTTCTATTATACGTGTCTTCCTTAGAAATATATATAACAAATAGAAGTGAGTCACCTAGTTTTGCAATTTGATGTATATTAGGACTATAGAATATATACTCTTTTTTTTCATAAGAATGGAAAAGGAGGAATTTGAGGAAGGTACGGTATATAGATATTAAAAGAACGAGAGTTAGGAGAGAAAAAAAAAAAAAGGAAATAGCAGGAGAAGAATATTTAGGGTTTAGAAGTAAGAACTATATATGAGAGTGGTAAACAAAGAAAAGAGATCGAGCTTTTGAGTAGTTTATCCATTGTGATCATGTATGTATAAATCATACTTTTAATTTTACATATATTATGTGATGGATTGCTATGTGTTAAATTGGAGTAAATATTTGAATTATATGATGTGAGCCTGAAATGGTTATGTGTGGAGTATTTGATATTGATGTTGTGAATGATGGATATGTGATTTGTGCAATGAATATGTTTATCTATAGTTTTGAAGTTATTGATGGATTATATGGATATGTAATTGGTGCAATGGATATGTTTGATGTATGGTATTGGAATTATTCGAGTCATGAGATTAAAGAGGATATGTGACTGTCTTGCTCTGGATCTGATATACAATGACAAAAGACCTACGGGTCATATACAATGATAATGGACCTACGGGTCAAAGAAAATATGCAAAGAGGGGCATTCGTGGAAAGGTCAAATCAAAGAGGGGCCTTCGTGGAAAGGTCAAAATGCAAAGAGGGACCTTCGTGGAAAGGTCAAATCAAAGAGGGGCCTTCGTGGAAAGGTCAAATAAATAAAAAGGAACCTGCAGGTCGTATACAATGGAAATCCCGGGCAGATAACAGGCTTGTTCAGTCACAGAATATTAAAAGGATCATAGAGGCATATGCATATGAATATTAAATTATTTATGATATTTATTATTTCTGGTGATATATTTTGGTGAAAGAATGTGTTTGATATTTGTGTGTGAAATTAAAGGTAAGGTTTATATGCACTGAGTTGTGGCTCATATAAACCACTAATATTTTTCAGGAATAAGATATCAATGATGCGTGGGTTGATGTGAGTTACAATTATTATAAGGGTCGGCGGCTGACGCGTTTTGGCAACCTTCTCCTCCTCATCATTTTTGCATGTAGATAAATGTGTAGTACATAGAGTGGCGAGAGGGTCCCACTATTGTTCAGAATGTTTTGAAATATGTACTTGATAAATATTGGTTTTTGAAATTATATAAAATGCGCATTTCATTTACTTGGCACGTGGATTATTTATGTAAATCTTGAATTTATTTATAGTAAGTGCATACGTCATAAGGGTTGAAGTGTGACAAGTTTAGGTGGTATCAGAGCGGGGATAGAATCCCGCTGGGGCATGACATTCATAAATGTCATACAATACATATTAGTTATAAGTTGCACATGCATTTGAATTATCATGAACATTTGTCACCGAGGAGAGAAGGGTTAGCCGCCCTACATTGTCCATTAATTATAGAGTGTATTTCATATACATGTTGCATCAAATGGGGATTACTCAGACTTTTAGAACAAAGAGTACATGGACCAATGATGAGGTAAATAGGTAGAAAATTTAAAGAGCTCGGAATAGAAGAAGTTGTTGATTTTATGGGACTAATCTGACTGAGGTTGGGATATAGTTAAAAGTGATAGAACCGGTGTTCAATCAGATGAGTTATATGTCAGAAGAAGGTTTTGATATAGAGTTACTCTTGGTGGGAAACAGTCCCACAAGCTATGATACAACCTCTGGTATTCTTGTATTCAGTTCAGACTATTTTTCCAGAGAACTCAATGCTAAATATATGCAAAGAAGTGTATTGTGATAAGAAGCAGAGAATGTTTTGTCTTTAATCAAGGAACTATGTTTGTTGATTATGAGCTGACATTATTTCAATATACACGGTTTTCTAGAGAAGGTGTTGCGAGTTAATTCAGTTGAGCTGCCAGCGGATATTGATTCTCTTATTCATACACAAGTTTTGATATTATTATGGGCATTGATTGGTTTTCACTTCATCGAACCAAGGTAGCCTGTCAAGTAAAAGAAACGGTAATATAATCATCGAGATGGGATCGAGTGATATTTTACGGTAATCAATATATTGCTCCAGGTTTTCTTATATTATCTAGATCGGCGTTTTGATTTATTGGAAGTGCAGATTTATCTGGATTTTCATCTTATCAGGAGACATATTTCTCTATTGAGCACAACATTTATTTTTCTTTATCAACCGTCTTTATTAGAGTTTCAAGAGTTGAAGAAACAGATACAGGAGTTGTCAGAGATATGTATGACTTAATGTTTTACCTTGAAGAGCACCAATATTATTTTTGAAGAAGAAAGATGATACACTGCGACATTATATATACCATTAGAAGTCAAATCGAGTGACAATGAAGAATAAATATCTATTAACGAGAATAGAAGGCTTATTTGATCAATTTCAAGGTATGCAACTGTTTTCGAGTATTGATTTTCGATCAAGATCTCATCGGTTGAAGATAGCTAAAGAGAATATTGCAGAGACACCATTTTGAACTCAGTACGACCATTATGAGTTTTGGTTATGCCTTTCGAATAAACTATTGCATCTACAATTATTTATGGCATTGATGAACAAATTCTCTCAACTATTCCTGGATCAGTTAGTGATTATTTCTATTGACTTACTGTTATATTCATGAAGTACAGATGAGCATGTTAATCACTTGCAGTCAGTATTACAAGTTATGGGAGGTAAACAGATTATTGCAAGGTTGAGTAAATGTGAGTTTTTGCTAGAACATGTGGTATTGTTGGGACACGTGGTGTCAGGTCATAGAATAGAAGTGGATCTACAAAAGATTGAACTGGTTTTCAACTGAAAATGGTTATTCAATTGATAATGAAGTTAGTACGATATAATTCTTCTTTTATATGGAGTGAAGCATATCAAAAGAGTTTTAATGAGTGGAAGCATCGTTTGAATATGTCACCTATTTTGGTTATCTCCGCAGGTACAAGATATTATGTTATTTATAGTGATGCGCTGAAACATGGATTTGGTTATCTTTTCACTTAATGGAAAGTTTATTGCTTATGCGTCGTAACAATCGCAAGTATATGGAGTTTCTTATTCTGTTCAAAATCTATTATTAGCGCCATTATTTTGCTTTTAAGATTTGGTATCATTATCTGCAGGAACGGTTATATGGTATTCTAGTATCTTATATATTGACAGAGATCCGCGATTTACTATCTCAGTCTTGATAAAGTCTTTTTGTGAGTTTCACCTCTGAAATGAGTCATGCGATTCGAGCAAAAAAAAACCGTAAGATGAGTCCTCGTTATATTGGGTCGTATGATATTATTTGGACGATTGTAGAGAAACTGACCAACTTAGCACATTTCTTACCTATATGTTGGATTTCTTTGTTATATTATTTAGTTGAAAAGTACGCGAAAGATGCAGCACGATTATATGGTATTCTATCTTTTATGTCTAGCAGAGATCCGCATACTATCTATGGAGACATGGTTATATTTTTAGTAATGTTTTTCACCATCAGAAAGATGGTAAGTCGGAGAGAATTATACAAATGTTAGAAAGAAATGAATTTTGAGGACAAAATTCTTAAAGAGGGGAAGAATTGTGACATCCCTAACCCGAAACATGCATTATTTTGCATATTATCATATTATATTGTCATTGCATATTAAATTGTCATTTTTTACTACAGAGAGATTAAGTGTGTCGTAGAGGATATATTTGTTGTTATGATGACTCAATATTATAGTCGAATAAGTAGATAGTTTCGGAACACGAGAATCTTTTTTAATAGATAAATATATATTCTATATAACTATAAATTTCTTTTATATACATTAAATAATTAATATAAAAGTGTATGCATGTATTGTAAAGTGTGCATGTCTAAATTGGATTACATAGCACTATTCATATACGTACTCTACATATATAAATAGTTATATATTTTGTTTTGGATAGACTAAGGTTATAATATTAAACAAATATGCATACGTACGTGGTATAGCAAATGAGTATTTTTATGTATTAGTTTGTAGCTCAAGTGTTTAAAAAAATTACACGTTTTTAGTTCTTCTATTATACGTGTCTTCCTTAGAAATATATATAACAAATAGAAGTGAGTCACCTAGTTTTGCAATTTGATGTATATTAGGACTATGGAATATATACTCTTTTTTTCATAAGAATGGAAAAGGAGGAATTTGAGGAAGGTACGGTATATAGATATAAAAAGAACGAGAGTTAGGAAAGAAAAAAAAAAGGAAATAGTAGGAGAAGAATATTTAGGGTTTAGAAGTAAGAACTATATATGAGAGTGGTAAACAAAGAAAAGAGATCGAGCTTTTGAGTAGTTTATCCATCGTGATCATGTATGTATAAATTATACTTTTAATTTTACATATATTATGTGATGGATTGCTATGTGTTAAATTGGAGTAAATATTTGAATTATATGATGTGAGCCTGAAATGGTTATGTGTGGAATATTTGATATTGATGTTGTGAATGATGGATATGTGATTTGTGCAATGAATATGTTTATCTATAGTATTGAAGTTATTGATGGATTATATAGATATGTAATTGGTGCAATGGATATTTTTGATGTATGGTATTGGAATTATTCGAGTCATGAGATTAAAGAGGATATGTGACTGTCTTGCTCTGGATCTGATATACAATGACAAAAGACCTACGGGTCATATACAATGATAATGGACCTACGGGTCAAAGAAAATATGCAAAGAGGGGCCTTCGTGGAAAGGTCAAATCAAAGAGGGGCCTTCGTGGAAAGGTCAAATAAATAAAAAGGAACCTGCAGGTCGTATACAATGGAAATCCCGGGCAGATACCAGGCTTGTTCAGTCACAGAATATTAAAAGGATCATAGAGGCATATGCATACGAATATTAAATTATTTATGATATTTATTATTTTTGGTGATATATTTTGGTGAAAGAATGTGTTTGATATTTGTGTGTGAAATTAAAGGTAAGGTTTATATGCACTGAGTTGTGGCTCATATAAACCACTAATATTTTTCAGGAATAAGATATCAATGATGCGTGGGTTGATGTGAGTTACAGTTATTATAAGGGTCGGCGGCTGACGCGTTTTGGCAACCTTCTCCTCCTCATCATTTTTGCATGTAGATAAATTTGTAGTACATAGAGTGGCGAGAGGGTCCCACTATTGTTCAGAATGTTTTGAAGTATGTACTTGATAAATATTGGTTTTTGAAATTATATAAAATGCGCATTTCATTTACTTGGCACGTGGATTATTTATGTAAAATCTTGAATTTATTTATAGTAAATTCGACACTTCATTGGTTATTTTATAATATAGATTACTAAAAACATAACTTTCAATTTTATATATTAAATATATAAATTATATATTAAATTTTTATCAACATAATAATAGATATATAAATTAGAAACTTCAAATTCACTAAAAATATATATTTAAATTTCTAAAACATGCTTTAAAAAAAATATCTCAAAATCTTAAATTATTATAAATATCTCAATTTAAATTATTTTTTCACACAACATAAATCAAATTAAAAATAATTTGATAATGATTCCAATGAAATCTTAAATGCATATGTTCCGGTATCAATATTTGAAAAAGAATATCGTAATTTTTCATATTTTCGATGACAACTCTAATATCAATATAGATAACACAATATGTTAATATAATATGTGTGTACGGTATTAAATTGTGTTGTATAGAATGCGTTGTGTAGATATGGCACAATACTGTATATTGTGCTGCGATTAGCCTCGTGGTAGTTAAACTTATCTTTTAATATTAAAATATGAAAAACGAAATTACGCGTAATTATAGATCGTTAGATCTCTTACAATTCATATGGTCTTAAATTAGTTGCAGTTGGCAACTTCTAAGAAGTGATTAGCAATTGATCGCGCCCATGTATATGTGTGTGTGCGTGTGTGTGTGTGAGAGAGATTTATGCTGTATTTGTGTGTGTTGTGTGATTGTGTATGGTGTAATGTGCATTGTGTGTTTTGTTTTTACGTAGTGTGTGAAAATATCTAATTTTATAATTGTTTGGAATTCTAATTTCCTACTTTTGATATGAATTCAAAATTGGCAGAAAATGGAATTATAATTTAATTCTAAATTGAATGTTATGGTAAACATCGGTATATGGGACGGAAGTAGTACTTTTTAATAGTGAAATTAACAAATTCAAATATATATGCATTGATACTCCTTCCGTCCCCAAAGAATATGCACTTTGGGTTCGACACGGTTTTAATGCAAATTTGGTAAAGTAAGAGAGCCTTGAAACCTAAATCCTAAACCCTTAACTTTAAAATATACTCATCATGACCAACAAATGAGCCAAATATCAATAAAATTCTCTTTCCGCCCCAATTCAATTTTACTTTGTTGATCACTCAAACTTTGGTTGAAATATTTAAAAATATCAATACTTATGAATTCTCAAACTTTGGTTGAAATATTTAAAAACATCAATACTTACTCAAACTTTGGTGTTTTTCATGAGGATTGATGAGATATTTCCAAAACATTGCTTTATATTGTAATTAATTAAATAAAATTAGAAATAATATTATCATTTAAAAATGATAAACAAAAATGTATATAATAAATATAATAATATATATGAAACAATTAATCAAATACTACAGTATTCTATTATTAAATCATACTAAGAGATAAAAACCTATTATATTAAAGAATTAAATAAAAGAGAAATCAACTATAAATTTTGGAAATCTTTGTTATACACTACATTACATGTAAAATTAATCAAATATAATTCAAGTTATTTATTAGTATTGCAAAGCATAATAACAAACTTAAACATGCAATTTTGTACTTATATACTCTAGACAAAATAGTAGGTATGCGATACGGTTTAAACTGTTATTTAATTCCAAAGCCAAACAACAAATATTCTTTTCGACAACATCAACAACATTTTGTCACTTATTATGTACTCCATAGTACTTAATTTTGGGCTTGATTATTCTGAAAATCACAATGAAATTAACTATACTCGTAAAAATTAAAATTAAATAAAATTTTTGCCTCTCATGGACTTCAAATTAAGGCCGCACTCCAAAACAAACGCTCATTTGCAAGTACTGATTTACTTGGAAATATGGCTTTTTTGCAAGCACTTAGCGAGCACAAACTTTTCTTACAATTTTTAGGGAATTTCAAGTTTCTTAACGTAGTATACGTACATAGGGTTCCGACTCACTTTTTTTTTTTTCTACATATGTGTGTGAAAGTAATCGATTCAAAATTCAAAATGAAGTGGTAGTGCAAATTAAAGATTACAACATCAATGAGCATACAAATCAATATTCCCCAAGTGACTGCATAATTGTGACCCTTGATCCGATACATGCAATGCAATAAAGTCATTTTTGTACAGTGTATATATAAAGAATCTTTTACCAAAATAGGCCTCCCATTTCCCAACTTTAACTCGGAGTTGAAAGGCTAAAGTGAGTAGAAAAGGACATAAAAGGAAGAAAGAATACCTAAAAGGATACCAATAGGAAAGAGGGGCCAAAAAGCCAGGTTAGAAAGATAAAGCTTCTCAAACCATTTTACATCTTACAATATTTTATTATTTTATACTATTCCATCTTAATATTCTCATTCTATATAGTTTACATTTTAAAATTAGTTGTAACAACTTTTGCATTAGGAGATCAAGAGAGTAGAAGTTTGTACAAGTCCATTCTCAAGAGCTTCAAAGAAGAAAAAAAGGGGGCTTAAAGCGAAAGTGAAAAGACAAAATAAAAGGTCTTTCTCTAGTGAGTAAAATAGAGAGTAGAAAGCAAATTAAGCCATTTGAATACTTTTGATTTTATCTTTAGTGAAAGAGAGATGAATGAAGGGATTCTTCCGGTGCAGCAAATGGTGGCCACCGGCGCCAACAACTGGTTCACCACTAACGGCCACCCTTTGCTGCAAAATCATACCCCTCAGCCTCACCAATCACCCGCGCCACCGCCTCTCTCGTGCCCTGCCTCTCAGGAGTTTCCACACTCATGGAGCCAACTAGTCTTGTAAGTTGTAACTCTCTCTCTCACTTCTTGATGCATGGAAAAAATTGGAGGGTGTCATGCATATTAATATTCCAAAATGTTGATTAATTATATGAAAAAATTGCTACTATTATTTATTTTCAAAACCCTTGTAAAAATTAGGTTAAATTCACATGCTGAATTTCTTTGATTTGATTAAATGTGCAGAGGGTTTTCCGGAGAAGATGATAAGACTATGGAGCAACAGGCGACCTACGTCGGAAATCTTGAATTCAGGCCTCCCAAATCATCCGAGGTAAGATAAATCATCAATGTGAAATTATTTAAATTATGGAGCTATATTATAGTTTTGTGACGGAATTGTAAAAATATCAAATTAATCATAACTTGGATTTTTATATGATTGGTAATTAGATTTTGATGAAGTGCAAGAGTGGAGCTGCCAAGAAATCGAAGATGAATCCAACAACTAATTCAACCCAATCTGGCATCAAGGTAACTCAAAATCAAGTCAAGTTTAGAGTCACCCACTTTATTTTTTTTGTTGGCAGCTTTTTTAATTTATGATCAAGTTTTTCATTTTATGTCATAATAAAGTTGTCCTTTCTTGTTTGTCGTTTCTCAATATATGCATATTCTCCTTGCTGGTGTTAAGCATATAGTCCCACATAGAAAGAGAAATGTTTTTAGATGTGATGTTGAGCTAATAATTCTATTACTTATTTTGCTGATTTCTCTAAGTTGAGACCTTGATTTGATTTTAAAATAGGTGAGAAAGGAAAAACTGGGAGACAGGATTACAGCCCTTCACCAGCTCGTCTCCCCTTTCGGCAAGGTAAATAAATTCAACATACTAAATATTTATTGGCCCCACAATTAGAGTTAATTTTCTTATTTTATCATAATTATGTGAAAGATCATTTGATAGAATTTTGTGTCCTCGAAAATTAGGGTTAAAGTGAACATATACTCCATATCACTTTCATGAATAGTACTATATGATGTCAAGCTTCGTATATTTTGTTTGTAAATTAAAGGAATTCATTCTATAAATCTTATTGCAGACTGACACAGCTTCAGTGTTGTTGGAAGCAATTGGATACATTAGATTCCTTCAACGTCAAATTGAGGTGACCTTTTGTTGCACTTAATTTCATGAAATTTTTTTTATGTTATTTCCAAGAAGAAAATTCTTTTTTTGTATGTCGATGAAATCCCCCCTTGAAATATGCAGGCCCTTAGCCAACCGTACTTGGCCACTGGATCAGGAAACATCACCCAAGAGGTATTTTATACATACCAACAAAATATTTTTCTTACATGTTAATGAAATTAATATTATATTTGATGGTGTTAATTAGAAATGTGAAGAAGAGGCGAAGAAGGATTTAAAGAGTAGGGGGCTGTGCTTGGTTCCATTATCATGCACACTAGATTTTGGGAGTGAGAATGGAGCTGATTATTGGGCTCCATCTTAAATTTCATGAGCTTGACTGTTCATGATGATGATATGCATTTTTTTAGTTTAGATTAGGTGGGAAACGTAATGTTGCACGTGCTTGCAACCTTCAATTAATTAGTATCCTAAACCACAATTTAGAATATCTTTATGTATAATTGTGTTTTCAGTGAACATATGGTCCACGAAACAATAACGCTCTTGGAACATTTGTAATAAAGTTTTAGGGGATTGATCCCTAATTTGGATATGGATATCAATTAAATTGCAATTTTGTCGTTTATTACAATGTTGTTAAGAATCAAGATTGGTCACAGAAATAATGAAATGCGAGCGCAAACCCTTCTCCCTCGAAGTTTCGACATTTGCAACTGCGTTTTGTTCTAACAAAAAGAATCAAGTAAAATACCTGCAGTGTAGAGATAACTCTACTGAGAGAACTCAACAGCTCCACAGATCAAAATTTACAGGTCTCACTCTCTGTAATCAGAGTGGAGTTTCCCCACCGCATCTCAGGCCTGCTCTTCGACTACTGCATCACGTGTCTCCCCAAGTGTGAAACGGGCAAACCTCCTGACTTTGATGTTCTCCCCCAGTGCAGCAACAGTTTGCTTCACCAGGTCCTTCACGAGCATCGTATCGTTCTTGATGTAAGGTTGCTCCAGAAGAGCCAGCTCTCCGAGCCTCTTTGCGATTCTTCCATCAACAATCTTCTCTCTTATGCTCTCGGGCTTCGACTGAAGATCCTCCCTCTGCATCTCCAGCTCTCTCTCTTTGGTAACAACACTTTCCGGGACATCTTCAACTGATACGTACTGCACCTGCCGGGAGGCCACAACTTGCATCGCCAGATCTTCAACCAATTCTTTGAAGTTTTCGCTCCTACCCACAAAGTCGGTTTCACAATTAACTTCAAACAGAACTCCAATGCGGGAATCATGAATATAGGATCCGATTCTCCCTTCAGCAGCAATTCGGCTTGATTTTTTGTCGGCTGCTGCAAGCCCCTTCTTCCTCAGATACTCATGTGCCTTCTCAAGGTCTCCCCCAGTTTCTGAGAGAGCTTTTTTGCAGTCCATCATTCCAGCTCCAGTTTCCTCGCGTAATTGTTTAACCAGCGCAGCAGAAACTGCAGCTTTTGGAGTCCTTAAAGTAGCCAACAAACCATATTAGCTTATTGCATAAGAAGAAATAGATACTTGTAGAAGATGAGGACAAAAGATAAACACATAGCAAGATCATTCAACACTATGAACATCCAAGCAGGCGAAAGTAACATTAGAGCAACTAATTAGTGAGATTAGAGCTAAAACTCAGCAGCCTAAAATCTGCTCTCACATCTTTACTGCATGTCCAGTATTTTTAGTCATTGTTATCAATAAATACGCATCAATTTGCACAAATAAATGCTATGAAAGATCATATACTTACTCCTGTACGGTTTCTTTGGTCTCAGAAGCAGCAGGCTCCTGGTTTGTAGATGTTGAAACTGGTTTAGCCGCAGTCTGGGCAGCAACCTCTGCAGCAAAGTTCTGGCTTTTCTTTTCTAAACCTTCTCCGAGGTTGTAGCGTATAAACCTCTTGACTTTTATATTTTCTCCAATCGTTGCAATGGTCTGCTTCACCCAGTCCTTAACCACTACTTTATCATCCTTGATAAACGGCTGTTCCAGTAAGGCAAGCTCTTCCAACCTCTTCCTTATGCGCCCCTCGACAATTTTGGATCTAATTTGCTCTGGCTTCAACAGTAGATCTTCCTTCTGCATTTCTGTTTCTTTTTCTTATCAACAAACTCTTGTGAAACATCTTCTGGGCTAAGATACTGTACTTGAGGGCATGCGGCCACTTGCATGGCCAAGTCTTCAACCAGTTCTCTGAAAATGTCACCTCGAGCGACAAAATCTGTCTCACAGTTCACCTCTATGAGGACACCAATCCTGCTATCATGGATATATGAACCAATTCTTCCTTCAGCTGTAGCCCTACTGGCTTTCTTATCAGCACTAGCTAAACCTTTCTTAAGGAGGTACTCGTAGGCTTTTTCAATATCTCCTTCAGCCTCGGAAAGGGCTCTTTTACAGTCCATCATTCCTGCTCCTGTTTCCTCCCGCAACTGCTTCACAAGAGCTGGTGATACAGCAGCTGCACTCCAGCAGAACAAGATAAATAATAAGAAATTCAATGAAAGACCACAATGATATAAATTTGATGTTCACCTTCAAGAAGTACTACAGAAAAGGAAGGTTATGAAGTTTAAGGTAGTTTGGTCATCATTCAACAAATTTTTACTGTATCCATATAATTAAATTTAAATGTTCACATAGCATAGTTATAAGCACGATGGACACACATCACCATCATTCTACAAATACACTTATTTAATCTGACCAGAAAGACCCCGAGACACAAATTAGTTGTGTGTTCTCACCTCAGAGAGTTACGAAAAGCTAACGAGGCTGTTGTTTTGTGAGATGTTTTACCACTAGTATACAGGCATATATGGAAATAAAACTACAATTGATATTGACAGGAAAAAGTTTGGTTTGGCAACTGATAAGAGGAAAGGGTGTCGGATAGAAACAGAGCACGAGAAATGCTCTTCTTCTGGGATCGAGGAGAAATAAACTCCTAATAAGTTGATGATTGATAATAAGAGCAATTTAACTATTTGAAGTGAAAGCAGGAACCTATTTATTCAATGGGAAAATATTGAGAAGCTGAGAAAGGAAAAGTAATTCCTCACACAGGAGGCCAACGAAAACTCCTCGTCCAAATACTACTAATTTCCAAGATGATCTATCATCATCCGGTTCTCATTATTTATAGAAGCTTAAAGCAAAAGAAATAGGAACTAAAAGAACAAACTAGCAAGGAATAGGAACTGAATCACTGATTAAACTAATACTGCCAAATCTTCTTTTCTCCCCTCCTCTCTCTTCTTGATTTCTTCATCCACGATTTGAGGGCCAAACAACCTCCCTATTGCCACGCTTGTACACCTTCCAAGTTCCACCCGTATCAGCAACACGTGTATATATACAAGATAATTTAGAAAAGGCAAAAACACCAACCTTTTACAACTGTTTCTTTAGGCGATTCGTTGCTGCTTTGTTCGATTGAATTTGAGGCATCACCGTTTGGCTGAGGATCAGCAGAAGTTTGGTTTTCTTCACCATTCACAGCTATATCGACTCCAAGATTGTCACTAATGGTGACAGGACTTTCTGCAAGAAGAAAATAACAGTATAAACTTATTGTTGAGATGGAAAAGATTTCCACTTTCCAGTCCTTCGATCCGAACTATATAAGGATTTGACTACAAACCTGCAGGTTTGGCTTCAATATCCCCAGACTCAGTTTCTGCACTTAAGCTGTCACTTTCCACAGGATTGATGGCTGCAGTAACTTCATTATCTTGTGTGATGGTAGAGCTGTCTGCTTCTTCACTCTTCTCTTCAACTTCTGCTATTACATCATCAGCTGCTTTTGGTGTTTCTTCGCCAGTGACACCAGGTCTGGTCTGATTAGTTGATTCTCCAGATTGTTGCTGTTCTATATCCCTTTCAGTTGCAGCAACAGATCCAGGATCCACAGCTAACTCATCTTCTGAAGTTGCATTATCAACCAAACTTTCAATAGCGTTTTCAACAATCTGGGAAGAAATATCAGCTATCCCTCCAGATACGTCACCATCATTACTCTCTTCAGCTTCAGTTAAAGAATTGGTTTCTTGGTCTTCAGTTTGCGGGCTTCCATCATCGCCAACTAAAACAGAGCTGGCCTGAACTTCTTCAATAACTCTGACCTCGTCATCTTTAGTTTCAGAGTCTTCGGATTTTTTTTCTATGGCTGAAGTGTCCTCTGTTATGCTGGCTACCATGTCATCGGCATCCTTTGAGATTTCCTCTGCTTCCTCAGCTTGTTGCTTCTCACTTTCTCTTTCATCTAAAAAGGTAGCAATAGATTCATTGCTACGGAAAGCTAGAACAAAAGGGTTAGTTGCTGTATGTACCGTGCCTTGGGTTAGCTTCGAATCCAACTGTTTAACATCTTCATCCTTTTTCATAGTTAATGTTACCTGTCCTCTAGAAATACGCAAAACTCGGACACTGACTTCTTGCCCTACTTCCAATGAAGTAACACCCATAATGCTCCCAAACCCCTCATCGTTTTCCTCGGATTGAGGCAGGAATCCTTCCTCATCCTCAGGAAGAGAAATAAAAGCACCAGCTCTAGTTAGATTTTTGACAGTTCCCTCCAGATCTTGGCCTTTGACGAACTTTGAGAATTTCTTTGGCTCGTCTCTTCTCTGATTGGAATTTTGACTCATCCTTCTAGGAGGTCTGGATTTATCATTTCCATCTGGAGATTCTCTTTGTTGTTGAACCCTGCTAGAGCTGTCAGAACGCATGCTCAGGGATATTCGCCCCGTTTCCAAATTCGCTTCAACTAATCTTACTGTCACCTCTTGTCCAACAGAAACTATATTAGCAACATCCTTCACATAGCTATCACTCAACTGAGAAACATGAACAAGCCCATCAGTAAAAGCGCCAAAGTCAACAAAAGCACCAAATGGCTGGATTGATCGGACTTTTCCAGTAAACGTTGCTCCTGCAATAAGTTCCTCATTCTTCACAGGCGGCATGTCACTCTTTCTAGAAGGTCTTGAACGTTGAGACTTAATAGGACTGGTTTCAGGTACAACAGCTGACTCTCCACCGGTTTCTGCAGCATTTGTGGCACTCACTGAGGCTTCGCTATCTGCTAAAGACAAATCTGCCTCCTCCACAGCAACATCTGTACCAGAAGCATATACTGCAAGAGTCCTATGCTTAGGCTTCAGAACACACCCAATATGAAATTGGGGAAACAATCTGATCGATGTTGAGAGAGGTAGTGCATGTCGCTGCGCTGTCAATTTATGTTTGTTAACATTGCGCAGGATGCTAGGTCTGGACAAGATGTTGCTTTTGTTAGTTGTGAGGGAAACAGCTTGAGTAAGTGAAATGTTGGTGGAGCTCGGGGTTAAAGAAGCCATGTTGCAGTGCACAAGGGAATGATCACCGGTGAAAACACTCATTCTCCAATTTCATCACCTGGCACACCGGAAGTAGAGTTAAAAAAGACCATTACAGAAGTTCTACTCTGGATTAAAATCCAGCAAAACAACCGCATTTCCACTGCAGAAAAGTAGCCCAATGCAGTGGTATACAAACAATTATCAGGAGTAATTAACATTCATAAAGCAAGCAAGAGTATGAGCAGAACAAAGCCTCTTTTTCCCTGCATTCAAACTTTAAGAAGCTAATAAAAGTTAGAATATGGCTACTATCTATATCTACACTCATTTCCCCTCTTATCCTGTCAAAATAAACATTAAACAACAGTAATCCTTCCATCTAACTAAAAGTATTCAAAATAGAACACAAAATCAGGGTGCTTAAAAGTACCACAATTCCCAATAACCAAGACAATCAAAGTTCAAGTTGATGAAAAGAAAAATGAATGGAAGTCTCCAAAATGTCGAACTCATATCCAGAAGGAAGAGCTGGAAATCGAGCATGAAGAACGGAAATTGTGTGTGAACAAAGAGAATCAGAGAATGATTTAATGAATGAAAGAGGAGAATTACCCAAACGCAAAAGGGCTTTCACGAATTAAGCCCTTGAAAGTGAAGGCAATATCAGTGGCTTCACTTCACACTAATTATGCTGTGAAAATGGACGGGTAACGGAAGCTGGAAACGAACGGTGAGCTTTGAATCCTTATCTTCAATTTTCAAATAACTGTATTTTTTTTCCAGTTGTTTGAGTTTTACAGTTTCATATTTACATTACGAGTTAAATTCAGACGAATATATAAAGGTAATTTCCAAACATTTTTTTTGGTCTCATAAACGGGCTATGCTGAGGACGAAAGAAAACTAACGAAGGTAAGGAATGCCTATTCTATCATGAAGCAACCAACTACTCAAATCCTCGGCAGAGCCTCTAGAACATGAACTCCACTAAGAAAACTATAAGCAAAATGCAACAAAAAATCAGCAACAATATGGCAACATAATAAAACAGTTTTATTTTCTGCCACAATTTATCTAACCAATTTTTTAATTTTTTTATATTTTCAAATTAGAAAATATAAAATTACAAAATGAGAAAATAGAAGTACTTTTAAAATAAAACTACAATTTAGAAAATAACACGTCAAACGGCCAAAGTCTCAACTCAGCGCAAAGTATCTAGATCAAGTCGTAGTGCATTTGACGCTCTTCCTTGTCTTCATCATATCTATATAGTTTCATTGTGGACTTCAACGTCCGCGCCATCGATGCAACGGTAATTGCCTTCATGTTGGGTCCATGCCCTCCGCTTGGTCTGGCTCGGTCAACCGATCGCATAGAGCTTTCTCTGTGCAGCTTTTTGGCTCATAGAACGACTTCTTGTTGGTATCTGTGTGCCAAAACTCTCCTCTATATGAATGTGTAAGACGTCGGCATCACCCTTACTGCTGGTGTAGTTGTCGTGAGCGTTGACTTTGTCCTCTTCAGGCCACCACACACGTAACCCGACATGAACTTTAGGTGATTATTAACTATAACGTAGACGTCATAGTACTTGATCTCATGTTTTTCATCGTCATAGAACGTTTTGAAAGCCATGTGGCAGATATCTCACCGGATCCTTGGAAATGTTAACCGTAGCACTTAGCCATCACGATCATTTCCTCCAAGGTGTACTTCTTTTCTCCAACCATGTCAAACTTCTCCTTATCCCTTTGTGCATGAACCAGTATTCACCTCTAGAAGGGGCTCCATGTCCGAAATCTCGTAATCATCGGTTGGTAACACCGGTGTTGGGGCCTTGTGTTCCCGGGGTACCAATTTCAGAGACTATTATTGGCCGATACCCCTCTTGAGGATTCCACGAATCAGAATCGTTGGTATATCATCCCACTGAATGGCAAATTGTGTAGCAGACATTTTGATCAATTGGAGTCGTGGCTCTCATTAGGGGAACACTGGGAAACATTAGGTGATCGCCAGGCTACATTGGAGAACCGTCAAGATTCATTGGGAGACCACCCTGATTCATTTTTGTGGAGTGTAAAGAAAGAATGTAGAATAAAAAAGAGTGAAATGAGGGGATAGTGGGACAGTAATATTTATAGAGGAAAAAGTGTGAAATATAATTAAAAAATAAAATAAGTGTTGCGAATCGTGGCTGAAAAGGCAGTGCAATAAGGCATGGAAAACAGTCGCAGAACCGAGCAGACTACCACGCTCGCAGTTGTTTCTCTGACGACCAAAAAATTTAGAGTTACAATAAGCCTTAACGTTGATGGCCTAAAAGAGTCATGTTCAAGCTTCAATTTTATTTTGTTTGCTAAGGTATCTTTCATGCCGACACCTTGAGGAGACTAGTCCTTCTTTCTAACGGTCAGCACATTAAATAGTAGGAGACTGACCAAAATTGTTTGATTCATTCACATGGGCCGAAATCAACTCTATAACTTCATGCTTAAAGGATGAGGTGTTGAACCAACACGGAAAATATATTGATTCAAGCTTTAATTTATTAATTGATTTGATGTAAATGAGTAACTAATGGAAACAATATCAAAATCTGAGTCGTGATTTTTATGAACCTTTTTGTAACTAAAAATTGAGTTGATTAAAATGGTTAATGAGTGATGAAACTAATTGTTTCCTCTGACAGTTCATAAATAATAGTCTTATCTTTTCATTTTATTTCGTCAGCCAAAATTATACTCATACAAAAATTGGAAAGTTTTTCCCCATTTATTACTACTCACTCTTTTAAAATTAGAAATTATTTTCATCTTAATCCATCATTTAAAATAAAAAATTTCTATTTAAAAAAAAAATTTCTCTCTAATGAGGTGAGACTCATTCTCCACCAACAATACTTCATCCATTTTTTCTCTTTCTCTCTCCTATTTTTACCCACATTTTTTATTTCTCTCTTTTACTTTACTCCTTTTATATATTTCTCTCTCCTACTTTACCAAATTCATGTTAAAACTCTTGTCGTCCCAAAATATACTATTTTTTTGGACGGGTAGATTATAATTTTTAATTTATTTTTAAATAATGCTATATCTTCATTTTATATTATTTATAATTTTATATGATTTGTTTAATTATTTTATTTATATGACAATTAGAATACCATGTAAATTTTTCTATTTAAAATTACCAAAAAGGTTAAAGTTGAAATAAGATAATTTAGTTGGACACGAGATAGTAAATTGAAAAATAATTATTAAATCAGTATAATTAACTAAAATACTTTTATGATCCATCATAATGCTCATTCATAACTTCCAAACTGAGATTGTGATAACGATAATTAAATAAGCAAAAATCTCAATAAATGTTTGGTCCGCTGTATTTTCTTCCAAGCCCGTGAAAAACTCCTAGGCCCAAAACACAACCAAATATCTTACAGAAACATAAATCACAGATTAGGTAAGTACATCATTAGTAAACTTTGTCTATTTTCATTCTAAAAAAAATTCAGAAAAGAACATTTTATGACACTCTTTGTCTTATAAAAAAAAGATAAATTATGAGAAATAACATTTCAGCAAAATCTTCTCATAGAATATAACATATATTTGGAGTGATTATACTTTTGGCCTAATCTTAAGTAGCCTGAATTGGAAATTGGCATAAGATTCCAAAAATGTTAAAAAGAATTTCAGTTTCTCTATCTAATACTCATACAAATTCAAAACTCATGCCCATAGTTAAACTATAACAAACCTAATAATCTAATACTACAAACTAGTAGTATTAAAAAAAGAGTAAGTATGTACTTTAATATCTTCCAAAATCACAAAAATAGAATTAAGTAATGAAGTAAACAACCACAATCATGCTGCTAATTATAATAGGAGTGATCAATCTTTTAGAAGAATCTTGGATGTATGATTGTTTAATAAAAAGTTGGGAAACAATAATGTGATCCTAGGCCACAGAGCTCGGCCAATCTTTTATAGTCTTTTTGTGCGACCAATGTACTCACCAACACAAGAATCTCGTATTATGCAATAAATTATGAGATTAAGGTTGATTTGGTGTCACACACCCATGTGGGTGCGTACACATACATTTAATAAATAAATAAATAAATAATTAGGCGCCAGCATCCTTTGAAAGATTGGTTTAATTGCTTACATTTTGGGGGTAGCACTGTAGCATGTGCCCACAATCTACAGTAGATATTCTTCACACATCATATGTATACAAATGCATATGTGCGAATCTTTTATCTTAAACAGATTTTCATCCAACATAATCCCTTGTTTCCTTCTCTGCCTTTGCTAATTTTATAATACTATATAACTAAAAAGCTTTTGCCTTTGGCTTTTGTATTTTATTCACTCAATTCGACTTTAGTAGTCATTTTTAAGTCTTCATTTATGTTGCTAAATTAGTACACTGATTAATTGTAACTATATAGGAGTAATTGCAAGGGACGTCAAATTTGAACTTGACTAACTGGGTTTTCAGATTAGTTGATTTGGGCTCACCCTAAAACAGCTAATTTTATTTTTTTTCGGAAGTATTTTAATATTGTGTGTGTGTGAATGTAGGAAAATTAGTTTGGTAAGAAACTTTACCTGAACATCAATTTATAGTCTTACTTACACACGTTCACCCTTCGTGTTTATGATTCAAAGTGCAAGATTTGATTCCAAATTTTTTAGAATATTATTTAAGTAAATTGACACGTTATTGTACTAAAACATGTGAATGCATATGTCATGTATGTAACACTAGAGCTTCATTTTGTTTTTATGGAGTACTAATTAAACTAAAAATGTAAATTTACGTAGAAATTTGCATGTTTCGCTCATGGTTCTTGCAAAATTAATTAGTTGTAATAAAAAGAGTAAAAGACTATTATTAGATGTTTATACGAATAAAAAAGATTAAATGGGGTATAATTTATGTATTGCGATTTAGACGGGGTCGTAGATCAATTTCGTGGTTTTAATGATAATTACTGTATTTTTAATTTTATTTAAGTATAGTTCATGTGATATACGTTTTGGTAAAATAAAGCAAGGATAAAGGAGGCAGCCGTACTAAAATTTTTATATATAGGGGCATGGAAACTGTAGGATATGTCAATATCACAAATTTGTTGCTTAGATGTTACAAATGTCGCTTTTGCATCATTGTACACGTCAACATTTCAACGAAAATAAGAATTAAAAATTGTGAGATTCATCGAACCTTCTCTGGATTACAGTCTCATTATCTCCATTAATTTAGTAATCAACTAATTTTCGCAATAGTTAGTGGACCAATTAATAGAGCTATTCAATAATTAGACTTGTTTAACAAAAAGTAAATACTTTCGCTTTCTATCATCAGCGTTTTGTTTCCAACATTCAAATGATTATATCCTCATGTACAGACTATTATTGGTGATTGAGATTCTAACATGGTGTTTGTTCATATATACACAATTGCTTAGAATATTTTTTAGCATGATATTTATAAAACTAGTAAAATTTAATTACGGAAAGAATAAAGTAAAAATGAAAAAAATAAAGTACAAGAGAGATTAAAGTTTTTTTTTATTTATAAAAAATGACTCAAATAACTTAGAATAGACTACAATGAAATATGATTTAAATAGCTTGAGACTGAGATAATATCCTACAAGTGTTCGGATATATGAGAATATACATATGATTACGAATCAAATATGAGAATTAAAATTCTAATGCAGAGAATTGTACCCCTTCGTTCGCCATAAGCGAGACGTTTTTTTTGGGCACGAGATTTAAGAAAATGATGTTTACAGAGTTAAGTGGATAGCAACTAGAGTAGGATAGAGAATAAAATAGAAAAATGAAGAGAAAATAAAATAGGAGATAGAGTAAAATAAGAGAAGGTAATTACGCTATTATATTTTGCTAAAAAGAAAATGACTCATTTTAGCTGGGACGACACAAAAATGAATACAAGTCGTTTACAGTGGGACGGATGATATACATTATAATTTGTTTCTTGTGTACGTCTTCTTACTCACATGAGCCTTGCAGTGCATCATTGTGCCTTGCCTGACATAGGTTTTATTCACGTCTCAAGGAGAACATCCCCGTGGAATCGGGCGGAGGTTCGTGCCAATTTTGGAAGGAGCCTGACGGTGGCTGGCGATCGCTCTTCGCTATTGAGAGGCAGTGGTTCTAAGGCTTCTTCGAGAAACCCTATTTCATTTGACCCGCAGTCTAAGGACATTAACAACTAAACATACAAAAATTGCATTTCTCTAACACTCTACATGTCATCACTTCTCTTTTTCTCCGATATCACTTTACTTGACGATATTCGTGTATCAAATCTCATATTTATTTAATTCTTTCTTATAGAGTAATTTGCAATTGTATATATTTATATATTCTTAATACTCCATTCGTCCCAAAAAAATATTTTTATTTTCATTTTCGTCTGTCCCATAAACATATGAGCACTTTCAAGTTTTAATGTGTTAAATTAAATTAAATGTATAAAATAAAAAAAATAATATTAAATGTACATTAAACGATAGTAGTGTACACTTTCACAGATGTATGTAGCATAATATTTTTCATACATAGGTGTCGTTTGGTTGTCACAATTAATTATCTATCATATGATAATCCATCTATAATTAAGTTGTGAGATTATTTTAATTAGAGTTGGGTGAGTATGACTAATTATCACATGTTTATCTATATAGGATTAAGTCCTGAGATTCATCTCATGAACCAAACACAATACTATATATTTAGTCATGAGATAATCTTGCAAACCGAACAACCTCATAATTATGGTGTTCTATAATTTAATTTAATTTCTATATATTATTTAACTACATTATTAATATCATGCATAGCGAATCTAGCTAATTTATACATATATAAAATGCGAGTTTTGGCCTTAATATTAAATTATTTATTAGTTTTGGGCATAAATTTAAATATTTTGAACTTTTGGGAATATAGATATTTGTAGAAACTAATGAATATCATGAAATAATTTAGGCTATAAACTTAGTCAAAGAAGATTATCATAAATTAACGGCTAAGGCGCGTTACACTCATGGTTGTGCGTTTGTGTATACATATATTTTTATAGATAATCTTGTATGTAAATATTGACGAGGCCGTTTTCCATCCCAAAATTGATGCCATTTATTAATTATTTGTTTGAAAATTAATGCTATATTTTAATAGATTTAATGAAAAATTGTAACTTTTCTCACATCATGCCACGTTACCTTCATAAGCGCTACAATAAAATGATCTATAGACTCTTTCAATTTAATACTCCATATAAAAACTATACTCACTCTTATTAGTAACGTATATGTTTTATATACATTAAAAATAATTAAATTACAATCATTATGTTATTACGTTAAATATAATAAAAAATTTAAAATTATTATAAATGGAGGATGTGAAACGTTTTTTTCTTGAACTATAAATATCTACACATATGCTATACTTCCACTCAATCACTATTTTCTATTTCTATGGGATTTGTCCCTAGATTTCAAATAGAGTACACTATATTCTTTAGTTTCATCTTTCAATAAGCTTTATTCGATAGTCTTCTATACATATGATTGGATAGATTTGATTATTAACTCTCATTTTCTATATAATTGCAGGAATTATGTACACTACATAAAATTGTTTACGCATGAGGCGTTGAAGACAATTGTTTACGCATGATATTAAAATCTTTTTATGTAAGTATGAGATTTGTAGTTTATTTTGAGAATTGAGATGTCAATATTTTAGTATTTATTTCAACTATAGATCTAAATATTAATATAATATGCCTTCTGAGGTAATAAAATTTAATATCGAATTGTCAATTGACCGAAAATAAGTAGGAAGCAGGATTGAGGTGGAAGCTGAAACAGAAGTAGATTGCAGAATAACGGAACATATTATGAGTGGAGAAGAAGATGTAACATTTTATTTATATTTGGTTAAGTTTCTTTTATTTAATTAATTTTTAACTATTTTTAGGCTTGAGATTAGAGCTAAGTGTTAGGCTTAGCTTTGGAAATAATTAACATGGACAGTTGTTATAAGCAATATATTTTTTTCCAAATCATGAGAGAGATTGAGTGATTGTTTTTGTAAATTTTAATTTGTATCTATGAGGTCGATTAAACTTGTGATTCCTTGCTTATATTTTTTTCCCCAAAACTTATGAACTAATATGTTATTGTCATCATATAAACTTTTTTTTTTATGTCCCACACACTTAACTAATCCATCTTTCTATTTTAGTGACTCCTTATTATTGACAATTATTAGTTATTGTTTTTTTGTGTGAATGGTATTCAAGTGTATATGTTCCATCAATAAAATATAAAATTGTGATTATTGTTTTGTGGAAGAGATAAAGAAAATTGTCATTGGAAGCTTTGCATAATTTTATAAATAATGCAAATTCCATACAATTATCTTAAATCTATCTATGTATGCGCTTGGTTACTTGAATTGGTTTTCACATTTGTGATTTTTAATTTTTAGATAAACTATAGTTGTATTTGATTTTAAGTAATTAATTGAAAATATGAATTTGCTTTTGATAAAATTAAATTAATCCGTGCATCGCACTGGGTGTGATACTAGTTATTATAAAAATCAAGTTAATTTTCACAAACAATTACAAATTCACTTTTAAATTATCGTAGAATATTAATGATAAATGATAAATCATACTAAATCCGATAGAGTTAAAGTCAAATCCCTAAACTTAAAAACCAAATTAATGGGATGCTTCATATTGAGAAAGTGTTAGGATTCTTTTGGCCGTAACATATATGAAATGTTGAATCTTTTAACATTATGTGCCTGTGCAATTGTGCAAATATAGCAAATCTTAAATTTAAAATAACAAAATAAATAAAACATAGCTGCCAAGTAATAATAAAACAATTGACACGACAGCGTTATGGATTGTATTTGATGGATTTATAGCTTTTGTAATTGCGTGGGAGTTCACATGTTTTAACAAAATAATAAGAGGATGATTCTCTCTCGCACTTTCCACCACACAACACAACTCATATAATATGTCCCACAAATCATGCGTGGAACAGCTCGATTAGATTTGGTGCATGGCAACTATATATAGTTTTATTTAATTTATTTTATTTATAATATTATCATCGATCTATTATATTTTTATGACGTAAACTCTAAGGCCCATAAGTTAATTCTTGAAGCTTACAAAGATACCATAAAGAATATTTTTTTTGCAGATATGTGGCATTAATATGTAAATGATTCGGCCAATCATATATATGTAATAAAATCTTTCTTTCTCCAATTGATATCTATGGTTATGAAGACGAGGAAATCTTTCACCTTTAGTGACAATCCCCAAACATTGAATTTCCTGCAGGATTTTCTGCAATCTAAATGTCATAATAATGTTGGATCTACTAATATATTGTAACTTTAATTTTCCCTAAAAAAGGATTGGGAAAAAGGGAAAAGAAAGTATACTACTACATGTTATTACCTCCTTCTCTTTTACCTATAAATATTACTACATTAATTTCATGATCATATAACATGTAAATGATTCGGGATTTAGCCATGAAACTGCCCAAAGATATATTTAAAAAATAAACACAGTGTCCAATTAAATAATAAAATCTTTGTGAAGAACGTGGTGCAGAAGCGCGTGGGTTAGGTTAGAAATCTTGGGAAAATATTGTGTGCATAAAATAAATGAGTTGCAATCAGAAGACAATCCCTTTCAAACACCATACCTTTTCTCTCTAAGCAATACTATAATAATAATGGAAGTTGTCAAAACGAGCTCACACTATTTTTAAAAAAAAAAGAAAAATAATAGTAATAATAAAAATAGAAGCATAGTATATAAACAGAATGAATCACACAAAATCTACACACAATCAGATCCAGCGATGCAATTATTAGTGACCGCAAAGTGTTAACAGCTTAAAAGGCTAATTCAGAAGATCTCATCTCATCTCACTGCAAACAACAAATCAAATCCCTAATTTTTTCCATCGGAAAATGGGAAGCAACTACTTCGGCGAGCACAATTACTTCGGCGGCAGCGATAGGGGGATGTCGTCGTCGTCTTCATCATCGTCGTCGAGGAAAGGGAAGAAGAGCGGCTCCGATAAGCCTAAGCAGCCGCAGAGGGGGCTTGGGGTTGCGCAGCTTGAGAAGATTAGGTTACACAGTCAACTCGGATGCACATATTTGCCTTCTCTTCCTTATGCTTCTAATTTCACTCAGGTTTGTTTATTTCTTTTGATTTTTTTTCAACTGATCTATGTGTATATTTCTATAATTTCATGGCTGGAACTGTGCAGGAGGATGTGAGGCTGCAAACAGCTCATTCTTCGTCGTCGTTCTCGTATTCGTCGTCGTCGCCTCCTTATGGCTTCCAGGGCCACCATGGAGTCATGGTAAGACTTGTTTGATTAGTACATAATTTAATTGAGAAATTTGTAGATCGGTGTAGTTTTTTGGATGATGAAGATTTTGATTTTTTTTTTGTTATTATGGTAAATTTGTAAATGTTAATTAGCCACTATTTTCGTTTGAGTTTGTAAACCCTAGAATATTGTAGATGACTTAATATTCAACAATTTGATTTCTGTTAGCGGTGAAGATTGTAGAAGCTATGGTAATATCTTGGTGTTGAATCACAATAATTTGACTTTTTTTGTTTTAATCACATTCGCAACTGTTCAAAGATGCTAATTACTTGACCATTATTTTCAGATGGGATTGCCAGATTTAGATAGGGCAAATCTTGCATATGGGGATTCTCAACCCAACAATGTTGCAAGGTAATTTGCATAAAGATTCTTAATTTCTTTTCATAAATTGGATATATTCCAAACATGGGATAGTCTAATCACTAATGAAATATTTTGTTCTCATTAGTTTCATTTTTCTTGGATTGAAATCAGATGGCATCAGGGCAATGCAGGCTATGGAAGTCATAATTTTGTTGAGCCCAGCATGACTAGATCCTTCTTCGAACCGCCTGCTCAGGTAACAATCAAAATTAAACAAGTTTTTAAACATAATTTGTGAGATAAAGGTGGAAATTCTGATCATGTTTCACTATGTTTTGATTGATGTAGAGCTCCCACAATATGAGAGATGGTTCGAGTAGTCAGAAGTCAGACTCGAGTAGCTCACAAGAGATAGATTTGGAGCTCAAACTATCGTTGTGAATTTCGTCTAATGAAACTTATAGCGTATGTGGATTTTCGCCTGTAAGTTGGAAGATGCACCCATCCTTATAAATCCAAATAGCAACTATATGCACAAGTTTAAGACAAACATTGTGTATTTGATTACAGTTTGACAGATTGCTATGTGATTGGAATTGATAACCTCTTATAATGAAATGAAGTTTGTCAATTTTCTTCTCTAGCTTTAAAATAATTTTGTTTTAGCTATGTGTCACTAGAATACAGCCTTAGAAATACTGATTTTTTGTACTTGCATGAATTCATATAGACTTTTGTGCATGTCTATTAAATGCCTGGATATATTCTCAGAAAAATAAATGCAATCATATGTGATCTGGGAAGCTTTTCTGGTATTATTGGATCACAAAATATTCCCATATCCTTACATCTATGTATATGTATTCTCTTTTGCTTGTTGGAGGACAAAGGGAAAAACTAAGATTAGATACCTTTTTCACATTCCTCTTGTCTGAGGAAAACACACAGAAACTAGGATAGATCCACATATAATATAATAATTTCTGCTTATTTAAATCTATGATATCATATTCTACAGCAGTACTATTGATTTTCCTTTTCACTTTTCAGAAATTGGCATTATTAAATATAGTTCAGGCTAGTAGTGATCAACAAGATGTCAAATAATTTCAAGTTTGATCCATAATTATGCCCTATAGCATATGCTTAACCACGCGAAATTATAAAGAGAAAAACTCAACCCCGTGACAAATTAAAGGCAATAATAATATTTAAATATGGATTTCGATGAGCAGAAATTAAAGAAATTTATGACTTGCATGAATTTCACCCCCCCCCCCCAAAAAAAAAAAAAAATAGATTATGTTTGCTGACTTTGTTCGTCCCTTAAAATTAGTCAATTCTATTTAAGAAACCTATTATTCTCTAATAATATTCAATTATTATTTCTTTCTATCTCTCCATTATTTTATCAATTTTGCATTAGCACCCGTGTCATTCCAACGTGCTCATTTTTAAGGGATGATGGAAGTAGTATAATTTTATTTAAACTATGCCACCCTTTTACAAAATTAGAACCAGGAAAAGGAGAAAATCACACTCCAGAGGAAGTCACCCGGCCAGGGTGAGATTGTCGTCAAACACCACCCGATCGGGTGAAGCATAACGTGTCCAAAGTGTAGGTATCAACCGAGTGAGAGTGGCTCATAAAACTACCCGATCGGGTAAAGGTGGATAGGCTCCAGAGAGATGGACTCGGCCGAGTATGATTGGTCCTAAAGTTCACCCATTTAGGTGAAATCGAGCAAGCATTCTAGGGAGCTGGACCCGGCCGGGTGAGAGTGGATCACAAATTAAGCCACTCAGTCGGGTAGAATAGACATCAAATGCTACCTAGCCAAGTCCACTTCAACAGTCCATATTTTCGTAAGGGATACACGGTCGGGTGAAAGTGGCTCTTAAAGCCACACGGTCGGGTGAAATCGTGCTACACTCAGTTTTAGAGCACATTCTACCCTTGTTAGATCCACAGCCCATGCATCGGCGTTCCAAGTATAAATAAGACCTAAACCTGAATTAGAGAAGGACTTTTGGCTTCCACTATGGTATTTACAGTTACTGATTGCATCTTTTTAACAATCATGAGTGGCTAGATCTTCTAATTGTTCATAATTTATAGTAGGGTTTGCTTAAACGTGTTTCCAATTATTGAATCATTGGGTTTTCTTGCGTTATTGAATTCATGTCTATTGTGCGTATCTTAATACTCCCCTCGTCCCATAAAAATATAGGCAATTGATATGACACGAGAATTAAGACGAAATTGGTAAAATAAGATAGAGGATGAGAATAGTAGTTAAAATTAATGGTATTAGTGGATAGTGAGACCTATATTATTAGTGGTGTGTAATGGTGGTATAAGTTGTAAATAAGTTATTGTATAAGAGTAATAAATTGGGATAACTTTTCAAATATGGAATGCACATATTTTTGTGGGACGGACAGAAATGGAAAGTGCGTATATTTTTATGGGACGGAGGGAGAGTGTGTTTGTGGATGTACACCGCTTATTACAGTAATTGCCTGATATTCGATGTCTCTTTAACTTGGATTTGTGAGTATAGCGTAGATTGATAACCTTAAGGGGTAGAAGCATGTGAGATTGTAGTCTAAGAGGTGATCGTTCACCCGGTTTAGAAATTAATCTGTAGCCTACTATACTACTTCCAAGCAGAGGTGAATTGTTAGTGAGTAGAGTGTAAAAGACGTGATCAACATATTATAAATGTACAATTTCTCCAACAAGTGATTAAATGTAGAGAAACTTAAAATATCATTGGATCTCTAAAATCAAATTAGAAGTACGTTTTTCTCAGACTATATAAGAATAAGCACCAATCAAATAAGTACTAGTACTAGTACTATAATTAAAATAAATTTATTTTCAGTTCAACTTTAACCCTCTTGATTTTTTTTCTTCTCACATGTTATATTTTTATCTACATATATGTATAATATACCTAAAAGTTGGATATTAGGGGATACTGTTGAGACCAATGATACAATCTCGGTGGAAAACGCAATATACATGTGTGTGAACTGTGAAGTAGATAAAATTTGGAGGAAAAATCGGAGATGTCTCAAAACAATGTAATTGTGCCTAATTCTTCCTCCGACATCACCTTTTTGTCTCCCAAAATTTCATGTCGGGAACAACATCACATGTTATACATACATTATTAATTAGATATGTGCGTGTCCTAAATTCATATTAATGTCTAAAGCTACTAAAGTTGCCATGCATGGGTAACGCATTTTCACCTTTCAACCCTCCTATTTATTGGGAACATATATTGTTAAAGTAGTTGGATAGTTGAAATTGTAACATAGAAAGAGAATTGTAAATTCCAATGTATAATTAACCTATTCTGCCAAATAAAAAAGAAAAGATGAATTTGACGTTTTCAAAATTAATCGTATATGAATTCGTTTTTGGGTCCGGTTAAGGCGAATCACACGCAGCCCATGTCATTATATGTTTAGGCCACTTTTGGTAGGCCTTCATAAATAGAAAATATTGCCCCAAAAATGTTAAATTAAGTACTAGGCCTGTCTTGTTCTGTGCGGTTATTGGTTATTCCCATTTTGGTCGTGACGAGGTCCGATTCTTGTCATGGCTCGATATTTTGGATTTTGAATTTTTATTCACGTGCAATATCGCGCTGATTCTGATTCTCGACGAATTCAAACATACTCCCATTCTGAGACCCGGTTTAAAAATAAATTAATAGCCTACTGTATAACTAAGCAGGGGTGAAAGATTAGTGAATGGAATCTAAAAACATGATTAACATATTATAGAAAAATAATAAAACATGATTATATGAACATATTGTTAAAAGAGTTAAATGATTAAATCAGTCCGAATTAATCAATCTATCAAAGTAAAAAAAGTAGACTATCCTATAATATTATTTTAAGGTTTTTATTGCTCTCATATATAGGCACCTAGAATAATCCAATTTATCTGTGTTCGACTAGTAATATAGCATGTGTATCAAGTTCCATTAATAAATATGTTTATTTGAATGCATAATTTCCCAAATAAATTTTGATCTAGAACCAAAAATAATGATTGATGAATAGTATACAAGACACATCATTTTTTATACCAATGTATTCTTTCTACCACTCAATAAGTTTCTATATTTTCTTTCTTTTTATTTTTTATTTTTTTTAAAATTTTTTATGTCCATCAATGTTCCATTTCATTCGTAGTACTCCCTCCGTCTCAAGTTACTTGAGTCATATTCCATTTTGAATTATCCCAAATTACTTTAGTCATTTCTTTTTTAGCTAAAAACGAAACAAAGTAACTGATCTACTTTACTCTTATTTTTACTTTACTCTCTTTTCTTTTTCTTACTTTATTATCTCCTCTACTTTACTTAACTCACTATACACAACTTTCTTAAATCTCATGTCAAAATAAAACGCCTCAAGTAACGTGGGACGGATGGAGTATTTTTTATAGGTGAATCTCATACTCTCTCTCTCTCCATCTGCAAATAAGAGTCTCGTTTTTTCATTTCGGTCCATCTGCGAATAGGAGTCTCGGTTGACCATAAAACCATAAAAGACCCCACATTCTACAAACTCATTTCATTCACAAATCATTTAAAACTAATATATACAGGAATTGTGGTAGGTGATCCATTCCGACAAGTGACACTCATATTTCACTATTTTTTTTCCATCCAATTTTCTTAACATTTCTTAAAATTCGTGCTTCTAAGAAATGAGACTCTTATTTGCAGACAGAGGGAGTATTATACTAATTTGTCTCATTCATATATTATTATAAGTAATATATAAAAATAGTAATTATTTTATTACTCTCTTCGTCCCTCTGTAGTAGAAGCATTTCTTTTCGACACTAGTTTTAAGAAAAAATTTAATAAGTTAAGTAATGGAAAAATTAAGTAGAAAGGAAAATGATAAAAAATAAAGAGAGAGTAAATTTAAAATTAAATAATTTCTTAAAACACTATCAAATATCACACATTTAAGGAGGGAATACTTATTCAATAGTAAATAACTTTTAACTAAACTTAATTAATAGTATTAAGATTTGATGAATTACCGGTTAATATCCATTGTATTTTATCATGCCAAGCCCTTTTCTTTTTTCTCTGTGCTTGGCGTCGCATTTATATTGGCAACATTGATATAAACGTGATCAACATTGATATAAACTTTTGGTTTCTGATATTTGAAGCAATTATTCAAGTTTAATTGGAATTCTGCGATAAAAAAGGAACATTAATTAGGAGGCGGTTAAATGAATTGATTTTGGGTGCACCTATCCAAATTGCGTGGTCCCTACGGAAATTTCTCATCGACTTGTTCTCCAAGAAATATACTTTTGTAATTTGATTTGCTTTGCTGACTATAAAGATAACAAAATTCCAATATTGCCCTTTACCGGCTTACGTCCAAGCATGGAAATATTTTCTTCTCCAAATTACCCTCCCCAGCTATAGGTCATCCTAATTTTTAATGAGACTCGATTCAGTTATTCAGATGCGCGCAAGGTTCATCTATTTATTTATAAATGCAATTACGATAGATAAATAATCATAGACTTAATAATGTTATTTATAATTAAAAAATTTAATCGATAATTAAGTACTCCAACCATTCCCTCATAGTTGAGGCGAAACTTTTCAACGGAATATTAAATGTGTTACATAAATAGATTAAAAAAAGGTAAAAAAAGAAGGAGAGTGAATAAAATAGAAAGTGAATAAAGTAGAGAGAGTAAAGTAAGAATTGGGAAAAAATTACTCCCTCCGTCTCACTTTAGGAGTCCCGATTTACCATTTTTAGGTGTCCCACTTTAGGAGTCTCGGTTGGAATATTCCATAAATGGTATTAGGCTCCACATTCCACTAACCTTTTTCCACTAACATTTTATTATAAAATTAATATAAAAAAATAGGACCTACATTCCACTATTTTTTTTCATCAACTTTCTTTTACATTTCTTAAAATTCGTTCCGAACTCAATTGAGACTCTTAAAGTGGAACGGAGGGATACTACTATATATGAAAATGACTCAACCATGAAAATTAATGGAGTATAAAAAAGTGGGACGGAAGGATACTACTATATATGAAAATGACTCAACTATAAGAGAACTTCTCAAAATGGATAAATGATTCAACTATGAGCGAACGGACGGAATACAAGTTTGTTTGAAGTGGATGTGCCTTGGGATATGTGCAAAATTTTGCCATTCAAGCCCGTTTTCGTCTTTTAAATACTTCTCTCCAGAATGCTCCAAATTAATTAATTTACAATTAATTCATGAAAAGGTCAAAAATGGAAATAGACCACCGCCTCCAAACAAGTTGGATAACCGCATTACGTGAATTACCACTATACCCCTATACTATATATGCCACCTTCTGGAGCCACAAACTCACACCAGAAAAATCACAGAAAAAACTTGATCAATAAGCTATCCTCCAAAACCCCAAATTTCGCTACTTAATCCTAAACCTAAACCTAAAACAAAATGATGATGAGCCGTAGCGCAACCAAGGCGGCGCGATCGGCGCTGCCGCGCTACTTCTCGACTGCCATCGCGCGTGGCAGCGCTACAGGTTGTGCTTCATCGGTTAGGACCTCCGTTCGTGGAGGCTCCATCACTTTCTTCCCTAGTACTTCCAAGTCTGTGGTCGAGAAGTGGATGAGGTTCTCCACTAATACAGGATCGCGCAACGCCAGTACGGTGGTGCTGGGTGAGAATCAGCAACAGGAGGAGAAGGTGAACGGCGGATCTGCTGGAAACTCTGCCCCTTCCGGCGGCGGTGGGAATGATAACAAAGGTATTGTCAGCTATTGGGGTGTTGAGCGCCCGAAGATTACCAAAGAAGATGGATCGGAGTGGAGATGGAGCTGCTTTATGGTAATTTTATACTGATAGTGTTGTTTTCTGATTCGAACATTTAATTGATGATGTAAATTGCTTTGATTCAGCCATGGGAGACGTACAATGCTGATTTGAAAATAGATCTGGAAAAGCATCACGCGCCGGTCACGTTTCTCGACAAGGTGGCCTATTGGACTGTCAAGGCGCTCAGATTTCCTACTGATATATTTTTTCAGGTATTTTTTATTATTTTAGCTCTATATTGCGTATGATTTTATTTTGACGTCTTGAGATTAAAATAGAGAGCATATGGTTTTTCTTGGAATAGTTTTACAAGTTTTAATGTAGTGATTTTGTTATTTATAGTGTTATTTAATTTTATAAACTGATTGATAACTAAAAAAGTACTAAAATTAAAGTTGTTGGAGTAGATGTATGGGGAGAGATATGGGGTTGTAGGCGTGTTGTGAGAGGTATGGTTGGTTGAAGTACGGGAAGGGGTATGGGTTGCTCTTAATTTAGTACGCAATGTATTGAAATATTTTGATATTAAATTAGATTTGTTTAATTTAAGTTGCTTGCATCTGTTACTATTAATCATATAATCAATTATTTTATTTATTAGTGTACTTGGATCTTTGAAACGTACGTATGTTTCGTCTTGATATAGTTTTTTGGTAGTATTGAAATCAATTTACGAAATCAAACTGTTTAAGTTAAAGAAAATTTATTGAAATAAATTGTTTAGCTTTTTCAAATTGCTGGATTATATCTCTTACAAATGACCAAATTTAGAGATCATATTTTTCACCATAGCCGTCAACGTTCCAACCTTTATAGACTGGTTACATTAACCTTTTTTCTTTTTATCTGAAATTCATCACAGAGGAGATATGGATGCCGTGCTATGATGCTTGAGACGGTAGCAGCCGTTCCCGGCATGGTGGGAGGGATGCTGCTGCACTGCAAGTCCCTGCGGCGGTTTGAGCACAGTGGTGGATGGATCAAGGCCCTTCTTGAGGAAGCCGAGAATGAGCGGATGCATCTGATGACCTTCATGGAGGTGGCTAAGCCCCGTTGGTACGAGCGTGCCTTGGTGTTTGCCGTCCAGGGCGTCTTCTTCAACGCCTATTTTGTCTCTTATCTGGTCTCCCCAAAGCTTAGTCATCGCATCGTTGGGTACTTGGAGGAAGAAGCGATCCACTCCTACACTGAGTTTTTGAAAGAGCTTGACAAGGGAAACATTGAGAATGTTCCTGCTCCTGCTATTGCCATTGACTATTGGCGCCTCAACCCGGATGCTACTCTTCGTGATGTTGTGGTTGTTGTTAGGGCCGATGAGGCTCACCACCGCGATGTCAATCACTATGCATCTGTAAGTGGCTGTAAAATTTTGTGATAACATGTTTTAATTGGTGTCTCATATGTTAGCTAACAAGTTATGGTATGCTTGTTGCAGGATATTCACTATCAAGGAAAGGAGTTGAATGGATTGCCAGCGCCGGTTGGATATCACTGAATGGGATAGTTGGATTTGATCCAAACATACAACTGAGTCTGTTTTGATGTAATCTTGTCTACTTTCATGGTTATTTCAAGTGAGCAAACTATGCTCTCATTACGCACATTCATGCAACTAGGATGTCATTGCACATTTAGCTGATGAGTATGTGAATTCTTGGTCATTTCTTGTTCGACATAGTATTATTGATTGTGGCGAAAGGAGGTCCCCTCTGTTTTTGTCATTGCTAAATGTAAAGATAGTTGTATATTGGTGGGATTCTAATTGATGTTCCAAACATGATTCAAATTTCAGGATTGTGTATCCTGCAATTATGTTGGAACGGGAAAACAGTGTAAAACGGAAAAGTGCTATTCAAGTACTACTAGGAGTACAAAATAGTGCTACAATGGTCGGCCTCCTGCAGCAGGATACGGTATGGATTTTATAAATGCTGAAAGAGAAAGGAGAGTCCTTCCAAAAATTCCTCCTACCACATTATCATCTTATCTCAGAGCCTCAACATTCCTCCTGTCACATTATTATTCTATCTCAGTCCTCCAACAGCTAACTCAGCCTTTCCAATAGATCTCTAATTTAATTCTAATCGATAGTGTTTATCAAATATTAAAACAACAAAAACGGAGTAAAAACACATAGCAAACACTCAAGCATACTTTATTAAAAAAATAAGAGGTGTGAATAATGAAGTCCAATGAGTGGTGAAATAAAAAAAAATTTAAATATCGCGTTCGGCGGCTGCTTGGCGTACGATAGGCATCGTCCGACCGCCGAGTGGGCACCGAGCAGAGTCTAGCCCTGCCCTTCCCTGCGGCGATCGTCAAGTGCCATCTGCACGGCGGCGAGACGACACCCCTATTGTGAATGCTCTAATATAAAAATGTGATTACCTATTCATTTCAAAACAAGATAAAATTTAGCAACCGATATATACAACTATAAACCTTGGATAATATCATAGAAAATTAATATCCCCCATTAATTTTGAAAAAATGGGAAATGACTTTGGTTGCATTATGGCAATCATTCAGCGTTGCACAAGAGAGGAGAGGAAGAAGCGTTACCAGTATTATGTTATCTATGCTCACTTTTCACTTTAATACCCATATTATAAACACAATTAATATTTGACTAAATATTTATTGTTCTAGATAAATACTCCCTCCGTCCCATAATAGAAATCACTCTTATTATGGACTTAAGAAATGTAAAGAATAGTAAGTTGAAAAAATTAGTGGAATATAAGACTCACGTTAATACAAGTGGTGCAAATGAAATGAAGTGCAACGAGCCATATATATAGAGTTTTAAAAGAAAAAAAAATTTAAAAATCGAAAAATGCTCTCGTTCGCCGAGACGTCCATCGCCTGACCACAATAGCGGACAAGAGGACGGACGACCCGACGGACGTCTATGCATGACCACGGACAACCTCTCGTCCGTCCCGGATGTCCGTCAGCCGTTCGTGATACGATCATGGAAGCCGTGCGTCAAAGTTTACAATGGCAGCTGGATTCAACCAGCGATCAGCCTATCGACATGATGTCCAAACGCTTTGGGAAGGCCACCAATGTCTTCCTCTTTGAGAGAGCTTCGCGTGAGTATCTTACACGCTCCAATCGGAGTCCGGAGGAGGAAGTTATGACCGATTTACTAAAGCCGCGTGCGAGTACAAAGAATTCGCCCGACCAGGGGAAATGAGACGGGGAAAACGCCTGTGCGGGCGTTTTGTCCGATGCCTTAACTATAAATACTCTTTTTCATCATTTTTTGAGGGGGGATTGTTGAATTTTTAGCTTGTGAGCTTTGTTCTCTCTTGATAGAGTTTCCCCTCTGGGGGTTTTATCTAATTCCTAGTTTTCTAGGTTGTTTATTCCTCAATTGCTAGTTCAAGTATGGTTTTCATCAATTGCTAGTTCAAGTATGATCAAGTATAGATATGCATCAAAGGGCTTGTGAATTCCTTTGAGTAGTGGAGCCATTAGTTAAATCTTGTATGTTGAAGTTTGCTTAGAGTGTTTTCTCCATCAATGGATTTAGCTAATATCAAATTCACTTTCTTCATTTCTTTCCTCTCCATCAAATCTTTTTGGATCTAGTTTTTGAAGGCTAGATCCACCCTATCCTTCTTTTATTTTGTGTTTTTGTGTTCAGTTGAAAACCATTTCACAAAAATATTGTTAGATCAAACATAATCAATGGGTATTAATCTTGGATTATTGGATCACAATCAACTTGGATCCTTATCAGTTCGTCCGCCCCAATAGTGGACATCCCCGACGGACGAGCCGCTCGCCGGTCGGACGTCCGCCGGGATGTCCGCTATTGTGGATGCTCTTAGTAATTGTCCCGATCAAAAATAAAATACTAGTGATGTGACAATAAAACAATACTCCCTCCGTCCAAAAAAAAATTATGAGATTAAGAAGACGATAAAGTTAGAGAGATGGGACAGGGATATTATTGTTTTGAATAAATCGATGTTAATGGAAAAAATATGATTGACATTTTATTTTTTTAGTATAGATTAAAACGATACCAATTTACCTAAACTGATACGGTTTTGTGCCATATCGATTTTTCAATTTTAATCATTATAAAAGAAAATTGAAAGTTATAATTTTTATTATAATTTCAAAATCATGAAATTAATTAGTAGTCATTACAATTAAAACGATTACTCCCTTTATTTCACTTTAGGAGTCCCAATTTTCTATATTAATTTATCCCATATTAAGAGTCTTAGCTAAAATATTTCATAAATGGTAATAAAATCGCATTCAACTCAAATATTATTTCTTAAATAGGACTCATTAGTATTTATTTTTTGCCAACTTTCATTTATATTTTTTAAAACCTGGGTTGGACTCAATTGAGATTCCTAAAATGAGACGAGTATTTTGTATACCTTTTTAAAAAAATACTCCATATATATAAAATGTGCATTTATATTTCAATCAAGATAGGCATATGTATTTTATAATTAGGAGGTCTCTCCTGATCTATTAGTTAAAGAGGAGGAGACGTTTTACCAACTGAGTCGCACGTCATCATTTTATTGGAATATGAGTGAAGTAAAAATAAGCTTAAATGCAGTTTAAAAAAATATCAAGATTCTTTGAATATTTCAAAATTCACACTCATTTTGTTAAACAATGAGATATTTTCCACATTCCACTTAATATTGATTATCAACGGGTCTCTTTTGTTTGACATTATAGAATCGAGCATAATATATTCCTCTTGGAGTGTCATATGAAGGTGTTACTTAACATCCTGTTTCTTTCAAAAATTCCATGATATAATAAAACTGTATGTAATATATAGTAATATGTGTTAGGTTCATGATTCTAGATCGATTCTTAATCTAAAAACTAATCTAGATAATTGGATTAGAAAATAGACCACTTTCATACATGCTTTACAATTGATCATCATCACCACTTCAAGAAGCCTCTAATTCTTAAGCTAAGGAAACTCCTTCTAGGTGAATGAACAATACACCACTATCTGTTTGATATTACTGGAAAGAACAAGAAATTTGGAAGAAGATGATTGATTCACCTAAATATATGGACAATTATTCAGTAAAAAACTAGAAATCTTTTCATGTGATGGACAGAGAGATGAACTATAATGGACAATATATTACTGTCTGAGTTTTGCAGAATGCATCGATAGGGGATATTATAAATTTTCTGATTCTGGTGGCCTTCTTCAGCTCCTAATCCTATGACTCGAGAAGCCACATAACTTATTCTACGAAACCAAACCCAATAGATGTTTTACCGCCACATCATTTTGAGCCGATGAACTTGGAAATATTGGTCTGACGCTTTTCTCCTATTGGCTGGAATTGTAAATTGTGTACAAATAGCTCACTCCAGCTCCTTGATAAAATCAATGTTATCAACAAAAACCTGCAAAGATTCACAAGACCATTATAAATAATTAAGCCAGACAAAAATTGATAAACTCCATGTGCAAGGACCATACCGTCTTCCAACCATCAGGATCCAGACATGCAGTAATCTTGGTGTTGATACCAGGTAAAGGCCCAGGTTCTCTGGTAACTTTTCCACCGGATAGCTTAACCGCTTCAGCAGTTTTGTAAACATCATCTGTCCCTATAGCTATCTGCAAGATATAGTCACGCAGATATTAAAACGTTGTCTTTTTAGTTATAACAAAGTAACGGTTGCATAAGATCAAGAATCAGAGGAGAGATAACCTGAGCATAAGCGTTGCCTTTGTCATATTCAGTAACACCATAATTGTATGTCAACTCCATCACAGCATTTTTATCTTCAGGACCATACCCCAGCATTGCAATTGTATACTGCAAGGACAGTAAACTATACTGAGCACACATCATTGTACACGTATGATTTTAAAGATGAGACTGGCGTGACATGATTCAAAGCAAGCATTGAATCAGATCAAAGAGATGGTACAGTGGCTATTTTTTATAGCCCTCAACAATTTTTTATTGACTGAAAATTGCCTAACATGTTCTTTTTTAGTTCTCTGCATCAGCACACTGGCCTTGGAACTTAAAGAGAATGAAAATAACAATCATGAAGTTTTACATACAAAGAAAGCTGTATTCCAATACAACATTAATAATTAAATTGCATGTACTACCAGCTGGATCTAACAAGAAACTCAATTTTACCTTGTATTCAGGATTGTCTCTCTTGCGAAGAAGCTCCATGCCATAAGCCTGTTAAATTGTGGCTCGAATTAATGATTTTGCAGAGGTGTCAGGAAAGATGAAACACTATCATGAATTTATACTGAACAAGAAGACATAAAAATGTATACCTTCTCATAGAATTCAATAGCACGATCGAGATCTCCTACTCTAAGCATAACTTGACATAATGGCTCGGGTGTGGGACCCCTCTCCAAAAGCTCAAACTTGTAACCATCAGGATCTTCTATAAATGCTATCACTGTTTTCCCACCTTTGACGGGCCCGGGTTCTCTTGTTACTTTACCACCTTTGGCTTTTACCAAGTCTACAGTTTTTGCTACCTGCATATCCAATGCTATTATGAAATAATCTTGTAATTTCTTGAAATAACTATCAAAACTTGTATGCAGTAATCGACAACGAAATTTAGAATATCTATGAGAAATCTTAAGAGTCACCTTATGTGACAAATACTAGTTTAGAAGATAATATAAATGGTAACATATATTTGGTAGCCTTTCTACTTTTATACTTTTACTCAAGAATGCAGTGCAACAATTATTGGTAATTTCCAAAATAATACTCCCTCCGTCCCAAGATATTAGACTCATATACCATTTTGGGGTGTCCCAACATACTTGACCCATTTCTATTTATGGAAAAAATTTACTTTATTACCAACTCCACTTACACCACTAAACAACTTCTCCTAAATTCCTGTGCCCAAAAGAAAGGGGTCTAATATCTTGGGACGGAGGGAGTATGCAGCATGGTAACATAAATTGTGTGAGAGCTTACATCCTCCACTGCAATCCCAAAATGGCCAAAACCACTGCCGATATCATATTTGTCAACCCCATAGTCTGAAATATCAACAAATATATAAGTCAGCACTGTGAACAATATATAACAGTGTGCTGTGTGTGTAGAGCCAAAGTTCAAAGCTTATGTATCCAGGCAAGCAATCCTGATGTCAGTAGAAGACTAATTCAGAAATACTGGCAATTTCTTACTGTAAGTGAGTTCAATCACGAAGTGAGAATCTTCAGGCCCATATCCAAGAAATGCATTGGTATATCTTTCTTCTGGTATATCTCGCTTTCGCAGCAGTTTCATCCCAAGACACTCTGTGTAGAATCTGTGGCCAAACATGTAATTATACTAAGGCAAGATGAACAGCCTATCAAATGCTATATAAAATAAATATACTTTATTGTCCTGTCCAAGTCGCCCACACGGTAAACAACATGAAGCATTCTCCTCTTGTCCTGTTTAACCCACTCTAAAACATTTTCCTGTGTAGTAGCAGTGCTTGCTTGGGTCGTATTTGTATTTCCTGCAACGATTACTGATCTGCTAGATATATCTTCTTTGAACAGCTTAGATGTTTTAAGCCCAAAAGGATGCAGCTGTGGAATTACTGGACAAGCATAGAGATCAACACATAAGTCATCCGTTTTTCCAGTTACCAACATCACAGAATTAAATCAGGATTGAATGATTGATGATGCTGTGATATTGATGGCCAGTGCTAAGAGTTAAGAAAAGCAATCAGGACAGTTCCAGGCATTAATTTTATGTTTGAAATTTTCTCTGTCAAATAATATTAATCGGCCCGGTTTGCATTTACTCCAGACAAAAAAATCTTGGTACTGATATGTTTCATCTCTTAAAGAGATAGGTATACTAGAAACCAAAAAAAGGAAAAGAAAAAACATGAGTTAGAAGAAACTAAAATATGCCTACCAGCGAGCCAGTTAAGTAGCAAAAGATGTAGGGTATTCCTCCGGTCAATAAATACCCCAATTGTTCCCTCACTGGCTGCCTCTGATATTTTAGCAACTGATATTACAAACAAATTTATAAAGTTAGACCATTCCTTTTCTCTCCTAAACACGACAAGAAACGTAATCCTCCCCAGATTGTTGGCACAACAACAGCAACCACTTTCCTATCCAAAACTGCTCCTTCAAATCGACGCACAAAAACTCGATTAACCAAATACACTATCTTCATTGTACAGATTATGACTACTATCAATCCAAATACACAGAAATTCACATAAATTCGGAGCATGAGAACGAGTCTCGTAAATAGGAAATAAAGTGCATAAATTAGGGGTGGAGAATCAACGAAACGTACCACTGGATAGGTGCAACGAAGCGACCTTATTACGGCATAAAGTAGGGGAGGAGCGAGGAAGAGCGAAGCGAGCAGTGGGAGAGAATTTGAGGGAGGTGAGCGAGGGTTTAATTGATGATGCCATGGGAACAATCCTGGCCATATCTAGGTCGAAATCAGTAGGGGAGAGAGTGAGGGAAGGAAGACGAAGAAAACAACAAATTTTATCAAATGAAAGAAGCTCCACTCTGCGTTTTGAGGATATACCGTTTCTTTTCCTTTTTTTCAACAAATCGTTAGGAAATGATGGAATATCAAATAAAATTACATCATTTTCTCGGTTTTCCAACAAATTCATTTTAATATAGCGGATAAAAAAAATTCACTCTTTTATTCTAGATGCTTTGAGTTTGGCTATGCTAATTTTATCAATTTTCATGTTTCTTTTCTTGTATTTTTATATTTACTAGGATCCCAGTATCCTATCCATCGCACGACCTATGTATCAAATTGTTATTTATAAAGTACAGACAAAAAACTTATTAAAATTAACTCATAAATATTGGTTAAAATTATTTAAATATATAAAAATATGATTCATAATCAAAGAGTATTTTTAGAGTTGTTCATGACAACCTAAAACTAAAATCTCTTATTCCAATAAAAATAATTTAAGTTGCGAAAGATTTTGTTTGATTTTTATATGATTATCCTTTTTAGATTTACTGTTTAGTTAAAGATAATAAGATAATAAAATCACTCTAATTGAAAATGAGCTCATAAATCAAATTACTATTATGTTTAGGAATGTCAATTAAGTCGGTCCAACAGATTTCAGATTAGTGCAAACTATTCAAGTTAGAAATTTACCTAATCCTCTAAACATTGAGATCTTGGGCTAGCCTAATAAGCTAATCATTAAAAACTATTCTCTATATTTCATAACAGATGATTCACTTGGATAATGACATATAAATTCAGGAGATATTATTTTGTGTGATAAGTGAAAAAGGAAATAGTAATATATTTAAATAAATGTGAAGGAGAATTTTTTCCTAAAAAAATGTGATAATAGTATCTTTTATGAGATAAACTAAAAAAAAGGTGTGACATCTACTAATGACGGGTGAGGATCAATTTTTTTAAGTATCCTAATGCATTTTTCATTCTAAATTATTTATATATATAAAATATAAATATACCTATAAATATATATATGAAAATTAAGGATAACCATCATAAGTCCAATATAGAGTCAAATACGATTAGTTATTACAAATATAAAATTTGAAAAATGACATTGGATAAGAATGATATTTGGTAAATCTTCAGTTGTTGGAATGATTTATCGTATAATAATATGTTATGGTTAATATTGATATGTTAAAAATTAATTAATCATAACTTAAGGTAGAAAATTAGGGTAGTAGATGCACCTAGAGGCTGCTAGAGCCAACCCAACGACCCTACCCATCAGATTCTGTTCAAGTTCTAATTGAGTGCAGACTAATCATATTATAAGGTTTCGGAATACCAACCATATAAATTATCGGGTTATTAAGGCCAGTCGACGGATTTTAGGCTTAGTTGACATGTCTTATTATTTCTTCTCATAGTCCTGCTATATTAGAAATATGAGAAAATTTTCAAGTCGTTTAGAAACGGTTCTCGAGTCGAATTATTACTTCAATGGAAGAGCACAAACAACAATAAGTGAAATGAAAACTATAACAAAAATAACAAAACAAACCGTACTAAATATAAATCAAGCTGAGGAAAGTTCTCTTTCCGTAAGACAAATTACATACCCTGTTAATGCTTTTTAATTGACATTTAGTTCCAAAAGATAAAACGATTTCCCCTAAATATGTAGAAGCACCTACAAACTTGCTAGACATTAACTAACTTGATGAGATTTCAAGAATTGAGAAAGCAAAGCTACAAATACTATTCCAAGAAGAAACTAAAGAGAAGAATACTTTTTAACTATATTTATCAATTTTAAATTGTACACTTATTTATAAATTAGGGAAAGGTACTTTAGAAAATATAGCCTTCAAGTTCTAGGTAAAAGGTCAAAAGGTTCCATAAAAGGCCGACTCCTTTACCATCTCACGTTTCCAATATGCCCGTTAATGACCTCATAAAAATAGCCCATTTTCCCCACTAGTGGGCCGTCATCCCGTGAGCCTAGAAAATATACACAAAAATTATGCAGTAGTTAATACAGAGTATTATAGTCTCACATTTCAATTTTCGAAATAATATTTTTCGAAATAATATTTGGGAATAAATGTATTTAAGGAAAAATCAGGCCTAACATCACCAATGCAAATTGTTGTATATATAAACCACTTTTACACCTAGAGCATATGGGTACCTGAAATTAGCATTTAATGATAAGGATAATATGTGAGTTATTGATCAAAGTTTATACTACTCCATAACACTACAGACGGTGATAAAATGCAAACTCTATATTGTAAAAACTTCAAATTATAATCTGGACCGTTAAAAATTTCAACAGATGACAAAATAATACTCCCTCCGTCCCACTTTAAAAGTCCCGGTTGAGTTCGGCACGGGTATTAAGAAATGTAAAGGAAAGTTGGTGAAAAAAGATAGTGGAATATGGGTCCTATTTTTTATATTAATTTTATATTAAAATGTGAGTGGAAAAAGGTTAGTGGAATGTGGGGCCTAATACCATTTATGGAATATTTCAACCGGGACTCCTAAAATGGGACACCCAAAAATGGTAAACCGGGACTGCTAAAGTGAGACGGAGGGAGTAGCAACAAACAATTTCAATACAATTGCAACACAACATCAGCCATTGATACCGTGTTGACATCTTTTGTTGCTGCTATTTTATCATCTGTTGACATTTTCTAACGGTGCAGATCATAGTTTGAAGTTTGTACAATATTTTGAGCTTGAATTTGATCACATCCCATAACACTAATTACCCAAACAAAATTTATACAATAAATAAGTGTAATGAAATTCATACGTGCTAATAAATAAAGTCAACTTAATTTGCTCATTATGTGAATTGCAGAATCCCGTGAACCATCGAGTCTTTGAACGCAAGTTACGCCCGAAGGCATTTGGCTGAGGGCACGTCTGTCTGGACATCACGCATCTTGTCGCCTGAAAAAAAAGTTAATTTCGTCATTTGTGGACGATTTGGAAACGGATTCTTATGACTATATATGATAGGAATCAATCTGATATATCATGACCTTTATGCATGTTTTGTTTATAGTGGAAATAGTTATGTGATCTTTTACGGTGCATGAAAATAATAATAATAATATTATACATGTGTGATAATATAATGGTAAACCATGCAAAAATTAATACTCCAAAATTATATTTTATAATTTCGAAAAGCATAATTCATATTGTAACGCGCATGATGAAAGTCATGTGTGTATCATCACCCTAATTGGTTAATTGAGTTTTGGAATATTGGAAATACAATTGCATGTGCTTGTTGAGGGAAGCATGCCGGCCAATGGGTTTGAATGTCTAACAAATTCCTCCCAAAATAGACATCATACGTATGCTTTCTAATTTAGTATTTTGTCACAAACTGCATAATTTATTAAGTATTCCTACTTGCAAAATTCAACACGGCCAGTTTTGTTATTCAGGGTGGGCTGCTACTAATGCTCACGTCTCCTATTTTATATATGTATCATAATATCAAATATAAAACTCTGAAACTTTAAGTCTCTTGGTTTGGACAAATAGTTGTTTCTCTTTCTTGGAATATGGACTCCAACATGCATGAATTCACACCAAGTCACCAATGACCCAACTTAATTAATCAAATAGTAACCTTTGAATTTTGATGGAGTATATATATAAAATGGACTCATTTAGTGTCGAGTAAAATATAGTACTAATCTAACTCATAAAATCGAATTATTTATTTAGGTTGAATATTTAATATAATTTTAATAATTTAAGTGGGAAAATTCAATGAACCGAGTAAGCCAACTAGTGATTTCAGCAACCATTGTTTATTGTGAAGCCCAAAATTACTCTCACGACTGCATGACAGCGTACTATTGTATTGTAGTCCATATTGCAATTTTGTTGAGTCGCAACAAATTTGCTATATTTGAAAATTGTCATAAAATATACAAATACGAACGAATTCTAAATTTGCATGAAATAAAATACATCAATTATTTTCACTTATTTAACGTTATCCTAACATTAACATAACTAATGTGGCGGCCGGAATTTGCCTACACGAAAAAAAGTCCAACAAACTTAACGACAACATTTTCAAAATGAAATCTACTCTATCTGTAATTTGCAATGAAACAATATTGTTTTAGATTGAACAATATAATTTTCTACAATCTTAGAGACCTTAAAATATATTGTTCAACTCAAAATAATATTTTTTTTCAACAAATATAATTTTGTTTATCGAATAATTTAAAAATTATACGTAAAGATATTTATCGAGCACACTATATATACAAGTTTTATATACCCAAACAAAGGAAGATCGTTCATTAAATTAAGAATATATCCCAAACAAAGGGAAGATTGTTCATTAATTTAATTATATAAATAATAATTGATTTAATTAATTATAGTGGTACTAATTAGTTAAGAAACATAGATTAGATAGGATGCACACTGCAACTAACCTGAGTAATGTAGGAATTAAATGATCGCATTGAAGAAGTACACATCAATTTAAATCCTACTTACGACTCTTATTATTAGGCAGGTTAGGGATAATTGTATATTTGGATGATGACAGACTGTTTTCATGCAAGTCAACTCGATTGATTACATGTAATCACCAAAAAAAATGTAAAACTAAAATATCATAAAATATGACGCAATTATTGATGTATTCTTAATCAAACAATGAACGTAGATTTTCAGTCGGTCGTGTTTCGACATTGCAACGGGCCAAAGATTTTTAAATAGCCGTGATGCGTGCTCATGTTACGTGTTCGACAAATGCACATAATAAGGACTATGCGTTCTAACTTTTTTCTATCTTTATTAATGAATTACTCCCTCCGTTCCGCTTTAGCAGTCCCATTGACTTTTCTGCCCTCTTTTTGTAAAAATAATAAAAAATAGTTAAAGATGAGAAATGGTAAATTAAGAGAGAGAATAATATAGAGAAGATTCTTATCTACATTATTGTCTCTCTTACTTTACCATTTCTCCACTTTAACTATTTTTTATCAGTTTTACAAAAACAGGGCAGAAAAAGTCAATGAGACTGCTAAAGTGGGACGGAGGGAGTATTTGCTTTAAACTTCCGTCAATACTTTGATTTTATATCTATACTCAATCCGTCTCACTCTAAGTTATATCATTTCTAAATCGGCATAAGATTTTGTGTAGTGTTGTTTTGTTAGTTAAGTGGAGCAAATAAATTAAGAAAGAGGAAAAAATAGAGAGAATGATGTTGCTATTTTTAGAAATTTACATCATTTAGAGCGTGACATTCCAAAAAGGAAAATGGTTTACTTAGTGTAGAACTGAGGAAATACTATCTTTAAAGATTCATTTGTAAACAATATTGATTAGGACGATCAACCGCCTATGCCATATTACAGATATAAAATTATTTTATGCAGTAAGAATAAAGTAAAATAGGTAATTAATCTGTTTGTAGATATAGAATAATATACAATATTGTATACTCAACTGGATAATATCATACTACAATATGGATGATGAAGTTAGACGTGTTGTTATAATGCAGTATTCCCCCTGTTGCATTAAAAATGGAAGTTTTTTATTTTTAGATTGTCCCATTAAAATTGAAATTATTTATAAAATGAATACAATATCATCTTTACTTTTTCATGCTCTTCCTTTATTCTTTCCTCATTAATTTACAAACAAAATTATATTAAATTTATAAGTAGTAGTATATATTTATAACGACCGATATAATTACCGCTCTTTATTGCATTGTTGTAATATGATATGTCAATATAAACATTCTAGTATATAATAAGTCTAACTTAATTATTAAGTCAACTCATACCCAAGCCTATAACGAGAGACCTGTCCCACATTCAACCATTTGATGAATCACATAGCTCTTAATTAATTATTTAAAACTAATTAGGAACTACACTATTGTGTTTTATATCTATCCAAAATGGATGCATATCCGTCTGTCAAAAAGACGAGGAACCAACTGTATACATACGTATAAATACGTGTATTAAGTACACAAGATTTACATATTATTTAGAGCAGGCATATAAAAAAAAGATTAGTGTATGACATAGAAAACCATTGTCAAACCACCCACACATAAGTAATTTGGATTCTTCTCCAAAGAAGATAAGTATTTTCTTTGGCATCAAACCCTCATGGCCTAAATTTGCCCATTTCTCCATCACGCCATGAAAATCATCCTCTTCTTGCTCCTCCTCCCCACCTTGATCCTCACCACCACCGCCCAAAACCCCTCCGACCCCACCACCCCGGCCTCCGTCAACAACTTCCAGCCCAGCCTCGCCGTCGTCATCGGCATGCTTGCCGTCATGTTCTCCCTCACCTTCATCCTCCTCCTCTACGCCAAGTTCTGCCACCGCGCCGCCTCCTTCCACAGCAATTCCAACACCCGCCAAATCCACGACGGCCTCCCCCGCTCCCGCTCACTCGTCTCGGGCGTCGACAAGACCGTCGTCGAGTCCCTCCCCTTCTTCCGCTTCTCCTCCCTCCGAGGCTCCCGCGACGGCCTCGAATGCGCCGTCTGCCTTGCTAGATTCGAGGACGTCGACATCCTCCGCCTCCTCCCCAAATGCAAGCACGGTTTCCACATCGACTGCATCGACAAGTGGCTTGAGAAGCACTCCACCTGCCCCCTCTGCCGCCGCAAGGTCACCGCCGACGACCTCTCCCACCTCCCCCTCTCCACCAGCCTCCGATTCTTATCCAATCCGCCGCCGCCGCCGGAGCTAGAGCGGCAGGAATCCAATCTAGAGCTCTACGTGGAGAGAGAAGAGAGCCGACATGGATCCTCGAGATTCTGCATTGGCGGAAGCTTCCGGAAGAAGGAGGAGGAGGAGGTTCCGATACCGGAGAGCATGGACTGCGAATCGCCGCCGTCGCCGGCGGCGCTGCACCGGTTCAACCACAAGATCGTGGTATCGGAAGCCGTGCTCAAGAACCGGTGGAGCAATGTTAGCTCCTCCGACATCATGTTCCTCAACTCGGAGATACTGATGAACGACGTCGTCACGGAGGAGGAGGCGACGAGATTCTCGTCGGTGGAGGAGAGGAAAACGGCGGAGGAGACGGTGATCATGAGCATAAAGGAGGAGATGGAGAGGAAGAGAGCGTTGGAGGGAAAGGTGAGAGAAATCAATAAAGAAGTGTGTGATGATCGCCGGAATTTTCCCGCCATGTCGTCGGGTGCTAATAGGGCGAAATTAGGGTTTGATTCGAGCTCGATCAATCCCAACGACAAGAGATCCATGTCTGAAATCGTGGTTCATCCGAGATTCCAAGATTTAGGGAATAATGATCCGCAGGTTGAAGAAATTAATGCCAAGGACGAAAGAACGAGAAGACTTTGGTTACCTATCGCGAGAAAAACGGTCCAGTGGTTTGCAAATAGAGAGAGAATTGCTCCACAGTCTCAAGGATCAAGGTTAAATATATGATCAAATTCAATTCATCAAGAATCTCTATGCTTACAAATATTTCTGGGATATGTTGGCTTAGTTTAATTGTTTCTGACGTAAATATTCGACAGGTTTAATATATAAGTAGCATTTTTGTACATGGAAAAAAGTCCACATGGTGGGGTTGAGGCCCCTCAAAATATATTGATGTAGAGGAAAGGAACTGGAATTAGATTCGATACTTTGCTCTCTTTGGGGATTATTTTGAGATTCAGACCTTTTACAGTTGGATTAATCGAATCCAAAGATTGGTGGTATTTTTTACAGCTGTTTTCATGTTTTGATTATGTGAACAACCATGCTATAGTAGAATTTATTTTAATAATTCAGATGCAAGTCTGGCAAAGCTACATTTTTTAAAATTCAGTTAAGACGACATTATTGCATTAAATTAGGGGCAACTTATGCAGCAATCTTTGCCAACCTGTTTTTTTTTTTTTTTCTTATGTTTAAATTATTTATTACTACATTTTTAGTTAATAATTACATATGCAAATCAGAGACAGCAATTTTCAAGATTACTTATTCTAGGACAAGTTTTTAGAGAATATCTCTTTTGGTTCTGACAAAACCGAATCCGAGTATTTGATGGTAATATTCAATTTTCACTTTTTGTTCAGTAAATTAATTAACTAAATGTAACTTGAGCACACAGTTTTAGAACTTTTTGAAATTTAAAATGGGTAGTGATTTAGAGACATAATGTCTCCATGCCATAATACCCTTATGTCTCTATGCCATAATTATATTTTATATGTGGACAAATATAACCAAACGCTATTTTTGGATAAAATCAATTAGCAAGATCATTAGGGGGTGATCTAATTTCTATAATAAAGACTAATAAAGCTAATGGTGAAATTCAATAGAATATATTATATATTTTACATAGGAATAACATAAAAATAAATACTCAAAAATCAAACTAGAGTACTAATATTATAAAATACATAAAATTAAAATAATAAATTCAATTAGTATTATATTTATTTTGACTAAGGTTCGACAATAATTTTCCAAAAATTAAAATTTGAATAAATTAAATTTTCAAAATTGAATAATTTAGAATAGTAAGTATGATATAAAAAAACCTACACCCAATTAGTATTAATATATTATACATATTTTCTTAATTTTATTTCAGATATAGTGAATTGAGCTAATAACTCAACTATTTATAAAGCAAAAGAGAAAATGCCTTGTAATTATTTATTTGATCAAAGTTCGATTGCAATGTTCTAAGAATAAAAAATTTAAATAAATTAAAAGTTTGGAAAGGAAAGAAGTAGTATAATAAAAATTACAAAATTCTTAAAATAAAAACTATTAAGTCAATTATTATTATTATTATTATTATTATTATTATTATTATTATTATTATTATTATTATTATTATTATTATTATTATTATTATTATTTTATTTAATGATATACTGAATGGAGCTTAAAACTCTAATATTTTATATAAGAAAAAAGAAGAAAATAATATAGGATTAGTATTTTTATAAAATGGATTCATAATTTATTCATTAAGTTCAAATCTCATCATTTATTTCCTTAGTTTTGGAACATTACGTTGAATAAAACATATATGAATAAATCTCCCATTTCTCTAATATTCTACTTCTTTAGGTATATATTTTAATTTTAAATCATATCTTCCACATTTATATATATTCCATAATTAAGCTACCACATCCTTATTTAAGATGGAAGGGCAAAAAGGTAGATGTAAAAAAGTGTAGATTTAATTAAAATTATAATATAATATAAGATTACAATTTTAACCTCATTATGGCATTATGGCTTGGAGACATTATGTCTCTAAATCATTTTTCATTTAAAATATGGCTAAGAGTCTAAGACAAAGATGCGAGTGTAAAAGAACCATTGATTTCCCCTAAAAATAAAACTTTCAATTTAAATCAATTGATGCGGCAAAGAATCTAATATGTCTAATGCGGATAACTCGAATTATAGGATATCTACTTGCAAAATTATGCATCATGGTGATATCATGATTAAATATTCCCAAATATATAAAATATGATTAATTTAATTGGAAACAAGTAATTAACTTCATCTATAATCACAAAGGTGGTCTAAGATCAAAAAATAGTGAGATGAACTATGTAAGATTTGTCTAAGATTAAAATAGTCATGAGTGAACGTAAAATGATTTATCATGAAATATATATAATCTAGTTGTGACATTGTCATGAACTGAATTTTTGAAAAAAAAATGCAACTAAACTAAATATAAGAATCTATATAAACGAAAAGGAGAATGATTAAACGGAAAAACAGTAAATAAACTGAGATTGCTTCCAAGAAGTTGCGTGTTGAATATCCTAATGGTGATGATGCGAATGCAAAACCTAACCCAATATTATCTGTTCAAATAAGTACATTTGTAAAATTACTAGTTAAAACAATTAAATAAGACCACGTCCTGTCCATGTTAGCAAATAATGTAATTATATACTGCTAGTAATCAAGTATTTTATTTGATTGAGAAGGATGGCGCCATTTTGTGCTTTACTCATCTTGATTATAGGAATCCTTGCAGGTTTTAATGCTCATTATATTGTTGCTTGTTTCCGTGTCTAGTGTTTATTTTATTTTTTAAAATTTGAAAATTGCTTCTCACCTACTTAATTTTATGGATTCAAATCACCAAGAAAGTCCCCAATAGAATCGAGGAAAAAGTCTAGAAAATATTCAGACGGAGTATTATTTTATGAATTTAAGAAATCTTATAAACATTATCTTTTTACGATTCATGCAATTAATTAGGCTAGGACCTGCCTGGACCACTTAGTTTGTAACAAATAGACTACCTTATGTTACGATTTTCGTCACAGAATGATGATGTGTATCTTTTGTTTGTTTTATCAATATTGATTTAGGAAAACAACGATGTTTTATCCAACCTTGCTTGATCTATATTATATAAAAAACCGGAAATAGTAAAATACACATCATCATTCCGCTAACGAAAATCAATATATATGTGATAGTTCAGAATTTTAATGGATATTATCAATTGTTTAGTTTAGACATATTTGAGATTTTTGGCAGGTCTTTAATTGATAACAATAATCGGGGAGCCTATTTAAAATTTGGTATAAGATTCAGAGTTGTTGAATGATATTCAAGGCTAAATAAATTCTTAATGTATCCGTAGAATTGGTTCAAATTGATTTGAAGACGAAGCACAACTTATTTAATACTGACGTTACTCATTCATTTAATTAGTCAGCAATTTGAATCATCACGAAATAGAAGATAGAATCATCGATTCTTTGAAAAAACCAGCACAAATTAATCGGTTTAATAAATAATTAAACATTAGGATTTTCGGTCCAAAAATCTATAAATAGAAAAGTTGGAACGGTAGGCGTCCAGAATCCAGATATAAACAAACAGTAACTTCATACCTCTTCATTTGTTACTAGTAATTAAGAGATTAACAATTGATAGGAGGATTAAGTAGTAAATGGACTCTAGTTATATTCGTGCTAAAATTTATCAGAAACAAATAAAAAACATATGAACATGTTACATGCTTAATATTTTTAATTGTTATATAATTGATATATATCTATTTGCAACTTTACATCATACTATTATTATTACTTTGGGGATGATTAAATCAGAGTCAATCAAATCGAGTTATTCAAGTGTGGCTTTACTCGTTCTATTCTTCGGTGAGCAAGTCATTGCATATTAGCATTTGCCTAGCACGTAATCAAAATAATGACGCCTTTTATTTAAAAACCTTCTCTAATGTCATTGTGAAACGTAAAAATAATTAAAAATAGTTATGATACTGCACAACACATACCATATATTGTATCTTCTTTTGTGTTTTTGAACAAGTTTGTGTTTGATTCAATTAAGAGTTTATATTTTATTATTTAGTTTGTAATGATTTGAAGTTTTGAACTTGGGCTGGATTAAATATTTTGGGCGTAACTGTTCATTTGGGTTTACATATATAAAGACGTATATATGCAAGTGGGTTTGTGATTTCTTTACATATAATGATCATTTCCATAATGGTTTTGTGATCAAATCAAAGACTAAAAATAAGAAAATAACCATATGTAATGTTATGCTAAATGGAATAGTTATCCTTTTGATTTGAATTAACTGTTTTATAATTTGATATGTGAAATAAATAAACACCACTGAATTTCAAAATTAAATGACATATACTCCTTGTTTGCTGTTATCATTTTAAACCTTAGTTGTATATGATCACATCTCTCATTATACATAGGAATCATGTGTTTCAGTTGCAATATTGACTGGAAAATGAAAATTTATTGATACTGTCTGTTTTCAACTTAAAAATTTATCATTTTCAATAATCTTGAGTTGATATTGAAACTAAATTAATTTAAAACATATAAGAGAAAAATAAATAAATTTAATTACTCCATAAGAAAAAATTAATTAAATTCTAAATACTGTTAACTAAATATCCAATAAAATTAAAAATAAAAGTATAAATATCACTTAAATTAAAATGCAATAGTATAAAGACCTACTAATAAATAAAAATTTGTAAAAAGTATTAATGAAATAAAATATATTGGTATAAGAATCTTATGAACCAAAAATTATAAAAAAAATCATACATAAAATGGATTAGTGCAATGATCTATAAATACATTTAAAAATACATGTAATTCACTTTATATACAAGAACATATAATGAGACATCGCACTATTAGACTTGATAAAGCAATTCGAATACATGACAATTTAGATGAAGACGAGGTATATGAATAAAATTGAAAGAGACATGTCAGGTAACTTATATTCGCAGCCACAAAATCTTTTATGTAAGATATATTCACTAAGGTATAATTTAAAATATTTATATGGATTGGACCACAACTTTTTGCCATAATTTTCTGATGTCTTATTACTTATTTTATGTTTTAGATGCATTACCGTGTTAGGGACCATACTTTGGAGTATGATTGAAAAAATGGCTAAATATATTATATCATTTCAATTTTCAATATAACTATTTATTTTATTAGGTCCGTCTCTATTTTACTTGTTTAATAATTAAATCCTTTTAGTTTTATGATATCACTCAATTAATTCTTATTTAACGGTATTATTTGTTCGTCAACTTTTTTGTTATCTATACAGGGGAATTTTAGAGATATTTACAATATTACTGCCATTTGAAATTAAAAATATAATTTAATTAAACCTGATTTTATAAATAATATTGTGCATCTTACTCATTCAATTATATATAACATAAACTTCAATTCCATGCATATTAGAGAGTCAAAGACGCTACATATTCCCAAATGAGTAATACGTTTATTTAGTGTTTTAATTTCACTCAATCCCTATAAATGTTATTCATTATTTATAATGAATACAAAATGGGGATATTACAACCATTAGTAAAATAAGTTTATTTATTGTTCTGTTATCTATATCTATATATCTTATAAAAAATTTAAAATAATGACATTTTAGTTAAAAAAAAGTTTATTTATCTATTAAAATTATCTTTATTATTTAAAAGAGTCAAATAATTATAGCTCATTTACACAAACGTTTAAAACTAAAATACTCCATCAATATGCTTTTCATGAAATGAAAAAGGAATCCCCAATTGAAAATTTGAAATATAATGCGTGAGTAATGGAATGTGATCATGGGGAGCCTTTGGCTTTTCACTTCTTATAACCTCCATTGTCTTAATTTTATTGTTTATGGGGTTTTAATTTCATGTCTTTCTATATTCTCATTTTGTGCCTATAAGAGCATCTCCAATGGTCGGCTAGCGCTCCAGATGCATGGGATGGATGGGGCGAATGGGCGGGTTTAACATCCCTTGGAATCGGATGATGGGGATGATGGCGGTGCGCTGGGGGCGCAGGGGGAACCGGGGGATATGCCGTGGGGATCTTGGGGGGGAAGCGAGCAGGGCGATTAAGCCCCCGGGTGGGGGGGTTATGCCCGGAATGCAGGAGATGATGGGGATGATGTGGAGGTGGGATGCGGCACGGTATGCATCACGGATGCGAGGGGATCGAGGGGTCATTGGGAGGGACACGGTATATCGTCCTCGCTTGTTTTTTGACGGCCCGTCTCACACGTCGACCAGTGGAGCGCGGTTCATGCGATGACCTTCATGCCGATGTACGAGATCGATCTCGGGATCGGACACTCCGTTCCGCCGAGGCGGGCGCGGCGAAGAAAGAAGACGAGGGAAGGCAAGGCGGTCGGGGGAGTCGTCGCAGCCCGTTGTTGACGACACCCTGGCCGAAGAAAGTGGACGGAGGATGAGTACGCCGGATGGTTGGAGGTGTGCGGGCGATCCGCGGTTGCGAACAACCCCGGGTCGTCGCTGTGGGTGAAGATCGGGGTGCGCTATAGGAGGCACGCCGCATGGGAAGAACTTCGCGGGGAGGAGTGCGGAAGGGTGGGAGCGCATCGGGGCGCGGTGGGCCATTTGCGAATTTGTCGCCAACGCCCTCCGTCGCTCGGTAGTGGCGGAATGAAAGGGACGACGCCCGGAGGATAGCCGAGAGTCGGTTCCCCCTTGGCGGGGACGTACAAGGAGTTCACCTTCAGGAGTGCTTTGTTGTTGAAGAACTCCGAGAGTTCCGGAGGGCGAGTCGCAGGGTGGCCGAGAAGAGAGGGCTGAACTATAGCGGGACGGCGATGAGGAGTAGAGAGTGGCGGGGCTCGTGTGTTGAAGCCCTTTTTTTAAAAAAAAAATCATGTACTTTTTATTTTAAATCTTTGTACTTTTTATTAATGGAATGAATTAATTTTCCCGTATATGTGTCGTAAATTTAATTCCGTATTTTAATCGTAATTTTAATTCCGTAAATGTAGTATATTTTGAATTATTTTATTGCGGCTGGCACTATGGGCTGGCCTAAATCAAATGCGGTGGATTTTTTAGTATCTGACGTGGGCGGGAGAGAATGGCTCAGCTATTGCGCTATGCATTGGAGATGCTCTAAAAGGCTTGGAATAGTATATGGATTCACATCAATAAAAGCATTTTTCTCCTCATCTCTCAAGCTCTTTACATTTTAGTGTGTAGTTTAAGAGCACTATATTGCTTTATTCTCGAGCTCCATCAATTTTTCGTGCTAGCGGATTTAAAATGTGAGTTTGGGGGTATTTATGAAAATGTCATTTTAGTTGAAAAATTATAATTTTATTAATGCATTCCAATATTGTTTTGGATTCTGTCGATGCATGGATATTAATTACAAAACATGAATTCTCATTATTATTGTACATAATTAAAAATGAACCCAAACATTTACAAGCGACTTTTAATATTCATTACTGAAACACGTTTACAAACAACAAATATAAATACCTGGCCATTTCATATAAAAATACATCTATAAAAAAGGGGAGTTTTAGAGATTTTTAAAATCTGCCATTTGAAATTAAAAATATAATATAATTAAACCTGTTTTTTATAATTAATATTGTGCATCTTACCCGTTCAGTTATATAAACATAAACTTCAATTCCATGAAATTAGAGAGTAAAGGATGCTACATATTGCCAAATGAGTAATACGTTTATTTAGTTTTTTTAAATTTCCCCCAATCCCTATAAGTTATTCATTATTTATAATGAATGAAAAATGGGGATAAAAACCATTAGGAAAAAAAATTGTATTTATTGTTCTGTTATCTATATCTATATATCTTATAAAAAATTTAAAAAAATTTGACTTTTTTATTTAAAAAAGGTTTATTTATCTATTAAAATTATCTTTATTTTTTTAAAAAGGGTCAAATAATTATAGCTCATTTACTAAAAACTTTTAAAAAACTAAAATCTCCATCAATATGTTTTTCATAAATGAAAAAGGAATCCCCAATTGAAAATTTGAAATATAATCGTGAGTAATGGAATGTGATCATGGGGCCTTTTTTCCTTCTTAAACCTCCAATGTTTTAAATTGTATTGTTTATGGTGTTTTAATTTCATGTTTTTCCCTATATTATCATTTTGTCCCCTGAAAAAGGTTTGGGAATGTATATGGATTAAAATGAATAAAAGCTTTTTTCTCCTCCCCCAAGCTTTTTTCTTTTAGTGTGTAGTTTAAGAGCACTATATTCTTTATTCTCGGAGCTCCATCAATTTTTTGGTCCCTAGCGGTTTTGGGAAATGTTTAAAGCTTTGGGAAAAGTCGTTTTTTTTTTTTGGAAATAATACGTCAAATCGAGAGCACTAGCACAACATAATTGACCTTGGGAAGAGCTTTTTTCCCCTTTTAAAGGTTTTTTTTTATTATTTTTTCTTTTGTAATTTTTATTCCACTTATTTTGTTGTTTCTTTAATTGTAATAGTTAGAGTATCGCGGTGTTTCAATGGTAGGAGAAATTTTTTTTTTTTGGAAATAATACGTCAAATGGGAAACCTAGCCCAAATAAACCTTAAGGGAAAAGAGGCTTTTCAAACTCTACTTATAGTTTTTTTTTTTATTATTATTTTCATTATAATTTTTTTTTCCCCTTACTTTTTTTTTTTTTTTTAATTGTAATAATTGAGTATGCTTAGAGGGTTTAAAAGAATTTTTAATATTTCTAACAATTTTAAGAAAATTGGGACACCCCTAAAAAAATTTTTCATCTTTAAAAATTTTTTAAAATACTATTTTTTATTAGAATTGAAAGCGAAAAATTTTTTTAAATTTTAACAAATTAGGAAAAGTAAAAGTGGAAAAGTCTTTGGAGAATTTATCTAGAACCATGTGTGACTTTAAATTTTAAAAATTCACTTGAAAAAAATTTTTAATTGTGAATAGGGTTTTTTATTAAAAATAAAATGTTTTCCACTCAATTTTTAATAATAAAGTAGTTTATTTAAATAGAATATTAATTTGTGCAATTATCAAAATTTTTCTACAAGCGTCAAACAATATACTAGAATGATTCCATAATTTAAATGTAAACCCCCCCGTTTTTTAATCTTCTTTTTGGATACAACAAATTTTTTTGTGGATCTACAAAAAATATTTTATTTTCCCCAAAACTTAAAAGTATAGTTTTATACGGCATACGTATTTAATATTTACAAGGATGGCCATTTTGAATAATAATTTATAATTTAATTAAAATTGTGATTTATTAATGAATTTGAATCTTTAGCGATAGTTTCCAAAACCCCTTTTTGCTATAACTACAATTGATTGTATATTAATTAGAGAAAATAATTTTTATCATTATGGTGCAATTGTACACAAACGTGACCCAAAATAAAATAATTGATTCAAATTTTTTTTTTTTTACTGAATTGTGAAAGGTCAAAAATTTGTAACTCATTTGTTATCAATTTTGGTTTTTAACAAATAATATTGGATTAAATTCCCAACTATAAAAAAGCTACCCCTTTTTTTATTTTGACTTGTATAAGGATATTTCGAAAAAAAATAAAAAAATTTGATTTGACTTTGTTCTACAAAATAATTGAGTTCCCGTATATGTTGCAAATTTCATTTACATATTGCTTCTTTTTTTTTGGTTTGGGCAAAAAAGGGGAAAATAATAAAATTGGGGCCCTTGGCGAAATAAAATTGAATTTTTGAAAAATGTTTGTTGTCGGGGAAAAAAAAACCACATAAATATCGGAAAAAAGATGAGAATGAAAGCTTTTGCTAAGGGTATAGACTTTAAAATTATCAAACGATCCACATTGCACAAATGAGTTAGAATTATAAAAATGTATAATTGTATAATTAGTGGCTGATTATATGAATAGATTCCATCATGGAAATATATGTAATGGTAGAGGCATCTTTTAAGGTATATTATAGGGATATTTTATTTTTTTAAAATTTAACAATTTATATATGCAATATTTAAGGGAATTTTTTGGTCTAGATATTAAGGGGCATGTATTATTTGATCATAATGTTTAAATTGTTAATGAGACAACAATTCTCCCTATTTTAAATTTTTAAAAAGGGTTTTTACACTTTGTGAATGGTCATATTAATCTTGATCAATATGAAAGGAGGATTGCCGTAGTTTTGTAATTAGAGATTTGAGAATAGAGATTTTTACCAAGTTTCCCTTTTACATTTAATTTTAAAATATAAAACAAATTAGTTTTAAAAAATATAATTTAAAAATTAAATTTTTTTGATTTTTTTTTTTTAAAAAAAACATATTATTCATGTTTGACAATTTCTATTATTTATAAATTAGTTGTGATTAACCCAAAAATTGGGAAAGATGATTATTTAAAAATTTAAATTTTTTGTTTTGGTTTTTAAAATTATTAATAACAACTATATTTAAAGTTAAATTATGTATAATTAAAAAAAATAAAACATTTAAAAATAAGTTTTTGAGCCTTCACATATGTATTTCATTCCCGATTACATTCCTTTTGTGAAACATAATTATTGATTAGATAGGGAAAACAAGTTTACCTTCAAAAAACCCCAAAATTAACTCAATAAATAATACCCTTTTGGGGGAAAAGATGCTTGGATGAATGCAAGCAAAATTCATTTTTTTTACCGTTCACATAGCCATATAAAATAAAACACTTTTTAATGAGCATATAAACAGTTTTCAGCCAAGATTCGGTAAAAAAAAATCTACTATCGACCAAAAGGGTTATGGTAAGGATTATCGGTTAAAGGGGGTGAATACGGATCTAAAACCACCAAAAAAGAATAAATGATCAACAAAGTAAAATTGAACTGGGGGGAAAGGGGAATTTTAAAAAAGCTTTGGCCCCTTGTTGGTCATGGTAAATATATTTTAAAAGTTAAGAGTTTTGGATTTGGGGGTTTGGGGTTTTGGGGGTTTTTTGGGATAGGGTCACTATAATGCAATAAATAAAGTTGTTTGGGGAAATGTTACCCAGGGCAAATTTTAAAATTTTAGGGTTTTGATAAACAATATCTTAAAAACTTATTAGGGAAGTGGTAATTATACATTCTTTAGGATTTTTCCCCTTTTTGGGGACGTTAAAATATTGTTCAATTTTATTATAATTTTTTTTTTGATCTTTAATGCCATTGGAATCTATCTTAAAAAATAATGTATGGAAGACTCTTAAATTTTGTGATAATAATGAAAAATAGACATTTTTCATATGAAAATAAATATTATTTAAGACAAAAATAAAAAAAATGACCAACCCCCGGTTTGAATCGGTAAATTAAATAATTATTTTTTATAAAATAATTTTTAAAAATAAGTAATATTTATACACTAATAAAATTTACTATTTTTTTCAAATGTATTGTTGTATACGTTTATAATATATTTACAATTTTAGACATATATAATAATATTTTATCTATTTCAAATAAATATTTCATATTTATGAAAAAAAAAAAGGCAGGTCATCAAGGTTGATCTAGTGTAAATAAAAATAAACTTTAATTTTATTAAATAATAATAAAGTCTTAGTTTGTAAAAAACGTTAACCTTTTTTATGTAAACAATAATTAATTCTAGTTTTTTTAAAAATTCCATCTCATATATTTAGTTTAAAACGTATGAGGTGTCTTATACATTTGGGTGTGTTTGAAGTGGTAGATAATGATCCGGTTTGGTGGTCAAATTTTTTTGGCCTTTTAATGGGGAAGGGCCCCCTTAATTAAGGGGAAAATTATTTTATTTAATTAAAGATAATAATCATTTAAAATTTTTTCTTAATTACCAAAAATTTTAATATAGCCTCCGATCTTAGAAATATAGAAAAAGTTAGAGGGTAGTTTTGGAATTTCCTACTATAATGTGACTTTAAGAGTGTCTCCAATGCGGGCGTCCGGTAGGGCTCACCGCGTCGACAAACGTCGCCGTAGTAGCTCCGAAGAGGCGCCGCGACCGTCGCTACTGCCCGTCCTCCCAGGGCGGGCATCCGCGTTGTGGCGCACTCGGACGTCCATTGGCGATTATTATATATATATATATATATATATATATATATATATATGGGGAAAGGCATTAGGGTCAAGTGACCGCTTTATTTAAGTTCAAATGTATTTCTAGCCTTAGGATTAACTTGATGAGCGGATTAGATGTAAAGTATATATACCCGGGTTACATTATTTGGAGTTAAGGTTTACATTATGGGGTATAATTGGTACATCTTATTTAGGATTAAATTTTTTAAAAGCCGGTCGATATTCTGCTATTTATTAATTTTCTCTCCTTTTACCCCAAATCGTGAAAACCTAATTTCTCCTTTCTCTCTTATTCAATCCTGGTTTTTGGCGATTTTATCTGAAGGCGGAGACCTCAACCCTCGCAAAAGTGGGAAAGGGGAAGCTTATATCAAAATGCTGAAATTGTGGTAAAAGCGTGAATTTGGTAAAAAGCTACCGAGTTCGTAGGCTTAAACTTTGAGTTGAAGCCTCCATTTTAATCGATTTAGGTAATTTAGACATGGTTTCTTTAATCATCTCGATATACATTAGTTACTCAAATGCTAGTTTAGAATTGTCCGATTTTATGTTTACATTACCCAAAATGGTTCCCAGAATTTTAATTTAAAAGAATCGATTTTAAGGTAAAGATACGTTTGTTACGGTAGCATCTTCATTTTTCTTGTTAAGTATTTCATTACTATGCAGGTTATGTACATTATTGATGTTCATTGTTTGTATTATTAGTAGTTATTTGTTGCATTATTTATGGTTTGATTTTACATTTTGTAGTCGGCATACATTAGTGCCATGTTTGTACTACATTATTGTGAATTGTTGTGACATTATCAGTGTTTTATAATTTACATTATTACCCCAATTGGGTACATTATAACAGATTCATTATGTTGTAATGTATGCTCTCAAGATAATGTAAACGACTTAATCTTCTATTGGTGTGTGATACATTATTCATTTTGTGATGTATCATTATTCATTTTCATAATGTCTTTATTTTAACACATATATGGTACATTTGTTGTTCCTGTAATCTCACTTTTATTATAAACTTTGAGCAGTATTTGAGGACAAAGTAGATTATGAAGATGACTTTGATTACCTTGAGGAGATGGATGTAGAGGATGTAGGGGCGGAGGTCGTCGAAAAGGGATGCTCTCTATTTTTAGGAGAACATGAACAATGTAGCAAGATTTTGTCTCCGTTTAGTATTCTATTTGTTTAAAGTATATATTATTTTAATGAGACATTATTAGTGGAACATGTCATTATTTAGAGTTATGTTACAATATAACATATTGTCATGTATAAAAGTTTGTTATCTTAAATAATGTAAATCTACATTATCAATAAATTAAATTTCGCTTATAATATGGAATTATATCTTGGTTGACG